>NC_135507.1:7781993-8081993 GCF_052857255.1 Amblyomma americanum | reverse complement strand
ATGCTCTAAAAAACGGAGGTAGCCTAAAAGCAGCGAAGAGGAAACTAGGCATAGGTAAAAACCAGAGACAAAGAGGGCGACGTCATAAGCAATATGCATATGAAAGATAAATTAACCGAAGATTTCCACGCTAATCTAAACAGTAGCGAATGTAATCAGGACGTTATTGAGGGAGACACTGACGAATATCAATGCGTCATCCCGCCTGTAAAGAAAGAGGAGTTAAAGAAACCCTTAGGAGCAATGCAAACGGGAAAAGCAACTGGTGAGCGTCAGGCAACAGCAGATCTGTTTAAGGACGGAGGGGAGATTGTGCCAGAAAAACTAGCCACTCTGTACGTACAATGCCTTATGACCTGGACTGCACCAGCAGCTAGAAAGAACACTAATATTATCTTAATTTATATGAAAGGAGACGCCAAGGATTTGAAAAACTACAGGCCGATTAGTATACTGTCCACTGCCTACAAGGTATTTACTAACGTAATCGCTAATAGAGTGAGGGAAACCTTGGACTTCTATGAACAAAATGATCAGGCAGTCTTTCGTCAAAGATATTCCACAATAGATCATATTCACACTATAAATAAGATGAGAGAGAAATGCGCAGAATATAACCACAGCCTGTATATATAGCCTTTATTGATTACGAGAAAGCATTTGGCTCCCTGGAAACTTCTGCAACCGTGCAGGAATTGCGCAACCAGGGTGTAGAAGAGCATTATGTGAAAGTACCGGAAGATGTCTATAGAAGCTGCACATCTACGATAGTCTTTTCAAGTCAGCAAAAAAATTCCAATAAGGAAAGGAGTCAGGCAGGGAGACACGATCTCACCAAGGGTATTGACCGCCTTTTTACAGGAGGTATTCCGAGGCCTGAATTAGGAACAGTTAGGAATAAGAGGTAAAGGAGAATACCTAAGTAACCTGCGATTCGCTGATAACTGATGAACTGTAAAGCGTGATCGTTGAGTTAGACAGGCAGAACAGAACGATGGGTCTTATAATTAACAAGCAGAAAAACAAAGTAACGTTCAACAGTCTAGCAAGGGAACAGCAGTTCACAATTGATAGTGAGGTGCTAGAAGTGGTAAACGAATATGTCCGCTTAGGGCAGGTAGTGACCGCTAATCCGTATCATGAGAGGGAGGTAACTAAAAGAATAAGAATGGAGTGGAGCGCATGTGGCAAGTTTTCTCAGACCATGAATAGCAGTTTACACATATCCCTCAAGGGAGAAGTGTACAACAGCTGTATCTTACCAGTACTCAGCTGCGGGGCAGAAACGTAGAGGCTAACGAAAAGGGTTCAGCAAAAGTTAAGGACAACGCAGCCAGCTATGGAAAGAAATATGATAGTTGCAACGTTAAGAGACAGGTAGCGGGCCGAATGGGTAAGCGGACAAACTCGGGTTAATGACATCCTTGTCGAAATCAAGTGGAAGAAATAGGCTTTGGCAGGGCAGGTACTTACGGAGTGGCAGTGTAACTGAGAGGATTCCAAGAGAAGGCAAGCGTAGCAGGAGGCGGCAGAAGGTTCGGTGGGCGGATGAGATTAAGAAGTTTGCAGGCATAGAGTGGGCGCAGCTTACAAAGGACAGGGTTAATTAGAGACATGGGAGGAGACTTTGCGCTGCTGTGGGTGGATCACTCGTTAAACAAAGCTAACCATGCTGCGAAGTTTTAACGCCATAACGCTAAGGCTCCTGTTTTGCAGAAACGGGGTCGTCGTGGGCGTTGTGAGTGAAAAATCCCCGAAGAAGCAACCAGGAGTGCAACCTAGGTCACGTGACCTTGTGACGTAATCATAATCTGCCCACCGGATTGTGGTCGCGCTCACCACAGTGGCAGGTGGCAGTTAATTTAATTATCGGTCACTCGGGAATAGCAACCTGGGTCGTACAAAAACCACAGGTCACAGCACCTGCCATTGCAGGGCAGCAGTGGAGCATCGCTTAATCGCTGCACCACAACACCAGTAGCGGTATGATGACTCATAGGAATCTATGAATGCAAAGTCGGGAATGACGAATTCTGCATAAATGGCTATTAATTGAACCCATTACCTTCTCGCGTCATACAATGAATGCGGAGCTTAAGTGTCCCCTTCAATATTTTATTAAATTTTTCCAGGGCAATGGCATCTCTTCATCGAGCAGTGGTGGTGGTGGTGGTACATGTGCATTGTCAATTGCGAATTCAGTTTTGGGCCTAGGGCGTGCGCCGACAGAACTGACAACGACATTTCATCACCTGCTGACAAAGACTGTTCATCATCAAGCAGCGTCTCCTGGCTTCGACGGATGACCGGTGCCAGGCTATGAACCAGGCGCCGTGACCATCTCATCATCCGCCTGCAAATACCAGGATCGGTGGGTGGCCTAAAGGAACGTGGAATCCACATGACAAAAGGAATGCTGGTCTTGCAGGTTAGTAACTCCAGCTTGCTTCGATCTTACTCGCAAATTGTTTTGCCGGTTCTACCCCGGGTGTTACTTGCTTGCCTTAGAACTCAGTCGCCGCTCATAGATTGCTTGCCTCGCCGTTTTCGTTTACTGCGTTGTTGTTGTTATATATTTTGCTTCAACTTTTATATTTTTACGTCGAGCTTAGCTCGAGGATATCAAGTTTAGAGATTTTGCTGAGGCTCCCAGTACGAAAAAAAATGTCATTAAGGTGAACCCTAATGTAAAAGAACTGACTGAAGTTGAAAGTAAACGTGCCGTTGATGACTTCAGAGTACGTGTCACGTCACTACAATCAAGAATGTCGAATCCTGACCAAATCGACAGCGCAGATGAATGCAAGAAACGGTGAAAATAGTTGAAGCGCATGCTGGGTTCAGTGATGGAGAAGTTTTAACATCTGTACACCCAAAAGAACCGTTGCGATATGCTCTTCCGCGGTGCAACAAATACGATCTCAGTGAGACAAGTATCGGGTCGGAAAAATATGTACCCTATACCCGTAAATCAGACTTGGGTGCTTAATTGGTAAATATGAAGAGTGCTCATAGGCTGGGCCTGTCCAGGTATTACAGGGATTGTCCTTTGCTAGGGAGTTTCGCTTTCTAGAGTGAGAACCACCTTTTACGGAGAACTGATTAATTAAAAGAAAGAAAGGCAAGCATTTCATACGAAGGGGTACGCAAAAAGCACACGCTTATGAAATTTATCGAAATTTAGAAAAACATAGTCAACAAGGTCAATATCAGGTGCTATAATGTTCACAAATAGCGAGAAGTACGTGTACGGTGGTAATACAAGTGTGGTAGCACCTGTCACGTGAGAGATCCAGCCTAATGCAGCGGTGGTTTTCTTTCTCTTATTTAACTGCCGAGACAATGAAAATAATATTAATGAATTTGGAACACTCTTAGATAAGGTTAAGCCTTCCGCTATTCTCAGCACCGATTCATGGTTAGCTAAGGAAGTTGCTGATGAGGTATACTCAGATTGGTTCGGATGTAACAAATAGGACGAACGAACTTGCATAGAAGAGGTGCTTTTATTCTTGTGAGTAAAAGGATTTCTTCCCACCAGGTAAATAAAATACTGTAAATCGTCAAGTTTGGCGTCCCGACGAGACACACGGGCAATGCGGAACTCTGTAGTGGAGTGCTCCAGGGGAATTTGGACCACCTTGCGTAAATTAACGTGCGCTAACATCGTCCTCTACATAGGAGTTTTCGTATTTACGGCCGGCGCGACCGTAAGAAGCGCTAACTAGGAATAGAATGACAAGCGCCGAAAAACGCATAAAGTTTTTTGACACTATTATTTAGCTGTAGGAATTCAACGATAAAAAAACGTGTATCAAGCTTCTTACAAATCTATCCGTTCTGATCATGATTCTAAGCTTTCTGAATTCGCTATGGAAAAACGCAATTGGTCGAGATGTCTCTACTTTCGAAGGCCATAAGAAAATGGTCTAGATTATGAAGACGTGTTGTGGGTTACGTGAAATGATGCTTTCTTGTCAGTGTTGTGAAATTGCATGCCTCAGTAGTATTTTCCTTGTGTTTCCTGCACCCCTATCATAATACGTTTAGCACGGTGGGTTCGTGGATAAAGAAACAAATAGGGAAATAATGAATAATCACTGAATAAAAATAAAGAACACGTCCGACTATACAGCTTAAGTGGTATAAGACCTATGCGAACCAAAAGAAATGATAGACGCCCGACCGTGCACCTTGACGTGTGAGAACAAAAATATGCGGGAAGTGTGCGTAACGCAATTAAAAAAATGATCAATTGCGAAAATTTCTTAGGAGAAATTGAAAGCAAGTCTCGACACTGGTGCCGTCGCCGTCGTTTGTCGCTCCGTTTGCGCAGAAATCAGTCGTGGGGCCTGAATGCCTCGTGGCCGGGCGTGTAAATCGTGACAAACATGGATATAAACGGGATTTTTTCATCCCGCAAAAAGAACGAAAAACATTATCAGTGCAAGCAGTCAGAAAATGTCGAGCTTACACTCACTGGCCGACTGCAAAACATGCTACGTTTCATGTGCTGCGGTGGCGCTGTTATTGCTATGGACGGCATGCGTTTGTCAGGAGGAACGCTTGGATTGAAATTTTCCCCCAAATTTTCGAACATCGCCGCGCTTAGTAAATTCCAAACAGTTTCGTACGTAAACGCCAGCAATGTTTTTTTTTTTTGCTAGTATCCCGCCTGCAGTGAGAGGTTGTCTTCCCTTTTCTTTTTTTAAAAAAATTGGTTCTACTCAGTCTATTATTTAATGCTTTTTGTTTCATAGACAGGTGTCAATGTGGCGATTGGATTAGGGGCATGCACAAAGTAAAAGAGTGTGCCTGCTGTAAACAGCAAGTAAATGTACAAAGTGTCGCTATAAATTATGCGTGTATAACAAAGCACCCTCCGTTCCAGCTGTCCTGCCAGTATCGGACATACTGGAACTTCCTTACTTACAAATTACATATTACTGCCCCTGCAACCTTCAACAGCAGGAAATGTACTAGTATGTTAACCAAGCGAACGGCTAAATTTAGAGCGTACTTGTACTTGTTTCTGTGCACGCAAACACTATTACTCGAACGCAGCCACTGTTGCCTCTTCCCTTGCCTGGTTCTTAGGGTCATAAGGAACCAATATTCCATCAGAAAAATCCCACGCAGAGACAAGATATAAGTGGGCAAGGACTGCGCCTAGTAGGTTGTGCGTGATGATTTTTACGCGCTATACTTTACGGGGCAAACAAAGAAAAAAGAACGGACACTGGCATGAGGGAGCGCGGTCCGTTCTGTCAGTGTGTTTCCTTTCATCTGTGTTCGTCCCAAAAAGTGCAGCGCATAATAAACATCAAGACATAAGTAGTAAGACCAGTGTTTGCAAAAAAAGAACTATATACTTATTAATTCCAAGCTGTAAACCTATTCTGCCATTAAAATTGCGCAGAGACTACAGCATGTCAAAGCAGGTATGATTTGTTACTCCTTCAGTCCTTCGGTGACTTTTCCGCAAACTCTATCGCCCTCAGAAAATTGAATATAAGAGAAGAAAAGCAGCTCGGAACGTCCAAGCGGTATCCGTGTGGAACTCGCTGGAAGCTGTGGTCCCTGCGTCTCCTGCGCTTCCTGCGGCAAAGAAATCGACGCATGATTGCTGTGGGGTCGGTTGTTCGCCACTATAGAATGAAATAACACGCAATTCTCTCCATCTGTTCTTTTGAAACTCACCGCTGATCCTATCTCGCTTGCACCTTCTTGAGAACATGGAGGCCCAGCATGAAGTTTCAGGCGGTGTCGTTTAATTCGTATCCAGAGGGTCCGTATCAGTGCGAGACTAGTCTTGCAGCCGCTGTCGTTGCAATAGTTCGAGCAGAGAAAATCATTCACGCAAAGTGTCCATGTTAATCGTGGTGGCTGTGCTTTACGAACCCATGTCCTCAGTAGATTGGTATCCTTTGGATAGGCTAGAACGGCTCGTCAGAGGCACAGACGGCGTGTCACAGGGAAGCAAACAGTGGAGGCACACACTATGGGAACTGCTTAGAGCCGAACAGTGTCCTGCTTCGCTGGTCACAAAACTACAAGCGACAGGTTCGAGCGAAGCAGACTTAAGCCACGAGGGATCGTGTACAGCAAGCGACGATGCTATCCGCTCTTCCACTAATGAAAAGAAGCGCCGACGCAGCTCTAGTAGGGGCATGGTGTAGCTGGCACCGGCCTAATTGGGTGCAGTAAAAGCGTGCGACGTCTCGACCACCAACTTGCTGCTGTCTTACACCCCCGGAACGAACTTGTGCAGGTCCCGACTGTGCTTCAGCGTGGCGTTCGGTGACTGGAGGTGGAGGACGTGTTGTCCAGGCAGCTCCATGAGAAGCTTTGGTCAACAGATCTCACCGTTCCCGAGGACAGGCACACGGTGAGCACATCACTCATTTTAATGCACGGGAGAATACCGCAGAATAAACTAAATGGTCTGTAGCAGCAACATGGTGACACCACCTTGCTCTTTACCATACCCTTTTCTCGTTGTGGTGGCGCGAGACTTCTGGCTACTAAATCCTGGCAGACACAAATCTAGCCCAACAAATAGACCCCAACTTCGTATCTGTCCTACTTGTAACTTCCGCATGCCACGAAAGTTAAATAGACGTGATCGCAATTGGATGCACCGAATTCGCCTGGACGTCGCCTTCGCTAAATTTTATATTCACGAAATTTGTGCATCAAGTAGCCCTCTGTGCCCGACATGTGGTGTGCGCGAGAATCTTAAGCACTTTGTATGCCGCTTCCAAATATTTATTAACCCTCGCAAGGCGCTGTTAAGTGATTTAAGACTCTGTCAGGACTGCCCTGTGCACCCTGAACCGTGGAGTGGTGCGGCTTCGGCAGCGCGAGGACAAAAACATTATTAGTTTTTCTTAGCGACACGGGTTTGATGGACATGACCCTTTGACAATCATGTGCGTGAGTGTTGAGTATGCTTGGTTTCACCTTTCACCCTTCCTTTTTTCAATCTTCCTCTTTTTTCACCCTCTTCTTCCGCTCCTCTTCTTTCACCCTCACCAGGAAGAGCATGCTGGGCTAAAAACCAGGCAGACCTCTCCTGTATTCCATAAAGTATATCGCTCTCTCTAGCAGCAGCACGATCATGGACAACTGGGCGGGATGCAGCAGGACTGCAGAAAGCCATATTTTCTTGGATGCCTAAGGCACTTGCAGTCCCCATACTGTCAGAGATGTGTTGTAGCCTTGAGGCTTATGAACTATTGCGGGCAAATCATTTTTATGCTAACGGCAAATCATGCTTATATGTGTGATCTCCAAAGTAGATTTTTTATGACTGCTGAACTGGGTTTACGATAAAGGCCAATCAATAATGAAACTCGCAGCAACACGATGCGAGGAGATGCGGAAGAGAAAACCAAAACGGAGGAAGCCTCCGTGGCTGTTCAGTGATTGTGGTGCTCGGATGCCAAGCTTGCATTTTGAGGGTTAGCTTTCCTGAGCCATTAGTTTTTCATGACAGAGTGAACCTCATAATTAGAGTAAAAAAAGAAAGGAACGCGGTTTCCGTGTTGACTACTGGCGATATGCACAGACTTCGCAAATAACCCACAGCTCTATGGGGCGAAAGGTATTTCGGAACTGCTACAAATAACATCATCCACTCTACTAGTGTACTTTCTCAAAGGGCAGTTACAAAGCTTAGTTTCTCAGATGTAGAGCGCGAGGTTCGCCATTTCACCTCCTTGTTTTATCCCCTGCAATTGGTATCTATACTGCTGGATCCCGTTTTTCAGGTTCCGTTACCGTACATCGATTTGTTGGTAGACATCGACGACCCCACGCACACGTTCTTCCCAGTAATCAGGCTCATCTTAAGGTTCTTAGGTGCTTTCCGCGGAGAAAGAGCTTCTAGCTGATGGAGGCTAAAAATACTGCATTTGGTAACTACTTACGCCGTGTAGGCACACAATTTCGTTAACTATTGAGAGGGAACATTTCATAAACGTGCCATTCATTACCTTTGTGGCGCTCGCATGTGTGTGTTCCATTTCGTGCTTCTCCCGTCAAGACAGCTGCACTGATGGATGGTGACTTCCACATTGTGTGCTGAAAGCTGATAACAAATCTGCCTCCTAGCGCCCGATGGTGGCTATTAGGGTGGCTCCTGTTTTTGAGGTGGCCTCTGCTGTACACCAGCTATTTCGCCTATGGTGTTCAATTTTATAAAGCAGGTTTTTTCGCCTAGAAAAATACATTTTGTGGCATATCACTCCGAGCGGTTTAGCGCATTAGGATGCGCTTCAGACGTGCTAATAGGTTATCAATGAATACTGAGTAGTTAATTTATGCAGAATTCTATAACTAAATAATCCCGAAGTCCATTTTGTATTCAGTCTACGTTGATGATATTCCAATAGCCTGCACATCCTCAAACATAGCAACATGCGAGAGGGAATACAACTACAGTAAACAAACTTCCGATATGGGCATATAAAAATGGTTTCAAATTTTCCACGCAAAAAACAGCACCTGTACTGTTCTCGCTTAGAAGAGGGCTGCACACTGTACCCACTCTCTAGCTATTTATTTTACAATACTCTCAAGGCGTGAAGAAATTACAGAGAGGAGCGGCATACAAAATCAGCAGTAGTCTTGAAATTTTCAACACCGGTGATGGCAGCGATGAAGGCAGGGAGGTGGTTCCAGTCATTTGTAGTTCGTGGACTTCAAGCATAGGATTGTTCTGCAGTGCGGGATTCTTACCTTAAAGCTGTGATCAGTGCGTGAGGATATATAAGATGGAAGAAGCAGTAACTGATGTTTGAGAATAGGGTTAGTATAATAAATCCGCTTGAAAAGGCAAGTAAAGATATTTACGGCACAGACTTTATTGGAGATGCGCTTGGTGTTCGTGTGTTATTTAAAAAAAAATGCGGGCGGTTCTGAACGGACTATAAAGAGTTAATTAGAAATATTTTATTAGGATTCCAAATAGAACATGCGTATTCTAATTTCGGTCTTATTAACGACCTGTACAGGTGAAGCTTAACGGAACTATTTGCAACAGTGAAATGGCGGCGTAAGAAGCCGAGTATGTGGTTGGCCTGGTTAGTTGCATAGTTCACGTGCACTTTCCAGGAGATATTGTGAGTTGTGTGAGCAGCGAGATATTTTTAGGATGAAACAGGCGAAACGGAGTGTTATTATGTAGATAGAGTGTGGCGTTAGCACGAGATTGGCTAGAAAAGCGCATGTGTTTGCACATTGTAGTGTTGTAACCAGGTCCGTCTGCAAACACGCTTCATCACAGGGACTAGTAATTATACGATATAGTGCAGAATCATCTGCAAAAAAGTTTAATGTGGAAAGAAACACTGTCAGGAAGATCAGTAATACGAATTAGAACCCAGAGTGGACATAACACAGCACCTGGAGGTGCTCCTGAGGTTACGGAAATAAGAGGCGACTGTTAACCAATAACTAAGACATAAGAATTCTTCTGAATGAAGTCGCACTGCCCACAAAAGATGTGCACAAATTTTTAGGAGAAAGTATCAGCAAAAACTCACATTCCTGCCACGCATAAACATCCTGAAAAACAAAGCTTTTCGATCCCTGAATATACTAAAAGTACTCTCAAGAAAAAACTGAGGTTCCGATAGGACGTCTTTTACGAAATTATCGCCATGTACTACACTCTACCTTAGATTATGGATGTTTAGTTTATGGGTCAGCGAGACCATCGTACCTTAAGCAACTCGATCCAGTGCATAATTTAGGTTTACGTCTTTCCATCGCTGCATACAGGACGTCACCCATAAATAGTCTGTATGTAGAAACGAGCCATCACTTACCGACAGAAGAGGCAGGCTCACATGCTCGTTCATTCCAAAAATCTGCTCACTGCACAAACATGTTTGATATCCCAACGCTACAAGGTGCCCATCTAGAATACACTTTAGGACTAAACCGCAAGACACCCGGCCACTGCTCTTGCACTAGATATACTGCCAAGCATTGCTCGAAGGCGAGGTTCACTGCCGCCAAAATACAATTTTCCTAAAATCTGTGGTTTCAGTCTTACACAGTTTCGCAAAAAAATTACAGAACAAGCTGTAATACAAGAATTTCTTGCAGTGGAGGAAAAATACAGCACTTTCACAGCTTAGTATAAAGATGGTTCAAAACCAGATGTTGACATTGGAAGCACAGTGATTCAAGGAAATTGGGATGAAATAGTAAGACATCCATAGTGTGTATCCACTTCACTGCCGAATGTTACGCCATCTGTGCAGCCATAGAAACAATAGTGAATGAGAACCTCGCATACAGTATTATATACACAGAGTCAATAGGTGGGCTTACCAGCTTTCATTCTAGAAATGCAATCATTCCGCTGCTTTGCGACATCATACACAACATAACAGCAGCCATAGCTCAAAAGAAAAATATAACTCAGCTAAGTACCAAGTCATGTCGGTTTAAAAGGCAACGAGAGAGCAGATTTGTGCGCTGCACAAGCTTGTGGCAAGCAAATTAACAAAGTAAATGTGCCCTACAAATATTGCAATGCAGTTTAACGCAAGAAAAGAATGGCAATCCGCTTGGAACACCAAAATAATTAACAAATTCTACTTGGTAAAGCCAGTTTAAGGTGAATGAAAATCATCTACCACCAGGAACTTTTCAAGGAAGTCATTAACCGCTGTCTGCATATGGCCACACGCATCTTACAACTTCCTGGTAGCGCAAAAAGACAAACCGGTATGTAAATGGGGAGTAAACATAAAGTAAATAATTAATTTCATGCCCGAAATTCACCATTCTAAGGAAAAAGTGATTTTCTTCGTTTTATAATTAATGAATCAATTTTTATCCAGCGCTGCTCATAGGTGATAAAGCAATTGTGGGCATGTCTTGTGTCAGATTTTTAACAGAAGCAGGTTTTCTTTAAAAAAATGTAAATCGTGACCCAGTGCATAGCCAGATGAACCTGAGCCACTTGGTCATTCCTGAATTAATGTCGTGAGATCTTTAGTCGATTTGTTGGGAGCATCGAGATCCTTGCCCTGGCAAGTGTTGCCGCCGAGGCTACCCGACCCACTATAAACGTTTCAATAGTACCCATTTCTAAACATTCTTTTTCTTTGTCATCGCGAGCAAATGCTAAGATTTTAAGCACTCTACACCAGCGACGATTGTTCACATTTGTATAAAATTGTGCGCAAAATTTCTCCTATACCTAAGTATATGTATGCTTACACAACCCAACACGAATGTTTTCTACAGCCGAGTCAGTGTGAAAGCCCGTATATCTGCCACGTGTAAGAGGACGATGAGCGGGCAGTGGCGCTAGGCCAGCGGCTCGCACGCAAGAGGTGATTTTGTTCGGGCCAGAACCATGGGATTCATCAACATTATCGTCATCGTCAGCACGGATACACACACTGCCGAACAAAGGCATGTCCAGACTCCCATATATCTCCAATTCAACCTGTCCTGGGCCAGCTGCGGCCACCATTTTCCTTTCGGACTTCTCAATCTCGCCCCCCCCCCCCCCCCCTCAAGTATATTACTGCCACCCTTTGCTACGCCCCCATTCCCTTGGAATCCACTTTGTTGTCCTGAAGGACCATCGGTTGTTTTGATTTCGCATTTAATGTCCCGCCAAAGCCAATTTCTTCATCTTAATTTCGACTAGGATGCCATTAATCCGTGTTTGATCCTTGACCCACTTTGGCCTCTTTCTGTCCCTTAACATTCCTCCCATCCTTTTTCTCTCCATAGCTCACTGCGCTGTCCTGAGCTTAATTTAAACCTCCATGTTTCTTTGCTAGTATGGTAGTTGGTGTTGTAGCGGGAAACGCTGGCGGTCATTTTTATACGGACTAGAAGGACCGCGGTTCTTAATGCAATGTTTTGTTCGAGCCCTAGCGCGATTTTCGACCAGACCATTTCGACTACACTATGGTGCATATAATCTGTGTATAATCTGTTATGAGACCTTTTGTGGTAGTTCTCTCTGTATATTTATTTGTTTTGCGTGTGGGCGTGTGATCGCAGTTCGATAGTCTCACCTCCTCGCAAGCACAAATTCTTACTTCTTATAACGATCGTATAGTTCTGATATTCGAAAAATATTTCCGCTGGTAATTTCGTACGCCTGGCTGATGTTGCGATGGTTTTCGAGGCCTTCACGAGAGCGGCTGCAGATTCCAGCTCTGAACACGCGCTCAGACGCGCGCATACATCCATGTGACGAACGTGTTTGGCGAGTTGTTGAGCGCGGTACGAGTGCGTGGTCTTCGTTGCATTCTGCTCAGTGGAAAGGCGGATAGGCTTTGACAAATGTTTGATTACTTGAAACATGTCCTTCATCTAAAGCCCTCATGAGCGCATTGCTCGAGGCATCTGCGCGGACCTACATGTGGCCGCACAGATATCACTTACGGCAGCCGAGGCGAGTGCTGCTTCTGTCGTCCAGTTTGATGCTCGGGACTTCTGCCACAAATGGTTAAAATATCTCAGAACTACCGCACACATCCACATACTCGGGATTGGCTCAGTAAAGAGATGAAGAGAAGAATTTCTCAGCCCGGAGCATCATACAAACACACGCGGTATGTGAGGCGCCGACACGAAAGGATCTATTGTAATGCCTTTCATTCGAGTTGCAGCCTTCTACGGTAAAGCTGTAACATTACAGGTACGAGACGCAGCTAAAATTGTACAGTACACCCAGTTGCTCTACATGAACGTTCATCTAGCTGATATGCACTTTCGTCGAGGTTTGCGTGCATTCCTTGCCGGCAGCAAAAGCCGGGGCCGATGGACTAAAGTCGAACGGAACGTCATCAGTATCATCAGCAACAGCCTGTCTACGCCCATTGCTGGGCAAAAACCTATGCCATCTCTCTCCCATTAACCCTGTTCATTGCCAGCTGACTTCTTTATCTCATCCGCCTACCGCTTGCCTTCTCTTGGAATCTACTCCGTTACCCTTAAGGAGCAGCGGTTACCTTGCCTTCGCGTTGCATACCCTGACCAAGCCCATGTTTTCTTTTTGATTTTTACTAGCATGTGATTAACCCGCCTTTTTTCTCTCACCTACTGTTTCCTGCTCCTGTCCTGTCCTGCTCCAGCTTCGTGTCTCTTAAGGTTGCACCTATCATTCTTCTTTCCATGGCTTGGTGCATTATCCTTAACTTAAGCTGAATCTTTTTCGTTAGCATCCACGGTTCTGCCACGTAGGTGAGTTCTGGCAAGATACGGCTGGTGTATCCTTTTCTCTTGAGGGATACTGTAATTAACTCAAATGGCATAAGACATTTCAGCCATATTCTCACCTGTTGTCTTGTGTAGATAGGGAACAGACCTAGATCCCCAATACAAGAAGCTGAGCTTTTACTTAAGACTAAATCTGAAGCTGTAGCAGCCACTCTGCTTACTCACAAAACAATGACAGTGTGTTGTATGTATATCGAACATCACGTTAGAGTGAACGTAGACCTTTTATACCTGCCACCAGTGCTATATTCAGTAGTTAGAAATTTTCACGCTCATTCATATTTTGTGAAGGGTAAAAAATTATTCAAGAGGCCAAACAATACAGGATTCTATTCTTTGTAATAATATTTGCTTGCTGAGCACTGGAAAACCTACATATTGCTCCCCAATCTCGAGGCTGTATGAGCTGTATATATGTATTTTTTAGCTTATCCCTGGGGTTTAGTGATTTCAAATGGGATGTCATTGACAACCATTATGGGATCCATCACCTTCCTGCACTAATCAACCTAAAAGCTGCACCTGAAGTGATTCCAACAAAACCACGACGTTGGAAGCTACATTTAGGAGACAGAGAAAAGGCCAGCCTAGATCAAATGGTTTCGTATAACATCAGTGTAGACGAACATAATTCCTCAGTCATCTCGGGTAGTGAAACAAAAAGTGAAAAAAGAAGCTAAACAAAGTGGCAGTGCAAACATACCTTATTATAATTGAGTTACAGTTCAAGAAAATCATGCAGTATTTTCCACTGGTGAACAGACTGCAGCCAGAAAATGCTAGCTAATCTCTCTAAACCTACCGTAGAGGCTCTTCTAAGATATTCTAACCAAATTTGATTATAGGGAGAAATACCCGCAGCGTCCAACAACAGGGCAGCATGAAAGAACAGAACACGACAAAACAGCGGGCGTCAAAACAGCGCTCGAAAAACAGCACAGCGACAACCCAGCCCAGGCAGAAAGCAGCATAGCGACAAAACACCACAGGGAAAAAGCAGCACGCCTCAGAACACCACACCGGACAAAACGGAGTGAGGAAACATCACAGCCAAAAAACAGTACGATGAAAAAGCGCAGGGAAAAACAGCTCGACGACAGGACAACACATTGGAATACGGTGCAGCACTGCTTGAGGGGTGAGCAATCATCGCCATAAACGAACGGTAAATCACAACACATACGGCCGCGACCATTGGAGTTAGCGTGTGCTCGTTTAACAGATGAAGTAAGGAACAGGGTAGGGTAATATTCGCAATCTCAAATATTCACTTTTTCTGGTGGGTAATGGAATGAATAACGCTGAAGAAGTTGTTTTAGGAGCATCAATTCTCCGAGTTGACCATCCTGATGCTGATTTCTGGAAAAAAACGCCCGACGCACGGCTCTAGGTGTACAAAACTTCATATTCAAAGCTCTCGCTGCCGGCAGTTGAATCTTCAGCAATTTTGTTAGGATCGAGCTACAGGGTCTTCATACACTGCAAATATCCAGTATGCGATGCTTATTGTTAAGGACGGCAGTATTGCCCGAGTCGACAGTTTCAGGACGCTGCAGTGTGGTTCTCTGAGACTTGCCGGCGGTTATTATAATTTGAGAAATGGCCTACACTGCTTACCTGAAAATTCATACATCAGCGTGTATTTATTGAGAGTAATTTTATACTGAAGCTGTTTTTTTTCACTTCGAAGAGGATTATCCCGAAAAATCAATTTTCGCGACGTTTTACCGAAGCTACTCTTTTTCCCTTGGAACCCAGTTTTATTAACAGTTTTCGGCAAATGACCCTTTTTTTCAGAAAACACAAGAAAAACACAGGTGGAAGTCTACTCAAGATGAGTTGTAGAATGGATTAAGAAAATTTCGCTTCTCAGAATGTTTATTGTCCAATATGGCTTGTAGGTTGCAGCAAAAATGAAACAGGAATAACGAATTGGTAATACACTATGTTATGCTTCGGTAAAGACAACATGAAAGGCTGCAAGAAACATACCTAGAAAATAACGCAAGATAAACTATCTGTGAAATTTTACCGCAGAGCAGATTACCGGGCCATTTTATCTCTTATTTGGAAAGAGTCTTACATAATACAGAAACCAAATAGATAATTGAAGCCGAGCAATCAAGGACTGCATTGCCACTAGTTTTGTGAGATGCACCGTTGAAGCAACGCTCTGCCACATTGAATGAGCCGGCCCTGTTTCTTAAGGAACCAGCGAAACAAGCACTCGTTAACTCCAAAGGTCTTTGTCATATGTGTTGTGATCGTCCGTTTGTTTATGGTTATGACTGTCCACCCCTCAAGCAGCGCTGCACCGCACCCCGGTGTGCTCTTCGTGCTGTTTTTCCCTGCTTTCTTTGTTCATCGTGCTGCTTTTCTCTGTTCTGTTTCCTCGCTCGGCCGTTTCATCCAGCGTGCTGTTTTGACGCGTGCTGTCTTTTCCCTGAGGTGTTTCGACGCCATACTGTTTTGTCCCTGTGCTTTGTTGTCGCTGTGCTGTTTGTTGTGCTCGGTTCTGATGCATGCTGCTTTGACGTGCGCTGTTCTTTCGCATCCCCATATGCTGTTTTCGTGTCCCTGGAAGAAAGCCATTATAGTTGCATATTTATAAACAGGAAAACCACCTACCTCTGCTAGTAGTTATTGGCACATAGCCCTTACCAGCAGTCTTGATAAATTGTTTGAAAGTGTCCTGAAGAGACGATTACTTTTTGTCTTTCGATCCCGTGCAATTCTTCACTGCGGTTTTAAAAATCAGGCTCCACAACCGACCATCTTGTCGGTCTTGAAAACACAATCCGACAAGCTTTCGTACACAGGAAACACTGTCTTGCTTTTTCCGACTTCGTAAAGGCATATGAAGCAACCTGGATGTTAAGGATTCTTCAAGACCTTGCTGAACCTGGCATCCGAGGCGGCATGTTGAAATCCTTTAAAGAACTTTTGTCTGCTCTTTTCATATCCACCTTGGTTCAACCCTTTCGAGGAATTTCATTCAAGAGATTGGGGTTCCTCAGGTGTGTATTTAAGCACAACACTTTTTATTCTAGAGATCAATTCTTTTTGCAAAAAATTCATAAGGTCCATTATGTACTCAGTCTATGTAGACGATCTTCAGATACGAAGTTTGCATGTCCATCAGCATATCAACATGGAAAATAGTCAACAATAAATAAACTGGCAACATGGCTCGCCAAAAAATTTAGCGCTTTCCTCCACAGAAAACAGTGCCCATCGGTTTCTCACTCAAACGAGGCTGACAGTCAGATCCCACACTAAACCAGAACGAAACCATTTATAACGAATAAAAAATGGATACAAATTTTGTGGCATAAGTTTTGACAAAAAACTTACTTTCCTGCCTCTCATAAAAGCACATAAGAACAAAGCTTCCCAATCTTTGAATATCTCGAACTGCTTTCACGCAAACACTGGGGTTCTGATAGGGCACGCCTTTTGCAAATTTATCGCTTTGTTGTACGTGCCTGCTTACAGTATGATTGGATAGTGTATGGCTCATCGAGACCTTCATATTCTTTGCACTCTCTGCCTTCTGTATGTGACTTCACATTAACATCATTTCAAAATAAACAAACACCAAATGATAAGAAGTTTTGGCGCTGACGGAGAAGTACAGGGAGTACACTGGATTTTATACCGATTTTTCAAAATCTGACCGTTACGTTGGAAATGCACTATTACAAAACAAATTGGAGAAGACACTAAGGCTGCCGCAGTGTGCATCCATTTTCACAGCCCAGTTTTACACAGGATCTTTGGCTGTAGAAGAGAAAATAAATGAGATCATTGTGAACAGCATAATTTACACCGATATTTTAAACATGATACTTCACCATAGGAATGCAGTTATGCCAATGATCGCCGATATCGTACGCAATATAACAGTAGCCACAACAAAGGGACCAGTCATAAAATTTTACTGGGTTAAGAGCCAGGTCCGAATTAGTGGAACTTAGAAAACGGATACCTGTACTGCACAGGCCCGGCACAAATAAGTAAAGAGTGTAACCATCCTCTAAAAAGATGATGCGAACTTAGTACGATGCAAGCTGGAAGATAAATGGCAGGGTAAATAGAATATTATTTTTTTTAATTTTAAATTATAAACTACAGACAGTAAACCCTTCATAGCTGAGTGGAACAAGGCTAAACTCAAGAACATTTTATTGGAGTCATTTCATGTCGCCTCCGTATTAGACACGCACCTTACACACCGTTTTCTTCTTCCAAACCACGAAAATCTACATACGAGTTATGCGGAGAAGAGGTCACCATAACCCACATTTTATGTTCCTGTACACAGTTCGAGAGACTAAGAAAAAACATTTCTCGCAGTTTTAGGAAGAATATTCCATCCGAGATTACTCTTCAGACAAAATTAAGTTTTCTAAATTTTCTGCATTACATCTTTCATAATAAAGCTAAAGCTTTTAAACCAGTGGTGGTACGTTAAAACTTTTGAAGAAAGTGAAAACATCACACAGTACTTCATCGACTTACTGCTATTCGTGTCGCCATTGAGCATATCAGTGAAGAAGCACCCCAGCAATTTTTCGTTTTCACTGATTCAAATGAAGCCCTCCAAGCGTTACAATCTGCTGGGTCCCATGAACAACTTGTCGCCGAAATCCGAGAGTTCCACCACACATCCATCAACAAAGGGCCCGATATTGTTTATCAATGGCTGCCAGGACACAGCGGGATCGCAGGCAACCACCGCGCGGACGAGGCCGCGCGAACTGCTCACCATGAGGGTGATTGTGTGTCCATCCCCATCTCGAGAGCGACGCAGCGGGTAGGCTTAGACCACTATCGCGGGACATCACGTTTTCCGCGTGGAATTCAGGCCAGTTCTCGCATTCGCATTTAAAAACCTTAGACCCAGATCTGAAGTTTTGGCTTCCATCCGGCCTACCACGACGTGAAGCAACTTTGTTGTGTCGCCTGTGGCTTGTGTAGCTTCCACCAAGCACTACTCCTTCTTAATAGGTATGGCTGACAGCCCTGCATGTGGCATCTGCGGGTGTGATGAGACATTCTTTGTAAATGCCCTGACGGAAGCATAACGATCTGACGGAAACGGAGATTGTCGGCCACTGGCCACGGCGGTCGTCGGCGGTGAAGGCCTCCAAGGCACTGCTCCGCTTTTTGAAGACTTGTGGCCTGCATGATAGGCTGTGACTTTACTGAACTCTGTGAGTTTACACAGTGACTAATTTCCCACAACTGTCTTTTCTACTTCACCTTTTTCTCCCCTCGCCCCTTTCCCCGCGTGCAGGGTAGCAACCGGCTAACCGGCTATTCGTCCGGTTCACCTCCCTGCCTTTCCTCCTCCTCCTCAGCAGCTTTTTTAACATCACTAGGCCCTATCACATCCTAGTTCCTCGAACAGCACTGCTAGGCCAGCTTGACTGGATAAGTGTCTAGAGTTACACATTGCCAGAATGAGTTTCCAATGGCAGCCTGTCCGGAGCCAGAGATACTTAGTACCATCCTTTTTATCATATGTTTGACCACCGCCTTGGTCAGTTACTCTGTCGTTTATATGTAAGAATGCCATTTAGGCATATTTTGTAAAGAATTGTGGGAATGCTTTGACAGCTACTATTGTAGCTTCAATACTGTCAATATTCTCTTTTCACAGTGTCTGGAGCCAGCTCTTTAAGTGGTGAGATGGAGCTCCCTGTCTTCAAGCCTTGTTCAAAAGACATGTTAACTAGGTTGACTATGGTATAAGCAAATAATATACAGCCTGCAATTAACTTTTCTAGTTTATATGCAGAAACCTTATACAGCTCAGCCTGCTAGCGAAAGCGCGTTCTAAAGAAGGATACCGGCCGACGCTCCGTAGCCCCGCATTTCAGCGCTTGCCCCAAGATGGCGCCCACGAAGGTCGTGTCTCCACCCTGTACGGCGCAGCGCTGGCATCGAGGCACCCTAGTCAACAGCGCGCGCTCCTTGCTCGCCGTGACCAACCAGCACGCTAGGAGCGACAAGCGATGGTTGGCGGTAAGCACACTTTGGCCAAAGTACTGTACGGCGCTTCCTCTCACTACCTGAAGACTGAAGACAAATTGAAAATTGATCTTCTTGCATGTTGGTGCCGGATTTCAAGAGCATACGTAATTTTCTCATTTTTCAGCCTGTGTGTATTAAAAAAAATTCAGCATATACTTTTCTTCCTTTCAGTTCAGTAAGTTTCATTGTGTGTGTGTAAGCATGACATCAATAAATGTATAATTAATATTAAATAAAGTTTGGTTCCTGTTAGGGTGTATAGATGGACAACAAATTATTCTTACCAATGAACCACTGCTGCACAAGGAATGTGAACATGTAGTCGATAATGCGTGGCAATTTGATTGTGCTTAATTAGTTCTGCTGCCTATAACAAATAGCTTTACCTTAGTTCAGTAGCAAGTACTCCAAGTGGTTGTGAGTGGTCGCCTTAGCGACAACCACTCATTGCTGTATTTCTCAGTTTTAGCGAAACCGGAAAACATTCATCATACAGTTGGGATTAGCAGTGAGGATGGACAGGTGGGCACAGCTTTCTATACATTACTTGTTTGTTCGTGCCTGCAAACTGTCTTTTTAGTCAATATCGAGGTACGCATGAAAACTGCATTAATTTTTTGCCAAATGTGTAATCTTGCCAGGTTAACTCGACATTTCGGTGCTTAAATGGTAGCGCAAAGCTGCCCAAAAGTTTTAATATTCATGAAAAAGAAATATATACGTATTGTAAAGTCATCTCAGCCCAGTATGACCAGAGCAGGCCGCAAACTGTGGTAGATTTGAAATAATCGAATAATTACTGATAAGCATATACCAAAGCTCCGCCATACGGATAGAAAGCAAAGCTGTACATATTCATAGCTTTCTTTGTGATGGCATGGCTCTGATAAGCTGTTTCCTAATGAGCAATAAATGCGTTATTTCACTATTAAGAAGCAATTGTACTTAAACAAATGTTATGACGAGTAGCTGGAAGAGCATCGGAACTGGTTGGCGCTCCTGTAGGCAACTTTAATGCAGCCTGAAACACATTTGGGACCAAGTTGTAAAAGAGGCATGCAATGATGCCTCTAGGAGAAAACATTTGCTATTGCAAATTATAAATGGTGTCTACAAACGAATAGCACCTTTACAAGAATGACAGGAAAGCCCCTTTATGTGATTCAGAGATTGGGTCCTCTTTCAGAAAGAAATTAAAGATGGCCAGATGTGACACTTGATGTTAAATGAGCCGCTAATAAACAGTGTGATGTGTGTTCAACATCTTTTGCATAAGTTTGGGCGACATCTAATTTCCTAAACTAGGTTAGCATTTCTGGTATATGTATCACATAGGCGAGATTTTATGATCGAAGTGGATTTTGATTGTTGCAAATTTGCCTGACTCCAGAATTGTTTATTAGAACTGATGCTTTCATCTTTTCAACATCAAGTGCAATGAAATCCGATGACTGTCTAACTATCGGGGACGGAAGTGATAGCAGGAAGGAACCTGATAGGAACGCTTTCAAAGCATTTTCCAAGAGCACAACTGAAGTGCTTCCTGTAAAGAAAGCACTTCAGATAAACAGATAAACAACGCTGTCAGATAAACAAAAACCTCAGTGTGCACTAGAGTGGGAATGCCATTTAGTTTTGCGCATGCCAGAGATTCACCGCTGTTATCCAAGCATTACTTGCCAATGTTGGTGAGGCTGTGTCCACAAAACGTCCGCAGCTGTTGTGGTGTTGTGTTCTCAGTAGAAGTGGGATCAAACGAATGGTTTTAATCGATAGAGAATGACGTCAGGATGATGCGCAAAGAAAAATATCGATAAAATAATAAATATGGGGATTATATCAGATGGAGATTAACCCATTTTATTGTTTCCGATGTACTGAAAGGCGGCATAGGAGAGGCCTTTGCCCTGCAGTGGGTCTAGTTAGGCAGGTTATTGGGGTGATTGAAAGGTGATAAAAATAATGAATTGTTCTATGCAATAGAAGCATAGAAGGTTCTATGGACTAGAAGCAAACGGTACTCTTCCGAGAACACGGCTGGCGTTAGGAGCACAGAGCAGATGAAGAACGGTGAGAGCAATGCATGTGGCTGACTGGCTGGCTGTGGATGTAGACCGGCGGGCAATAGCATTTGTACAGAACCAGTATCAGAAATTTATTTCAACATCACAGGGTGCATGCGCGCGGCTGTCGATGCAGAATAAAGCCTTCTGCAGGCTTGACGACCTGCATCTTATTTTGTTATTTGTTTGCTCACATTCGCATTCTCTGATTGGGTTGGTATAACTAAAGACAATGCAATTTAAGTATGTTCATATTTTTCCGCAAATCTCCAAGGACCGTCTAAATGTGTTCCTAAGTTGGAAACGCGACTAATGTCTTATCATTATCAGCGTGAGACATGAATTTCAGCACTCTAACATGAGCGTAATGTAGGCGGTTCAGTGGTTTTCTTTCATTTCTCATTTTGGAGAATGACTTAATATTGTTGCGTCGTTGGTTGAGTGCGGGCGCCCGACTTCCTCAGCACACTCATTAAAGCAAGTGAACAGCGCCCCTGCTGAGTTGGCAGATAGTCATAACGTGCACGTAAAAAACTAGAGAACATTTAGTCGAACTAAAAATCAATCATCGAAAAACAGTTCCTGGTTCACTATGTGGAGTCTCGCACAACCGCTCCCCGAGTTCGGCCGCTGTGACGACCAGGATTCTAGGCAGTATTGTTCCTGTATGCACCGACGCGTCAGTATCCTGTACAATCATCCGGCCTACTGCCCACTCCGTAATGACAGCAGTGAGATTATCATTCACTGTTTGACCATTCACTGTTTGACGATTTATGCCGTCCTCCTCAGTACGCACCGAGGCGTCAGTCACTGCACCAGAGCACCTGTGTTAGAATGCCCTACGGCGGTGTCCCCAGCAGAAACTGGCACTATAGTTCAAGGTGGCAATCGAGCGTCTTCGCCAACAACCGGAGACAGAGTGCTCGGAGGAGCCGGCCCATTAAGCTTGCCCACGATGGCCCTTATGGTACACGATCCAAACGCGGCCATCCGGAAGTCTCGTCACTGCTGCAAAGCCTTGGTCCGGCTCCACTGTTGCTGGCACCCGACTGGTCCAGGCAGCAAATTCTGCACGAAAACCCATTCTCCTGGAGCCTGGTTAGCTGCCTTCATCGACATATATGCGAATATTTTTGGAGTCGGGCAGCACGTTCGTTAACACAACTGAGCCGCGCCCTTCTACTGGGTCATGCTTTCTTTTAAATAGAGGATTTCACGGGGCAAAATGTTAGGAATGGCGTCATACAAATCATAATTTTGCAGTTGTTCAGTGAGCCATGCAACCTTTATAAAAAATATTTACGCCCAAATGATTTTTATACTTCTGCAGGCACCTTCTCGGATTTTCTAAAGGAATGCGGATGCAGCGAAGGAGAGATGGTGAAAAGCCACAAGCTGATGCCGTGATACCTGGACATTCGCGGCTAAAGTAAGTTTCGCATTTAGTGGAATGCTCTTGAGTGCTAGTTAGTTCAATTTGGAGGATTGATAACAAACTTAGCCTAAATGACGAGTACAAGAGGTAAAGTAACGAATAAGAGACCACAGGGGCATTTTTGCAGCTACTTCCTTCTTGAATTACTTCTTGAGAGTAATTTCGTGCGTAGGTGTTTTATTTGGCGTGCAATTATGTTTGTTGTTATCCATAGCTACGCGGCAAAGGCCAGATGTCTCTCAGCTATCCTTCGCAGAAGCTAGAATAGCAAAAGAAAATTAATATCGATACAAGCTGCCCTTGGCTCACGGTGAAGAATATAATTTAGTGTTGATACTCCGCCCGACGTAGCGACCACATCTTGATCGCCGCTCCTCGTGCTTTATCTGGCGCCACGAAATGTAAGCTTGGCAAGTCTCCGAGCAGCGGTCAAACTGCAGGCGTTGCTGAACCATTCAGTGCCTCGATGTGCACGTGCGATTGTTACACAGCAGGATAGAAGCTCATGGAACTGCTTGAATGAGCAGAACCGCTGCGAGGACGTGGCCCTGGGGTCCTTCAGCGCGCGTTATAGATATCGAAGGTTTTTTTATATTTTTGCACGTGTCTGCCGAAACCGTAGTTAACTATAGTCTTTTGAAGATAAACGGTCGGCCTCAACACGACCGCTCTCATATTTTGGACAGAGAGCCTACGTGCAAATTTATAGTTCAGATGAGCAGCGTATTGAGCCGAAGATAACATGATATGAGCCTCTCCGTCCAGAGATCATAGTGAACTTCTGTGATCCGGGGATTTTTCCCTGAGAAGTTCTCGCGCTAAAACACACTCTCCAACTGCAATTTTTTTTCTTTGAATGAAAGTGTTCGTGCACACTGCTGTCCAATTAAAAAAAAACCCCAAGCGGCATCTGGGCGGTCTGTCCGTGCCGTCCTTTCCGGTTGTAAGAGTGGCGTGCAGACAGACGCAGTCTGTCTGCACGCCACTCTTACGACTGGAAAGGACGGCACGCACGGACTGCGTCTGTCTGCACGCCACTTCAGGTGCGACTGCACCAGGGAGAAAAAAAAAAACGAGCGAAAGCAGAACGGGAGTGCCCTCCGGGAACAATTCCACAGGAAGCAGCGGCAGGCATCCGCCCTTTGGATGCCCGGGGGACAGCGAGAGGAGATGATGTGTCATAAAGACACACCACCTCGCCTTGTCCACCACACAGAGCGGCCGAGTGTACAGCCGGGCGTCAAATCGCCCGGAGCGACCCTAGACGAAATCTCAGTCCCCACAGCGGGTGATGCCAGCGATCGCTCCGCTGCAGACGCTGGGATTCGATCCAGGGTCTTCGCGAATGCGTGAGCAAAGCTCAGGCATGTTACCCACTCGGCTACCCTGCGGCACGGCTTGGTCGTGCTTCCAGCCAGTGCTGGAGCGAGAGGAACAAGCTCGGCTGAAACGGCGCATGCGCAGTGTCGTCACCCTTGGGCGACGGCGATGCAATCGCGAGATATGAAGTTCGACAGCGATAACGGCGAGCATAATGCGCTATTCGCGATATCGTGCAAAACCGCGGCAGGGTCTTTTCCGTTGCAGTCGTGTGGGACGCAAAAACATCGTCATACAATTCACTGCCAGCAGCGGAATCGGATAAGTTGACTGCTGATCTCGCCATGATTGAACGTTTTCAGTGGCAAGGAGATGGTATGAAATGTTTCTCGCCTACCGCAGGCATAGGTACAAGCACAACACGCTGTGGATAGTGGCGGCGGAGATTTATGAAATGTTTTACAAATTCCCCCACACCTTCCAAGCGCCTTCAATTTTTCAGCTGAATTAACACCGAAAACAAAATCGTGTCAAAGAGCGACCACCTCTAGCGAAGTTCCTGTCCTTCCAAGTGAAAGAACATCGCAGAAACTAGAATAGCCCTTTTTAAAATTCTGAACGAAACAGTTACGACCCTTTTGGACGTCCAGACTACCCTTAACTCTTTGCTGTTAATTTGGAGGAGTTCCTATAGGTGCATGCAAATAAGAAAACTTAAGGTCTGCCGGAAGGCCATCACGCCGCTACGTTAACGGTTGTTAGTGACTGTACTGTACGGAGAATTCTATTTATTCTCCTTAAAGTTAATGCGGAGACGCAGACATCAACAAAAGTGCGGAGACATTGCCAAACTACAATAAACCGATATAATCCAACGCATATGTAGTTCCAATTCAGTGCAGGGCCTTTTACATAGATAGAATATCGATCCTTATGCTCCCCTCCCTTCTGGAATCCTTATGCCTCCAAACGAGAACTCACGTTCGCATCCTTATCTACGCGAAAAAGGCGAGGACGGAACAACTAGATGAACACATGCGCTGAATTTCAACAAGAGATTTATTACTAGAGACGCCATTTCGCGCAAAACGAATGCACAAAAAACCCACTGAATCGCATCTTCCCTGGTATTCTTTCTGGAACGACAGTTGGCGTCTCCTCTCCTTTCCAGGCGGGGTTCAGCATCTCATGATTCGTCCATACACCTCTCCCTCAGCGTAGCAGCGAAAACCAGACAGACAGAACATCCCTGGTGCCAGCTGCAGATATGAGATGGAAATCAATATTATTGGAATCCGGAGAGGCCTAGAGGACCAAATCACGGTAGGATTTACCCACCCCACTTTACATCAAAATGTTCAAGCGAGTGTAATACTACTGAAAATCGCTGGCTTACATTGCGGGCATGGGGGTTGCAGTGCGAAGCCTGGTGACGTCTTAGCTTAAATTTCAGCGGGCGAGGAAAAGAGAAGTGTACCCTTTCTGTGAGGTAAAGAATACAGGGCGTTTCTTTCGTATGCCTTGTAAGCTTGTCAGCGCAAAAAATGGACGCACTCCAGCAAGACAACAGCTGTAGAACTTCCACGGATGTTGCGCTTCCACGGATGCCTCTTCAGTATGCATATCAACCAACTAGCCCAACTTTCTGCTCTCCTAAGTGCATTCTAACAGCCACACACCCACTATTACCCAAAATACGCCACCCGTCGACGCACGGGAATTGCGAAGATAAAAACAGCCTGCAGACCTTCTTAAACATAAACTTTCATACACTGCTTTTTTACCATTCTTTAATCTGCATTTCCTCCCCCGGCGGAAACCAGTTCCGTCCCAGGTACAAAGCCGCGCCACGTCTCCACGAGAGACACCTCTCCCGCGCCTCATTGGGAAGCACGCAAAATGTGGAAACCCTGAAGACGAAGCCTAAGACCTCCTCCCGAATCATCGGATTTACTTACACAGGAGACACTAGCCGGTACCGGTCTGCCGGTACCGAACTGTAAGTAGACGAGAGGGACGAATGTTACGGAATCTTTATTGCAATGCAATATGGACGAAAGGTGAGTACAGGTCGCCCGCCTTGCAGCTCGCCTGCAGTATAGGTCTCCCGAAGAACAGGCCACCCCTCGTCCCTACCTGGCTCGCAACAGGTCGGCGTCTATTGTTCGCCCACGAACACGTCGGAAAAAAGGTAGGCCTCCTGACTACGCGTCAGTCGTAGACGGTCATCTGCTCAAAAGGAAAGGTAGCGCTCTCCGTCCCCGCGTCTCCCATGCGTTGCCCGCGCGACAGGTCGGTCCCCGACCATCCGCGCGTCGCCCGCGCAACAGGTAGGTCCACCCGTCTGCGCGTCGCCCGCGTGACAGGTCGGTCCCCGACCGTCCGCGCGTCGCCCGCGCAACAGGTAGACCCACCTGTCTGCGCGTCGCCCGCGCGACAGGTCGGTCCCCGACCGTCCGCGCGTCGCCCGGGCAACACGTAGGTCCACCCGTCTGCGCGTCGCCCGCGCGACAGGTCGGCCCCCCGCCTTCGCGAGTCGCCCGTGCGACTCGTTCGTTCCTACCCCTGTCTCGAAGTCGCCCGCGCGTCACGTACCCTCCCCCGTTTCCGCGTCTCCCCCTTCCTGTCTCGGCGTCGCCCTCGCGAGAGGTCGGTGCAGCGTCTCCGCACGTCGCGCCACCCACCCCGCGCTCCGTGTCCGCGTCCCCCGCGCGCCACGCGCCCCCCTGCCCGTCGGTGCCCCGGCCCGTGTCCGCGCGCCACGCGCCCCCCCTGCCCGTCGGTGCCCCGGCCCGTGTCCGCGCGCCACGCGCCCCCCCTGCCCGTCGGTGCCCCTGCCCGTGTCCGCGTCCCCCGCCCCCCTTCCCGTCCGTGCCCCTGCCCGTGTCCGCGTCCCCCGCGCGCCGCGCGCCCCCCTCCTCGTCGGTGCCCCGGCCCGTGTCCGCGCGCCACGCGCCCCCCTCCTCGTCGGTGCCCCTGCCGGTGTCCGCGTCCCCCGCGCGCCCCCCTTCCCGTCGGTGCCCCGGCCCGTGTCCGCGTCCCCCGCCCCCCTTCCCGTCCGTGCCCCTGCCCGTGTCCGCGTCCCCCGCGCGCCCCCCTTCCCGTCGGTGCCCCGGCCCGTGTCCGCGTCCCCCGCGCGCCCCCCTTCCCGTCCGTGCCCCTGCCCGTGTCCGCGTCCCCCGCGCGCCCCCCTTCCCGTCGGTGCCCCGGCCCGTGTCCGCGTCCCCCGCGCGCCCCCCTTCCCGTCGGTGCCCCGGCCCGTGTCCGCGTCCCCCGCGCCCCCCTTCCGTGCCCCTGCCCGTGTCCGCGCGCCACGCGCCCCCCTTCCCGTCCGTGCCCCTGCCTGTGTCCGCGTCCCCCGCGCGCCACGCGCCCCCTTCCCGTCCGTGCCCCGGCCCGTCTCCGTGCGCCCCCCTCCTCGTCGGTGCCCCTGCCCGTGTCCGCGTCCCCCGCGCGCCCCCCTCCTCGTCGGTGCCCCGTGTCCGCGCGCCACGCGCCCCCCTTCCGTGCCCCTGCCCGTGTCCGCGCGCCACGCGCCCCCCTTCCCGTCCGTGCCCCTGCCCGTGTCCGCGTCCCCCGCGCGCCGCGCGCCCCCCTCCTCGTCGGTGCCCCGGCCCGTGTCCGCGTCCCCCGCGCGCCCCCCTTCCCGTCCGTGCCCCTGCCCGTGTCCGCGTCCCCCGCGCGCCGCGCGCCCCCCTCCTCGTCGGTGCCCCGGCCCGTGTCCGCGCGCCACGCGCCCCCCTCCTCGTCGGTGCCCCTGCCGGTGTCCGCGTCCCCCGCGCGCCCCCCTTCCCGTCGGTGCCCCGGCCCGTGTCCGCGTCCCCCGCGCGCCACGCGCCCCCTTCCCGTCCGTGCCCCTGCCCGTGTCCGCGTCCCCCGCGCGCCCCCCTTCCCGTCGGTGCCCCGGCCCGTGTCCGCGTCCCCCGCGCGCCCCCCTTCCCGTCGGTGCCCCGGCCCGTGTCCGCGCGCCACGCGCCCCCCTGCCCGTCGGTGCCCCTGCCCGTGTCCGCGTCCCCCGCCCCCCTGCCCGTCGGTGCCCCCGCCCGTGTCCGCGTCCCCCGCTCGACACGCGCCCCCTTCCCGTCCGTGCCCCTGCCCGTGTCCGCGTCCCCCGCTCGACACGCGCCCCCTTCCCGTCCGTGCCCCTGCCCGTGTCCGCGTCCCCCGCGCGCCACGCGCCCCCCTGCTCATCGGTGCCCCTGCCCGTGCCCGCGCGCCACGCGCCCCCCTGCCCGTCGGTGCCCCGGCCCGTGTCCGCGCGCCACGCGCCCCCCTGCCCGTCGGTGCCCCTGCCCGTGTCCGCGTCCCCCGCGCGACACGCGCCCCCCTGCCCGTCGGTGCCCCCCCGTGCCCCGGCCCGTGTCCGCGCGCCACGCGCCCCCCTTCCCGTCGGTGCCCCGGCCCGTGTCCGCGCGCCACGCGCCCCCCTTCCCGTCCGTGCCCCTGCCCGTGTCCGCGTCCCCCGCGCGCCACGCGCCCCCCTCCTCGTCGGTGCCCCGGCCCGTGTCCGCGCGCCACGCGCCCCCCTTCCGTGCCCCTGCCCGTGTCCGCGCGCCGCGCGCCCCCCCTTCCCGTCCGTGCCCCTGCCCGTGTCCGCGCGCCACGCGCCCCCCTTCCCGTCCGTGCCCCTGCCCGTGTCCGCGTCCCCCGCGCGTCGGTGCCCCCTTCCCGTCCGTGCCCCTGCCCGTGTCCGCGTCCCCCGCGCGCCACGCGCCCCCCTCCTCGTCGGTGCCCCGGCCCGTGTCCGCGCGCCCCCCTCCTCGTCGGTGCCCCGGCCCGTGTCCGCGCGCCCCCCTCCTCGTCGGTGCCCCGGCCCGTGTCCGCGCGCCCCCCTCCTCGTCAGTGCCCCGGCCCGTGTCCGCGCGCCCCCCTTCCCGTCCGTGCCCCTGCCCGTGTCCGCGCGCCACGCGCCCCCCTTCCCGTCCGTGCCCCTGCCTGTGTCCGCGTCCCCCGCGCGCCACGCGCCCCCTTCCCGTCAGTGCCTCTGCCCGTGTCCGCGTCCCCCGCGCGCCACGCGCCCCCCTCCCCGTCGGTGCCCCGGCCCGTGTCCGCGCGCCCCCCCTTCCCGTCCGTGCCCCTGCCCGTGTCCCCCGCGCGCCACGCGCCCCCTTCCCGTCCGTGCCCCGGCCCGTCTCCGTGCGCCCCCCTCCTCGTCGGTGCCCCGGCCCGTGTCCGCGTCCCCCGCGCGCCCCCTTCCCGTCCGTGCCCCGGCCCGTGTCCGCGCGCCCCGCTTCCCGTCGGTGCCCCTGCCCGTGTCCGCGTCCCCCGCGCGCCCCCCTTCCCGTCGGTGCCCCGGCCCGTGTCCGCGTCCCCCGCGCGCCCCCCTTCCCGTCGGTGCCCCGGCCCGTATCCGCGCGCCCCCCTCCTCGTCGGTGCCCCGGCTCGTGTCCGCGCGCCACGCGCCCCCCTCCTCGTCGGTGCCCCTGCCCGTGTCCGCGCGCCACGCGCCCCCCCCCCCTTCCCGTCCGTGCCCCGGCCCGTGTCCGCGCGCCCCCCTCCTCGTCGGTGCCCCTGCCCGTGTCCGCGCGCCACGCGCCCCCCTTCCCGTCCGTGCCCCGGCCCGTGTCCGCGCGCCCCCCTCCTTGTCGGTGCCCCTGTCCGTGTCCGCACGCCACGCGCCCTCCTGCCCGTCGGTGCCCCGGCCCGTGTCCGCACGCCACGCGCCCCCTTCCCGTCCGTGCCCCGGCCCGTGTCCGCGCGCCCCCCTTCCCGTCCGTGCCCCTGCCCGTGTCCGCGCGCCACGCGCCCCCCTCCCGTCCGTGCCCCTGCCCGTGTCCGCGTCCCCCGCGCGCCACGCGCCTCTTCCCGTCCGTGCCCCGGCCCGTGTCCGCGCGCCCCCTCCTCGTCGGTGCCCCGGCCCGTGTCCGCGCGCCCCCCTCCTCGTCGGTGCCCCGGCCCGTGTCCGCGCGACACGCGCCCCCCCTCCCCGTCGGTGCCCCGGCCCGTGTCCGCGTCCCCCGCGCGCCCCGCTTCCCGTCGGTGCCCCTGCCCGTGTCCGCGCGCCACGCGCCCCCCTTCCCGTCCGTGCCCCGGCCCGTGTCCGCGCGCCCCCCTCCTCGTCGGTGCCCCTGCCCGTGTCCGCGCGCCCCCCTCCTCGTCGGTGCCCCGGCCCGTGTCCGCGCGCCACGCGCCCCCCTTCCCGTCCGTGCCCCTGCCCGTGTCCGCGCGCCACGCGCCCCCCTCCCGTCCGTGCCCCGGCCTGTGTCCGCGCGCCCCCCTCCTCGTCGGTGCCCCGGCCCGTGTCCGCGCGCCCCCCCTCCTCGTCGGTGCCCCTGCCCGTGTCCGCGCGCCACGCGCCCCCCTTCCCGTCCGTGCCCCGGCCCGTGTCCGCGCGCCCCCCTCCTCGTCGGTGCCCCGGCCCGTGTCCGCGTCCCCCGCGCGCCCCGCTTCCCGTCGGTGCCCCTGCCCGTGTCCGCGCGCCACGCGCCCCCCTCCCGTCCGTGCCCCTGCCCGTGTCCGCGTCCCCCGCGCGCCACGCGCCCCCTTCCCGTCCGTGCCCCGGCCCGTGTCCGCGCGCCCCCCCTCCTCGTCGGTGCCCCGGCCCGTGTCCGCGCGCCCCCCCTCCTCGTCGGTGCCCCGGCCCGTGTCCGCGCGCCCCCCTTCCCGTCGGTGCCCCGGCCCGTGTCCGCGTCCCCCGCGCGCCCCGCTTCCCGTCCGTGCCCCTGCCCGTGTCCGCGTCCCCCGCGCGCCACGCGCCCCCTTCCCGTCCGTGCCCCGGCCCGTGTCCGCGTCCCCCGCGCGCCCCGCTTCCCGTCGGTGCCCCGGCCCGTGTCCGCGCGCCCCCCCTCCTCGTCGGTGCCCCGGCCCGTGTCCGCGCGCCCCCCCTCCTCGTCGGTGCCCCGGCCCGTGTCCGCGCGCCCCCCTTCGCGTCCGTGCCCCGGCCCGTGTCCGCGCGCCCCCCTCCTTGTCGGTGCCCCTGTCCGTGTCCGCACGCCACGCGCCCTCCTGCCCGTCGGTGCCCCGGCCCGTGTCCGCACGCCACGCGCCCCCTTCCCGTCCGTGCCCCGGCCCGTGTCCGCGCGCCCCCCTTCCCGTCCGTGCCCCTGCCCGTGTCCGCGCGCCACGCGCCCCCCTCCCGTCCGTGCCCCTGCCCGTGTCCGCGCGCCCCCCTCCTCGTCGGTGCCCCGGCCCGTGTCCGCGCGCCCCCCTCCTCGTCGGTGCCCCTGCCCGTGTCCGCGCGCCACGCGCCCCCCTTCCCGTCCGTGCCCCTGCCCGTGTCCGCGCGCCCCCCTCCTTGTCGGTGCCCCTGTCCGTGTCCGCACGCCACGCGCCCTCCTGCCCGTCGGTGCCCCGGCCCGTGTCCGCACGCCACGCGCCCCCTTCCCGTCCGTGCCCCGGCCCGTGTCCGCGCGCCCCCCTTCCCGTCCGTGCCCCGGCCCGTGTCCGCGCGCCACGCGCCCCCCTCCCGTCCGTGCCCCGGCCCGTGTCCACGCGCCCCCTTCCCGTCCGTGCCCCGGCCCGTGTCCGCGCGCCCCCCCTCCTCGTCGGTGCCCCGGCCCGTGTCCGCGCGCCACGCGCCCCCCTTCCCGTCCGTGCCCCGGCCCGTGTCCGCGCGCCCCGCTTCCCGTCCGTGCCCCGGCCCGTGTCCGCGCGCCCCCCCTTCCCGTCCGTGCCCCGGCCCGTGTCCGCGCGCCACGCGCCCCCCTCCCCGTCGGTGCCCCGGCCCGTGTCCGCGCGCCCCCCTTCCCGTCCGTGCCCCTGCCCGTGTCCGCGCGCCGCGCGCCCCCCGTCCGTGCCCCTGCCCGTGTCCGCGCGCCACGCGCCCCCCTTCCCGTCCGTGCCCCTGCCCGTGTCCGCGTCCCCCGCGCGTCGGTGCCCCCTTCCCGTCCGTGCCGCTGCCCGTGTCCGCGTCCCCCGCGCGCCACGCGGGGGACACGGGCCGGGGCACCGACGAGGAGGGGGGCGCGTGGCGCGCGGGGGACGCGGACACGGGCAGGGGCACGGACGGGAAGGGGGGCGCGGGGGACGCGGACACGGGCAGGGGCACGGACGGGAAGGGGGGCGCGCGGGGGACGCGGACACGGGCCGGGGCACCGACGGGAAGGGGGGCGCGCGGGGGACGCGGACACGGGCCGGGGCACCGACGGGAAGGGGGGCGCGCGGGGGACGCGGACACGGGCAGGGGCACCGACGGGAAGCGGGGCGCGCGGACACGGGCCGGGGCACGGACGGGAAGGGGGCGCGCGGGGGACGCGGACACGGGCCGGGGCACCGACGAGGAGGGGGGCGCACGGAGACGGGCCGGGGCACGGACGGGAAGGGGGGCGCGCGGACACGGGCCGGGGCACCGACGGGAAGCGGGGCGCGCGGGGGACGCGGACACGGGCCGGGGCACCGACGGGGAGGGGGGCGCGTGGCGCGCGGACACGGGCAGGGGCACCGACGAGGAGGGGGGCGCGCGGACACGGCCGGGGCACGGACGGGAAGGGGGGGCGCGCGGACACGGGCCGGGGCACCGACGGGGAGGGGGGCGCGCGGACACGGGCCGGGCACCGACGAGGAGGGGGGCGCGCGGACACGGGCCGGGGCACCGACGAGGAGGGGGGCGCGCGGACACGGGCAGGGGCACGGACGGGAGGGGGCGCGTGGCGCGCGGACACGGGCCGGGGCACGGACGGGAAGGGGGGGCGCGCGGACACGGGCCGGGGCACCGACGAGGAGGGGGGCGCGCGGACACGGGCAGGGGCACGGACGGGAGGGGGCGCGTGGCGCGCGGACACGGGCCGGGGCACGGACGGGAAGGGGGGCGCGCGGACACGGGCCGGGGCACCGACGGGAAGCGGGGCGCGCGGGGGACGCGGACACGGGCCGGGGCACCGACGGGGAGGGGGGCGCGTGGCGCGCGGACACGGGCAGGGGCACCGACGAGGAGGGGGGCGCGCGGACACGGGCCGGGGCACGGACGGGAAGGGGGGGCGCGCGGACACGGGCCGGGCACCGACGGGGAGGGGGCGCGTGGCGCGCGGACACGGGCAGGGGCACGGACGGGAGGGGGGCGCGTGGCGCGCGGACACGGGCCGGGGCACGGACGGGAAGGGGGGCGCGCGGACACGGGCCGGGGCACCGACGGGAAGCGGGGCGCGCGGGGGACGCGGACACGGGCCGGGGCACCGACGGGGAGGGGGGGCGCGTGGCGCGCGGACACGGGCAGGGGCACCGACGAGGAGGGGGGCGCGCGGACACGGGCCGGGGCACCGACACGAGGAGGGGGGCGCGCGGACACGGGCCGGGTCACGGACGGGAAGAGGCGCGTGGCGCGCGGGGGACGCGGACACGGGCAGGGGCACGGACGGGAGGGGGGCGCGTGGCGCGCGGACACGGGCAGGGGCACGGACGGGAAGGGGGGGCGCGCGGACACGGGCCGGGGCACGGACGGGAAGGGGGCGCGTGGCGTGCGGACACGGGCCGGGCACCGACGGGCAGGAGGGCGCGTGGCGTGCGGACACGGACAGGGGCACCGACAAGGAGGGGGGCGCGCGGACACGGGCCGGGGCACGGACGGGAAGGGGGGCGCGTGGCGCGCGGACACGGGCCGGGGCACCGACGAGGAGGGGGGCGCGCGGACACGGGCAGGGGCACCGACGAGGAGGGGGGCGCGCGGACACGGGCAGGGGCACCGACGAGGAGGGGGGCGCGCGGACACGGGCCGGGGCACGGACGGGAAGGGGGGCGCGTGGCGCGCGGACACGGGCAGGGGCACCGACGAGGAGGGGGGCGCGTGGCGCGCGGACACGAGCCGGGGCACCGACGAGGAGGGGGGCGCGCGGACACGGGCCGGGGCACCGACGAGGAGGGGGGCGCGCGGACACGGGCCGGGGCACGGACGGGAAGGGGGCGCGTGGCGCGCGGGGGACGCGGACACGGGCAGGGGCACGGACGGGAGGGGGGCGCGTGGCGCGCGGACACGGGCAGGGGCACGGACGGGAAGGGGGCGCGCGGACACGGGCCGGGGCACCGACGGGAAGCGGGGCGCGCGGGGGACGCGGACACGGGCCGGGGCACCGACGGGGAGGGGGGCGCGTGGCGCGCGGACACGGGCAGGGGCACCGACGAGGAGGGGGGCGCGCGGACACAGGCCGGGGCACCGACGAGGAGGGGGGCGCGCGGACACGGGCCGGGGCACGGACGGGAAGAGGCGCGTGGCGCGCGGGGGACGCGGACACGGGCAGGGGCACGGACGGGAGGGGGGCGCGTGGCGCGCGGACACGGGCAGGGGCACGGACGGGAAGGGGGGCGCGCGGACACGGGCCGGGGCACGGACGGGAAGGGGGCGCGTGGCGTGCGGACACGGGCCGGGGCACCGACGGGCAGGAGGGCGCGTGGCGTGCGGACACGGACAGGGGCACCGACAAGGAGGGGGGCGCGCGGACACGGGCCGGGGCACGGACGGGAAGGGGGGGCGCGTGGCGCGCGGACACGGGCCGGGGCACCGACGAGGAGGGGGGCGCGCGGACACGGGCAGGGGCACCGACGAGGAGGGGGGGCGCGCGGACACGGGCCGGGGCACGGACGGGAAGGGGGGCGCGTGGCGCGCGGACACGGGCAGGGGCACCGACGAGGAGGGGGGCGCGTGGCGCGCGGACACGAGCCGGGGCACCGACGAGGAGGGGGGGCGCGCGGACACGGGCCGGGGCACCGACGAGGAGGGGGGCGCGCGGACACGGGCCGGGGCACGGACGGGAAGGGGGCGCGTGGCGCGCGGGGGACGCGGACACGGGCAGGGGCACGGACGGGAGGGGGGCGCGTGGCGCGCGGACACGGGCAGGGGCACGGACGGGAAGGGGGGGCGCGCGGACACGGGGCCGGGGCACGGACGCGAAGGGGGGGCGCGCGGACACGGGCCGGGGCACCGACGGGAAGCGGGGCGCGCGGGGGACGCGGACACGGGCCGGGGCACCGACGGGGAGGGGGGCGCGTGGCGCGCGGACACGGGCAGGGGCACCGACGAGGAGGGGGGCGCGCGGACACGGGCCGGGGCACGGACGGGAAGGGGGGGCGCGCGGACATGGGCCGGGGCACCGACGGGGAGGGGGGACGCGCGGACACGGGCCGGGGCCACCGACGAGGAGGGGGGCGCGCGGACACGGGCCGGGGCACCGACGAGGAGGGGGGCGCGCGGACACGGGCCGGGGCACGGACGGGAAGGGGGCGCGTGGCGCGCGGACACGGGCAGGGGCACGGACGGGAGGGGGCGCGTGGCGCGCGGACACGGGCCGGGGCACGGACGGGAAGGGGGGCGCGCGCGGACACGGGCCGGGGCACCGACGGGAAGCGGGGGCGCGCGGGGGGACGCGGACACGGGCCGGGGGCACCGACGGGGAGGGGGGCGCGTGGCGCGCGGACACGGGCAGGGGCACCGACGAGGAGGGGGGGCGCGCGGACACGGGCCGGGGCACCGACGAGGAGGGGGGGCGCGCGGACACGGGCCGGGGCACGGACGGGAAGAGGCGCGTGGCGCGCGGGGGACGCGGACACGGGCAGGGGCACCGACGGGGGACGCGGACACGGGCCGGGGCACGGACGGGAAGGGGGGCGCGCGCGGGGGACGCGGACACGGGCCGGGGCACCGACGGGCAGGGGGGCGCGCGGGGGACGCGGACACGGGCCGGGGGCACCGACGGGCAGGGGGGCGCGTGGCGCGCGGGGGACGCGGACACGGGCAGGGGCACCGACGGGGGACGCGGACACGGGCCGGGGCACGGACGGGAAGGGGGGCACGGACGGGAAGGGGGCGCGTGGCGCGCGGGGGACGCAGACACGGGCCGGGGCACCGACGGGCAGGGGGGCGCGTGGCGCGCGGACACGGGCCGGGGCACGGACGGGAAGGGGGGGCACGGACGGGAAAGGGGGCGCGTGGCGCGCGGACGACGCGGACATGGGCCGGGGCACCGACGAGGAGGGGGGGGCGCGTGGCGCGCGGGGGGACGCGGACACGGGCCGGGGCACCGACGGGCAGGGGGGCGCGTGGCGCGCGGGGGACGCGGGACGACGCGGACACGGGCAGGGGGGGCACGTGTCGTGCAGGGGGCGGCGGTCGTGTCACGTGTCGCGCGGGGGGACGGGGACACGGGGAAGGGGGGCGGGGCGGTGGTGTCGCGGGGGGCACGGAGGGGCAGGGGGCACGGGTCGCGCGGCGGACGCGGGGAAGGCGTTTCACGCGGATGAGGAGCGGGGATGGGGCGCGGGGTGTCGCGCGGGCGACGCGTACACGGGTAGGGGCACTGACGGGCGGTGTCGCGCGGCGGACACGGGCAGGGGGGCACATGTCGTGCAGGGGGTCGCGGCGTGTCCCGCGGAGACGGGGGGGCGGTGCGGTCGTGTCGCGGGGGCACCGAGTGGCAGGGGGCACGTGTCGCGCGGACGTGGAGCAGGGGGGGGGGGGCGACGCGGACGCGGGCAGGGGGGAACGTGTCGCGCAGGGGAAGCAGGGAATGGGGCGCGGCGTGTCACGCGGAGAGGAGGGGGCGGCGATCATGTCGCGGGGGGCACCGGACGGGGCACGTGTCGCGCGGAAAGGCGACGCGGTGTCAAGGGGCACCGTGTGTCGCGAAGGGCGGATGGTGCGACGCGCGGGGCGACGCGCGGACGGTCGGACACTGACCTGTCGCGCGGGGCGACGAGCAGACGGGTGGATCTACCTGTTGCGCGGGCGACGCGCGGACGGTCGGAGACCGACCTGTCGCGCGGGCGACGCGCAGACGGGTGGATCTACCTGTTGCGCGGGCGACGCGCGGACGGTCGGAGACCGACCTGTCGCGCGGGCGGACGCGCAGACGGGTGGACCTACCTGTCGCGCGGGCTACACGCAGAGGGGTGGACGAAGCTGTCGGGCGGGCGACGCATGGGAGACGGAGAGCGCGACCTGTCCTGTTGAACAGATGACCGTCTACGACTTGCGCGTAGTCAGGAGGCCTACCTTTTTTCCGACGTGTTCGTGGGCGAAGAATAGACGCCGACCTGTTGCGAGCCAGGTAGGGACGAGCGGTGGCCGGGAGACCTGCAGGCGAGCTGCAAGGCGGGCGACCTGTCCTCACCTTTCGTCCATATTATATTGCAGTGGAAACTCCGTAACATACGTCCCTCTCGTCTACTTACAGTTCGGTACCGGCAGACCTAGTGTCTCCTGTGTGAGTAAATTCGGGAGGAGGTCTTCCTGAGGAGAGCTTCTCTGTGGCGCGGGAGAGGTGTCTCTCATGGAGAATGGCGCGGCTTTGTGGATCTACCTGTGGCTTACAAGGCATTCGAAAAAAACGCCCTCCATTCTTTTCCTCGCCCACTGAAATTTAAGGTAAGACGTCATCTGGCTTCGCACTGCAACCCCCATGCCCGCAATGTAAGCCAGCGATGTTCTGTAGTATTACACTCGCTTGAACATTTTGATGTAGAGTAGGGTGGTTAAATCCTACCGTAATTTGGTGCTCTAGGCCTCTCCGGATTCCAATAATAATTCCAATATTGATTTCCATCTCATATCTGCAGCTGGTACTCTCCACCAGCACGGGTCTTCCTGTCCGGCTTTCGCTGCTACGCTGCGGCAGAAGTGTATGAACGAATGACGAGGTCCTAAACCCTACCTGGAAAGGAGAGGAGACGCCAACTGTATTTACAGAAAAAATACCACAGAAAATGCGATTCAGTGGTTTTTGTGCATTCGTTTTGCGCGAAAATCTATAAACGTCGTCCCTAGTTATAAATCTTTAGTTGCCATCCTCTGCCTGCCGCACTGGTGATTAATAACAATATAGAGGTGTTTAGGAAAAACCTATGTTTGCATTATAACGCATAGAAGTTTTTTTCTAACTCCTTAAGTTCGACCGTTTTCAGTTATATTGTGTGTTTTATGTAGTTTCATGTTGCGTTCTACTCTCTTCGTTTTTAACGACAAACATTGACGAGTGTTGCCACTTAGCCACGTTTCCCAGGCGCTGTTAGTATTTTAGGTTACCGGTTTTCAGACGAGATTACTCCCCAGTTCTCTCCTGTATTTCTATTTTCCTGTTCCTTTCTTATTTTTTGTTGTTTTGTACTGTATCGCTCTCGGGGCCAAGAGGGTAACTGAAATAAATAGATAAATTCAGCGCAAGCGTTCGCCTAGTTGTTCCGTCCTCGTCTTTGTCGCGTTTTGAATAAAGATGCTAATGTGTGTTCTCCTCCTTTCCAGGCGTAAAAATTCCAGAAGGGAGCGGAGCATAAGGAAAAGATCGATATTCTATCGATGGAGAGAGGTCCTCTGCGCTCCGAAAAGGCCCTGCACTGAATTGGAGCTGCAGATGCGTTGGATTACGTCGGTTTATTGCAGCTCGGCAATGTCTGCTTTTCTTCGCAGTTTTATTCATGTCCGCGTCTACAAATTTACTTTAAGGACAATAAATAGTTTTCTCCCATGTACAGTACAGTAGCAAATAAAAGTTAACGTCGTCGTGTCATGGCTTCAGGGTTAGCTTCAGGGCGCCCTTAATTTATTCTTTTTTGTATGCGCATATGTATATGCACCTATAGCAACTCCTCCTAATTAACAACGAAGAGTTACGAATCGTCTGGACGTCCAAGACGATCGTTTTTGTTTTTGGTGTTTTTATTTCCGAAAATTGGAGGCGCTTGGAAGGTGTGGTGGAATTTGTAAAACATTTAATAAATCTCCGCCACCACTATCCACAGTGTGCTACTACCTGTGCCTGCGGTAGGCGAGAAACAATTCATACCATCTCCTTGCCGCTGCAAACGTTCAATCATGGCGAAATCAGCAGTCAACTTATCCTATTCCGCTGTTATGTGTGCTCCGCTGCTGGCAGTGAATGCTTTTGCGTCCCACACGTCTGCACCGCGACGCGAAAAGACCGTGCAGCAGGTGCGCACGATATCGCGCATTATGCTCGTCGTTATCGCGATTGCATCGCCGTCGCCCAACGGTGTAGCGACACTGCGCATGCGCCGTTTCGGCCCAGCGTGTTCCTCTCGCTCCAGCACTGGCTGGAAGCACGACGAAGCCGTGCCGCAGGGTAGCCGAGTGGGTAACATGCCTGAGCTTTGCTCACGCATTCGCGAAGACCCTGGATCGAATCCCAGCGTCTGCAGTGCTGCTGATGCCAGCGGTCGCTGCGCTGTGGGGACTGAGATTTCGTCTAGGGTCGCTCCGGGCGATTTGACGCCCGGCTGTACACTCGGCCGCTCTGTGTGGTGGACAAGGCGAGGTGGTGTGTCTTTATGACACATCATCTCCTCTCGCTGTCCCCCGGGCATCCAAAGGGCGGATGCCTGCCGCTGCTTCCTGTGGAATTGTTCCCGGAGGGCACTCCCGTTCTGCTTTCACTCGTTTTTTTTTTCTCCCTGGTGCAGTCGCACCTGAAGTGGCGTGTCCGTGCATGTCCGTGAAGTCCGTGCATGCCGTCCTTTCCAGTCGTGAGAGTGGCGTGCAGACTGCGTCTGTCTGCACGCCACTCTTACTTTCGAAAAGGACGGCACGGCAGACCGCCGCAGTGCGCACAAATACATTCAATGTGAAATTAAAAAAAGATTGAAGTTGGAGGGTGTGTTCTAATGTTTCTTTAGCGCGAGAACTTCTGGTACAACCAGAGAAAACCACGGATCACAGAAGCCCATTTCTGCACGGAGAGGCTCATACCGTCTCATCGTCCGCTTATTACTGCTCATGCGATATATAACTGCACACGTAGGCTCCTAATCCATCTTTAAAAGACGGTATAGTTAACCACGCTCTCGGCAGACACGCGGAAGAATATAAAAAACCTTCCATACCTAGGAACGAGCGCTGAAGTACCACAGGGCCACGTCCTGGCTGCTGTTGTACTCATTCAATCATATCTACCTAGCGCAATACGAAGTAGCGTAAAATGGCTTGATGTCGACATCACTATCTATCCTTCTCTGCGTTGCCATATTGGAACAATCGCGCGTAGACGTGGAGGCACTGAACGGTCAAGCAACACCTGCAGGGCGGCCGCGACTTGACAAGCTCACATTTCGTGGCGCCAGATAAAGCAAGAGGAGCGGCGATCAAGATGTGGTCGCTACGTCGGGTGCAGTAACAAAACCTAAATAAATTCTTCACCGTGAGCCAGGGGCAGCTTGTATCGATATTTCTATTCTTCTGCTATTCTAGCTTATGCGAACGATAGCTGAGAGACACCTGGCCTTTGCCGTGTAGCTATGCATAAAAATAAAATTGTCTGCACGCCAAATAAAATTCTTGCGACTGAACACGAAAGTAGCTACAAAACTGCGCCTGTTGGATCCTGTTGGTCATCAATCCTCTAAAATCAACCAACTAGCCCGGAAGAAGGTTCCACTAAATGCGAAACTTACTTAGCGGCGAATGTCCCAGCACTTCTGTGCCAGGTATTGCGGCATCAGCTTGTGGTTATTCACCATATCTTCATCGCTGCATCCCCGCTCCTTTAGATGGTCCCAGAAGGTGTCTGCAAAAATAGAGAAAAAGAAAACATCCTTCGTTGTAAACATTCTTTATTTAAGGTTTCATGGCTCACAGAACAACTGCAAAATCATGATTTAAATGACACCAGTCCTAACATTTTGCCCCGAGAAAACCTACCTTTAACAGAAAGCTTTGACTCAGTAAAAGGGCGCTGTTCAGTTTGTGGGCACCTCCCTTGCAGACCCATTTGTAGCCTTTCCCACGATGAACCGTGCAGAGACAGCATCGCCTCAAGGGAGGGGCGCATATCGTTACCGTGTTTACGTTACCGTTTACCGGGCCCGGCAAGCGACGTCTGCGCATGCGCCGCCACTTACCGGTCCGCAAGCACTTTACGGAATCTCAGCGTTGCGGGGAGTTAGCGTTCGCTCGTAAACAAACATAGCGGCGTCCTGCACGGCCGTTTCGGACCAAATACAGCACCGCCGCCACGTTCTTCGGCGCCATTTCTCGCTATACATGAAAGCATTCGCTTTTAATTTGCAAACTCTCACTCATACGGTGAGGTTTGAGTAATAAAACAAGTCCGTGCTTTTGAGATTATTTGCCGATTTTTGAGGAGTTAAGCCTGAATATATGCTGTGTACATAGCCAAATAGCAACGACTACACTGCAGCTCTTCAGTTTAGTGCCCGATTTAACATTTTTCTATATTTCCATTATTTTTTCCTCGCAAAACAAAAACTGGTAATTCTCTTGCTATATTCATCAGTAATTGGAGAAAATAAAAAGTTTCTCCGGCCCGGAGTTTTCGCGTTTTAACTTACTGCCAATAGATGGCGCCACTGTGTTTACATCCAAACACATAAAGAAGCGAGAATGCGGCACGGCAAACATGTGTCGTAGTTGTGCTTTTTTTACAGCGCTCGCAACGCAATGTGCGCTGTGTATGCAAGCTTACTGAGGTCTACGTAGTGAAATTGTCTACTGGACAGGGTAGGCAAAGGTGTCTAGCTTCACGGGCACATTTGAAAAGCCGTTGAAGTGTCGTCGGTGTACCATTTCACTTCACAGAAATGATTGCAATGCATCCCTATTTTTTATATAATGAAAAGCTGGGCATCAACCATCCTCATCACTAGTTTTAGCTTTACGGTAACTTGTTAAGGGAGATACAGTGCGCTAAAACGTCTTCTGTCGTGCGCCGCGCTAACCGGAAAATCCGGCGTCCGGTAACACGGTAAACGGTAACGTAAACACGGCAATGATATGCTATAACTCTCTATTTTCTGTTTAGTTACTGTAACAAACAAGGGAGAGTGCGACAGAGACTTCACGCACGCGCGCGTGGGACGTTAAAATTAAACTTTTTGCTTGCAGATGTGCAGTTTATTATAAGACGCACCTTACAGCATCATCCTCTTCGTCTGGGATCGTCGGCGCGAACGGACGCGTCGCTCGTGGCTCCACTCTTCGCCAGCGGGGCGAGGAAGCGGCGGGGAGACATGCCTTCGTATCTCGTTCCGCCCGGCCTCGAAGTGTCCCTAGCGCTAGCGTGGCCGAGGAGGAGGAGGAAAGGCAAGGAGGTTAACCAGACGAATAGCTGGTTTGCTACCCTGCGCGGGGGGAACGGGGTGAAGGGAGAAAAAGATGAAGGAGAAAAGACAGTTGCAGTAAATTAACGTCACTATGTAAAGTCACAGCGTTCAGTAAAGTCACATCGTGCAGGCCAGAAGTCTACAAAAAGCGGAGGAGTGCCTTGGAGGCCATCACCGCTTACGAACGCCGCGGCCAGTGGCCGAGAATCTTCGTTTCCGTCAGTGGGCGCAGGTCTAGATGCTCCAGTGCATGGCAGTCTTTCGGCTCTGTAGGCAGGGCATTCACAAAGAATGTGGGCTATAGTCTCATCACACCAGCAGATGGCACATGCAGGATTGTCAGCCACACCTATTAAGGACTAGTGCTTGGTGAAAGCTACACCAAGCCACAGGCGATTCAACAAAGTTGCTTCACGTCGTGGTTGGCCGGATGGAAGCCGAAGCTTCAGATCTGGGTCTAAGTTTTTTAAACGCGAATGCGAGAAATGGCCTGAATTCCACACGGCAAGCGTGCTGTTCCGGGACAGTGGTCTAAGCCTACCCGCTGCGTCAACTCTCGAGATGGGGATGGACACACAAGCACCCTCATGGTGAGCAGTTTGCGCGGCCTCGTCCGCGCGGTGGTTGCTTGCGATCCCGCAGTGTCCTGGCAGCCATTGGTAAACAATATCGTGTCCTTTGTTGATGGCTGTGTGGTGGAGCTCTCGGATTTCGGCGAGTTGTTCATGGGACCCAGCAGATTGTAACGCTTGGAGAGCTTCCTTTGAATCAGTGAAAACAGATAATTGCTGGGGTGCTTCTTCACTGATATGCTCAATGGCGACACAAATAGCAGTAAGTCCTGCACCCGTCGATGAAGTCCGGTGTGATGTTTGCACTTTCTTAACTATGGTCCTTACGGGGATGACTACGGAGCCCGAGGAACTGGAAGGGGTCACTGAGCCATAGGTATGTACTTGCAGTCGGTGTCCGTGTTTCTCATGCAAATTTTCTAGGGTGGTCTGTTTTAGTGTTTTGGTCGATAAATCAGCCCTCTTTTTTTGTGCCCGGTGTGGAAAGAACCACACGAGGTTGGTGCAGACTCCATAATCTCCATAATGAAGACGACGGTCTAGAGGCTGGTGCAAGTCGCGATGGGCATCAATAATTTTTGCAAACAATTTACTCGACCGGTTAGCAGGAAGACTGGCAAGATGGTGTGCGGGAGTCCGTGAGAGGTTACGAATGTGTGCTCTCAAGGCTTCGATTGTGACATAGGTAGTCGTCACTGGATTCTCCTGAGCGATGAGTACTGTTGCGGCTGTAGACGCGCATTTTGGCACTCCTAGGCACGTCCGCAGAGCTTGAGCCTGAACACTTTGCAGACACCGTATGTTCGTTTTCCTCAAGTTTCCTGTGTAGGGATACTGTACCGATGGAATCCCATTAATAATGCCGTGTACAGCTGGAACATCGACTGCACTGATGCTCCCTATGACTTTTTCTCCGAGAAAGGAGAGAACGTTAAGGATTGATGTCAGTCGCCTTTTAATGTACGAGACATGTGGGCTACATGTTAGATTACGATCGATGATTACTCCGAGGAAGCGATGGCTTATCTCGGAGGGTATTGTGACCCTATCTATGTTTACAAGATAATGGGACACGTTCTTGTCTGCAAAGACAACAACAGAAGATTTTTCATTAGAAATCTCCAGGTCTTGCAGGCGGAGGTAGGCCGGAAGAATGCTTTCCGCCTTTTGACGCCTTGCTCGAAGTTGTGGTCGCGTAACTCCTGATGCCCAGATACAAATATCGTCTGCACCGACTGGGACTCTCGCCGACTGTGGTAGTACATCAACAAGGCCGACAAGCGCAAGATTGAAAAGCGTTGGGCTGAGTACTCAACCCTGTGGGACCCCACGGGAAGTGTAATCTCAAGATGTTGGTCCGTCCTCAGTCTGCATAACTAGTGACCGATTGGATAGATAACTGCGTATCCAGCAGAACATGCGACCACCAAGTTCTGCAGCTTCCAGAGAGTTCAAAATAGATTGATGAGCGACGTTATCATACGCCCCTTTAACATCCAGAAACAACGCCGTGGTCAAGCGCTTCAGATGCTTCTGATGTTGAATTGATGACACCAGGTCATTCACGCAATCAATAGAAAAACGTCCCAAACGAAACGCAGACATTACATCTGGGTATCTTTGATAGCACTCCAGATACCACTCAATTCGCGTAAGTGCCATCCTTTCCATGAGTTTGCCCACGCAACTAGCCAATGCGATTGGACGGTACGACGCTAGGTCAAGCAGCGATTTCCCTACTTTAAGGAGTGGAACCTGACGACTTGATTTCCACGCGTCCGGAACTGTTCGGAACTGTACCCGCACACCATGATGAGTTGAAATGGTCTAAAAGAACACGTCGAGCCTCTTGACCAAGGTTTGCAAGCACAGAGCATGTTACTCCATCGGGTTCCCTCGGGAATCCCTAGATCTATGCACTGCGCAGCAATTCAGGGTTGTGGATTGGTTCGTGGGACCTGCTATTCTTGCGCAAAAATCTTCGCCAATTTCCGCTTCGCTTCGAGAGACTTGAATAGTTGGAGCTGCTGAGGAGATGTTCACAAATCGCGCACCACACTCCAGATGCGGGAGAGAGGCTGTCGAGGATTCAGTGATTCACAGAATTCTTTCCAACGGTCAGCCTGCATGATTTGAATTCTGCGCTGAATTTTGTTCTGTGTGCGCCTTGCACCCCTTAAGTCGTGCAGCGACTTTGTGCGCCTGTATCTTCTCTCTTCTCTTCGTCGAGGTGATCTGAGGCGCTGCAGCTCCACATTGAAGTCTGTGAACTTTGGCATTGAAGGGAAGAAGCATCTCGCGTGTTTCATAGCCTCTTTTATGCGCCCTTCAATGCATGTTGTAATTTCTTCTCTGCAGGCTTCTTCCATAAAGATTTTAAACATAGACCAGTCTATTGGTTGCAAATGTATGGCAGATCTGCATCCAGCGAGACCAGGTACAATAATATATGTGGAAATTTGGTCACTTCCATGCGTTTCTACGTCGGCAAACCACGGGACGCGTCACGAAAGGCACCGAGACACAAACGCCAAGTCCAGACAACTGCTGTAAGACAGCCCGCGAACGTACGTTGGAGAACTATTGTATAAGGCATTGTAGGTCGTGGTCAGATGCGAAACAGACAAGATTTCTGCCCTTCGAATTCATCCGGATGTCTCCCCACATGGCGTGATGCGCAGTTAACTCAGCAGTGACGATCGAAGGCCCAAGTCTTACAGCCAACAAGTCCCTCAGTCTGTCGGCGTCAAACCTTGTTGTTTGGGGGGGGGGGGGGGGGGGTATATTGCTGGTGGTTTGGACGACCTCGATTCCTCAGCGTATTTTGTTGCTAGCTGGCATTATTGTTGTTGTAGCAATAAAGGCCTGTTTGTGTAAGCCAGTGTGTCGTTCCTTTGTTCCCTCAGAGCACGGCCCGCCGTGGTCGGCGAGCGCTCGGTGTTGTACGCGATCACGCGGTGGGGTGCGGGCGCTTTTGAACTGAAACAGCCGCGATTAAATGGAGGGAGAACGAATTATCTCCCCTACTCAACCCAGAAACTTGTATTCATTAACCCTATTATTCACCCCTGGGAAAAATATTCGCATATATCGGCGAAGATGGCTAGCCAGGCGCCAGGAGAACTGGTTTTCGCACGGAATTTTCAACCTAGACAAGTCGGGTGCCAGCAAAAGTGGAGTCGAACCAAGGCTTTGCAGCAGTGATGTGACTTCCGGAAGGCCGCGTGTGGACGAGACACCACGGCCGTCTTCAACAAGCGCCATCGTGGACAAGCTCAATGGGTAACGCCACATACGGCTACTCCGAGCGCTGTCTCCGGTTGTTGGCGAAGACGCTCGATTGCGACCTTGTGCTACGACGGCAGTTTCAGCTGGGGACACCGCCGTAGGCCATTCTGCACAGGTGCTCTGGTGCAGTCACTGACGCCTCGGTGCATACAGAGAAGGACGGCATTAATGTTCAACAGTGAATGGTTTGGTTTGGCTTAGGGGGTTTAACGTCCCAAAGCGACTCAGGCTATGAGAGACGCCGTAGTGAAGGGCTCCGGAGATTTCGACCACCTGGGATTCTTTAACGTGCACTGACATCGCACAGTACACGGGCCTCTAGAATTTCGCCTCCATCGAAATTCGACCGCCGCGGCCGGAATCGAACCCGCGTCTTTTGGGCCAGCAGCCGAGCGCCGTAACCACTCAGCCACCGCCGCGGCTCACATCACATGGAAAACTCTCAGTCGCGGTGGACACCTCAACCACGCTGCATGGTAATGTAGTAAGGCAGTGAGTGCACGTTAAAGAGCCCCAGGTTGACGAAATCATTCTGGAGACTACTACGGCACCGCTTTTTCTCTTATTTCACTACCATGATAATCTCACTGCTATCATTACGGAGTGGGCAGTAGAAGTAGGAGGTAGTGTGATTCTACATGATACCGGCAAGCTATCTCAAGAGACGGAAGATCGCATTAAGAAACGCCAAAGCATGAAAGCGGCTAAGCCTATAGACAGAACAGAACTGGCAGAGCTATCAACGCAATAAATAAGCGAAGGCAACCGCAAATGAAAATTTAATATGGAAAGAATCGAGCATGCTTAAAAGAACGGAGGCGGCCTAAAAACGGAGAAAAGGAAACTAGCCATAGGTAAAAACCAGATGTGCACTTTAAGAGACAAAGAAGGCAGACTCATAAGCAATATAGATAAGACAGTTAACAGACGCGAAAAGTTCTACAGAAATCAATACAGTACGTAATGTAATCAGAGTTAAGTACAGTTAGTATGCTTAAAAAATCGCTTTAATTATGCTGTTCACAATGTTCTAATTTATTATGTTCTCTACGGCCAAAGATCCTGCGTAACACTCGGCTGTGAAAAAGGATGCACACTGTGGCACCCTTAGTGTCTTCTCGAAATTGTTTTTTTATTAGTGCACTTCGAACTGAATGATCAGATTTTGAACCATCGGTATAAAATCGGTTGCATTACCTGCACTTCCCCATCTGTGCTGAAAATTCTTGTCATATACGTTTATGTGGCATTTTTGTGTTTTGTGCTGAGTTTTATGGCACATATGCAACTGATGCCATCATGCACCAAGAACAAGGTATAGGAAAAGTCTTTTGTTGAATGTTATAGAAATGTAAAAATAATCCCTAGTGTAACGGCCATCAAACTTTACTACCAACTAGTGAACACATACACAAATTGTAGAAATGGCTTAGTAAAAGCTTTAAAAACGGCTGGGTAACCTCAGTAGCTTTCCTTGGCTGTGCAAGGATATCGAGGCTCCCAACCAATCAATATAAAAGCCTCATCCTTCTTCTCATGCATGAGAAAGTGGCTGAGGTGTACTGAAACTCAAACAGACCATTGGGTAAAAAATTTAGTCTTTTGAGAAATTTCGTTTCGTTAAGAAAGCTAAAAACACGTGATACATCAACAATTGCATCATCTCCTAAAAGAAGTGCGGGATGAAAAGGAATGTATTCGTTACAAAACTGAGTGAAGTACTTTTTCCTTAGTTTTTTCAGCTTCGCACAAGATATTAATATGTGGTTAACCGAAACTTCATGTCCGCATTTTTCGCAGACAGGTTGATCTTGTTTTGTCAGTAGGAAATTGTGTGTGAGGTGCATGTGTCCTATACGAAGACGGCACATAATCACTTCCTCAAAACGTTCCTGGTAAGTGCAGGACTTTCATTCACCTATAGCTGATTTTACGTTGTGTGATTTGTTGTTTACTTCGTTGTCCCACGCGGACTGCCATTTCTGTCTTATTTTACGATTAATTAAGCTAATGCAATCGTTGAACGGTACATTTACTTTCTTTACATGCTTATAACGAGCTTGAGCAGTACAGAAGTCCACTCTTTCGTTGCCTTTAATTCCGGTATGGCTTGGTATCCAGCAGAGTTTTACGTTTTGTCCTTTAGCTGTGGCTATTACTATGTTGTGTATGATATCACCATGTATAAGAGTGACTGCATTTCCAGAGTGAAGTTCTGTAAGCACGCTTAGCGAGTCTGTGTATATGATACTGTTTGCGAGGTTCTCATTCACTATATTTTGCACGGCTCCAGAGATCGCGTAACATTCGGCAGTGAAAATGGAGGCACACTGTGGAAACCTTACTATTTCAATCCAATTCCCTTGTACCACTGCGCTTCCTACGTAGGCATCTGTTTTTGAACCATCTTTATAAAAGCTCTGAAAGTACTGTACTTTTCCTCTAGTGCAAGAAATTGTTATATGATATGTTGTTTTGGAGTTTGTTCCTTCCGGAAGCGTGTAAGAGAAAAATCGCAGATTGCAGGGAAATTCTGCCATGGAGGTAGTGCATCTCGTCTTTGCACAATACCAGGTAATGTGTTTAGGACGCCAAGATTCTGGCACATCTCTTCAAATCGCAAGAGCAGTGGCCTGGTAGCTTGAGGTTTGTTGTTAAAGAACGTTCGAGATGAGCACTTCGTAGCTATATGGTAACATAGACGTTTTTTGTAGGGAACGGAGTTTCAAAATGTACGAGCAGGTAAGCATGGTTCTTCTGCCTGTAAGTGATGGTTCATTAGTTTCTACATATAGGCTGGTTATGGGTGATGTCCGATATGCACCAATGGAAAGACGTAAACCTAAATGATTCACTGGATCCAGTCGTTTAATATACGATGCTCTCGCTGACCCATATACTATACATCCGTAATCTAAGGTAGAGCGTACAATGGCGCGATAGATTTGCAAAAGGCATGTCCTGTCAGCACCCCAACGTTTGCTGACAGTACCTTGAGTATATTTAGGGATCCGGAGGCTTTCTTTTTCAGTGTGTTTATATGGGGGCAGGAAAGCGAGTTTTTTATCAAAGGTTATCCATAGAAATTTGTGCTCATTTTTGACGGGCATCTGTGTTCAGTTCAGGTGTACGAATGGGTCGACTTGTGTGCCGCGTTTCAGCGAGAAAAGGATGGGTACTGTTTTCTGTGTGGAAAACTGGAAATCGTTCTGATCTTCCCATGTCACTAGTTTATTCATTGTCAACTGCATTTGTCTCGCCCATGTTGCAATGTATGAGAATGTGCAGGCTATTTGAACATCATCAACGTATACTGATTACAGGATGGACTTTGGGATTATTTTATTTATGGAATTCAATTTTATAATAAACAATGTCGTGCTTAAAATACATCGTTGAGGAACTCCGTTCTCTTGAACGAAGCTCCAGGACAGGGTTGATCCCAGGCGTACTTGAAATGAGCGGTCGGAAAGGAAGTCAGTGAGGAAATTTAACATCCTACCGCGAATAACTAGGTCGCCTAGGTCGCGGAGGATCCCAAACCTCCAGGTCGTATCATACGCTTTCTCCATATCGAAGAAAACGGCAAGACAGTGCTGTTTGTGTAAAAAAGCTTCTCATATTGTGTTTTCCAGGCGAACTAAATGGTCTGTCGTTGAGCATCCCTTTTTATATCCGCATTGATCGCCATCAAGAAGTTTGCGGGTTTCAAGGACAAATGTTAATCTTATATTAAGGACACTTTCAAATGATTTTGAGACACAGCTTGTGAGGGCTATCGGCCTATAGCTGCTTGGGGAAGTCGGTGGTTTTCCGTGTTTCAGGAATAACACTATCACTGCTGTTTTCCATGCTTTAAGCATTTTTCCTTGTGTGAGTATTTTGTTGAAGAAATTCAAGAGTGCCCTTATGGCAGGCTGAGAAAGATGCGCAAGCATTTCGTAGTGTATCTGATCGGGTCCTGGTGCAGTTTTGTTTTGGCAGACAGTACTCTATTTCTTGGAGAGTAATTAAATTGTATTTCCCTCCACTTATGCGAAGTTTTTTTGTTGTTTGGCTATATTTTTGTGTTTAGAAATGATTGCGTATAGTGCGAAGAACTGGAGATTGCAGCGAAGTGTTCCCCCAAAATGTCTGACTGTTCCCTTATGCTTGTTTGTGTGCCAGGTGCTGTTAGAAGAAAAACTGTGAGAAGGTGCCATTTATTTTCGAACCTAAATCCCACATTTTTGTTTCTGATGTGTTTTGACTGTTTAAAGATGAAACGTAACTCTGCCAAGAAGCTTTCTCGGCACTGCGGCGGACGTACGGAGCTCTGGCTCTTGCCTTTTTAAAATGCACGAGGTTTTCTTGTGTTGGGTACCTGCGAAATTTACCCCAAGCACTATCATATGTTTTTTTTTGCTTCCTTGCATTCTTTTGTCCACCACACTGTGTTTTTGCTGCACCATCTCCTGAAGACTGAGGAATAGCTAATTGTGCGGCAGTAATTATACGATTCGTGAACATTTCGTTTATCTCATCGATGTTGACGTTTTCTAAAACTATATCTTCTAAATTGGCTTGTGCTCTAAAAAGTTTCCATTCTGCTAAATGCAGCTTCCAACGTCGCGGTTTCGTTGGGATGATTTCTGGTGCAGGTGTCAAACTTATTAATACAGGAAGGTGATGGCTGCCATATGGGTTGTCGATAACATCCCATTTAAAATCGTTAAAAACAGATGGTGAACTAAAAGACAAATCTAAACAGCTCATATTGTCCGAGTTTGGGGAGCAGTATGTGGCCTTTTCCGTGTTTAAAAGACATATATTGTTTGTGGGAATAAAATCTTCGGTTGTTTGCCCCTGAGTGTCACAGCGCTCGCTTCCCCAAAGAGGGGAGTGAGCGTTAAAAATCCCAACTACAAGATGTGGCTCTGGAAGATCATCTATCCGTTCTTGTAGATCATGAACTGTTATTGTAAAATGTGGATGTATGCATACGGAACAGATTTTTGGTGTTTTGTAGCTGACGATGCTGACTGCAACCACCTCAAGTTTTGTTTTGAGCTTGATTTCTTGAGCAGGAACGCCGCTTTGAACGTTAATCGCGACACCTCCCGAGAGTCGATTTGCCTGCTCTCGATAGCGTCTAAAGGTTTTTATATTGTTTCAGGATATGCACATGTTGTGGACCAAGATTGGTCTCCTGAAGACAAAACTATGGGTAACATTGACCCTAAAATATGTGTTATGTCGCTGTAATTCCGCATAAGTCCTCTACAATTCCAGTGAATTAAAAAAGCCATGTTTCTGCTTTTGAGAGGAAATGAAAGGAGATTTACTTAGGCGGTGGGGCCTGTCTTTTTTTCGCTCAAGAGAGCTGTTTCGCCGCTGCAGAGCGGGCGGACTGAAGGTTACATTGATCACCTCGCCAGAAGTGCTGGAGGACCGCGGAGAAGCCGGGGTTTGTTAGTTTCAATCCTCCCAAGAGGGGGGAAGTCCTGCGGAGTGCCGACCCATGGACCGGCGCTCCCTGCTGTGACACTGGCAGGACAACTTTCGCTGACCCTGCCTTGGACGTGGATGGCCCTGCCATAGGCTCGGTGGGAGTGGCCTCGGCAAGTGCCGGAGTGTGTGTGGTGCTACGCCCCTGCGCACCACATCAGCGAAGTTTTGTTTTGCTGTGAAAGAGAATGTGTTCGTAAGCGCAAAACGCCTTCTTGCTTCTTTCAAAAAAATGTTTTCCTTCGTCTCTATGGTGATTATCTCTTTCTTTCTTCCAGGACGGACACGCTCTGGAATATGCAGCGTGGTCTCCTTCACAGTTTGCGCAGCGCGGGGTTGCGTCACATTCATCACAATGGTGATCCTTCGAGGCACGTTTTGCGCAAGTTTTGAGACCGCGGCAACTCTGTGAGCCGTGGCCGACCCTTTGGCAATTGAAATATCTGTAGGGGTTAGGTATATATGGTCTTACATTACCTTTCAAATATCCCACATCGATGGTGTCGGGCAATGTGCTGGTGTTGAAAGTAAGGATTAAGTGTTTTGTGTCTATTTCCTTATTGTCCTTCCGGATCTTGATTCGGTGCACATCTATGACGTCTTGGTCGCTGAGCCTTTCGATCATCAGTTTAATAATAATAATAATAATTGGTTTTTGGGGAAAGGAAATGGCGCAGTATCTGTCTCATATTTCTTTGGACACCTGAACCGCGCCGTAAGGGAAGGGATAGAGGAGGGAGTGAAAGAAGAAAGGAAGAAATAGGTGCCGTAGTGGAGGACTCCAGCATAATTTCGACCACCTGGGGATCTTTAACGTGCACTGACATCGCACAGCACACGGGCGCCTTAGCGTTTTTCCTCCATAAAAACGCAGCCGCCGCGGTCGGGTTTGAACCCGGGAACTCCGGATCAGTAGTCGAGCGCCCTAACCGCTAAGCCACCGCGGCGGGGTCGAAAATCAGTTTCTGATATTACGCCTCGGACAGTGTTCAGAGATCGATGTGCTGTTATGGAGAGAGAGAGAGAGAGACTCTTTAATGAAGAAACAGAGAATTTAGCCGGCGTTTTAATATCGCTGGCATGCTACTCTGCGTAGGGAGGGGAATTTGGGAGATAAAGACTGAAGGAGAGCAGCGTGGAAGAGGTGGAAAAAAAACGAAGATAAAATGCAGCCATGAAATGGGTACTAAGGATGCAGTGGCGAGTATTGATGTAACCTATTAAATGATGGAGTGCATAGTCCGACGAATGGGCTGACGAAGTTCACTGCAATAAGAATGCATGAAGGTAACCTGCAAGTGAATTTAGAGCTTATCGAGATGTCCAATGTCTTTTAAATATGTAAAAAGAAAGTTCATTGCAAGTCTCTGTTGCCTGAAGCAGGCTAAGGGGCCTAAAACTTTGTCCATTGTTAGGGGCACTGGGCAGAGCTTCTGCATGCAATGTTCATAGTACGCACGCTCGTTAGCATACGCAGGGCACTCAAGCAGGATATGTTCCACAGTTTCTATCGAAGCACAGTTGTCACAATGCGGACTGTTCATTTGTCCAAAACGGTATCGCAGGCTATTTGTATATGCAGCATTCAGACGAAGTCGGTGATAAAGTGCTTCGAGTTGTCGAGGAATTCTGGGTGAGAGTCTTGATCTAAGGTGTGGGTCGATTGAGTGAAGAAATTGGTACTGATGTGTCGGCAAACTCCAAAGCCGATACGTTTCTTCGTACGCAAAACTTTTAGCCATTTGGAAAGCATCAGATTTCGTGAGACCGGGATGTCCCCTATAGAATCAGTGTTTGAAAGTTTTGAGCGCTGAATGCACTCACGCAGATCAAGGAGAAGGTCACCGCTGGCCATTTTTGAGACCCCTGTTGCCAGGGCCCAAGGTATCGGCTAAACATTTAGACACAAGGTATGGAGATATTATTCTTGCTTGTTTTTCATCGCTTTGACTGCGGATTACGTGAAACTTGGTAAATGTTTGTTTCTTTTTTAAAAAAATCTGCTGCTTCATTCCGCCCTGTCTTGAGAAAGTGATCTGTTTTTGAAAGGAGGGGAGCCATAAAAAAAATTAGTTTTTCATTCATGGTGCCAGCCACCCACCACGGAGTCCAACAAGGGGACGGGACAGGAACTTGAAAGCAATTCCTGCCCACGCCAGCTGTACACCTCAACTATAACCAAAAATGGGGCAACTGAGGGTAGCTACTCTACATAGGGTTAACCCTAGCCGCCCATGAAGGAAGGAAAAAGCGGGAAACGAGGAGGAGACAGGACAGTAGTCAGAAAGAAGATAGAAAAGAAATAGATGGAGAGAAGGACAGGAAAAGACGACTGCCGATTTCCCCCGGTCGGGTCAGGCCGGAGGTGCCGTCTCCAGGAAGCTGGGGCCAAAGTGGTGTGTTGCCTCCGCCGAGGGGCCTTAAGGGTCCAAACGCTCGGCATCGGCTCAACCACCAGGATCCCCTTTTCACCGGACACGGCGATGCCACACACGGCTAGGCGCGGGTGCTCTGGTCCGTGGTGATGCACTGCTCACCATCATCCCCTTGCGGGGATGTCCCTGCAGATGCTCGGGAACCCGTTGTGTCGCCACTCACCAACGCCTGCAAGCTGCAGACGCCCCCCCCCCCCCCCCCCTCCCCCTCCCTGCGGGGTGTGGCGTTTGTTTATTCTGAAATTATGTTAATGTGAAGTCGCGTACAGAAGGCAGAGAGTACAAAGAGTATGAATGTATTGCTGAGCCATAAACTATGCAATCATACTCTAAGCAGGAGCGTACAACAAGCCAATAAATTTGCAAAAGGCGTGCCCTATCAGAACCCCAGTGTTTGCGCGAAAACAGTTTGAGTTTGTTCAGCGATTGGGAAGCTTTGTTCCTAAATGCATTTTATGAGAGGCAGGAAAGTAAGTTTTTTGTCAAAACTTATGCCACAACATTAGTGTCCATTTTTTATTCATAATAAATGGTGCCATTCAGGTGTAGTGTGGGATCTGTCTGGTAGCCTCGTTTGAATGAGACGGATGGGCACTGTTTTCCGTGGAGAAAAGCGCTAAATATTTTGTCCCCCACATGGCCAGTTTATTTATTGTTAACTGTGTTTGTCATTCACACGTTGATATGCTGAAGGACATGTAAACTGCGTATCTGACTATCGTCTACATAGACTGACTCAATAATGAAGCTTGCGAATATTTTGCGAATAAAATTCATCTCTAGAATAAGAAGTGTTGTGTTTAAATACACACCTGACGAACCCCATTCTCTAAGCAGTTCTCTAAAAGGGGTTCAATCTAGGTGGATATGGAATGAACAGACAAAAATTCTTTAAGGCATTTAAAAATCCCGTGGCGGATGCCAGGACCAGCAAGGTCTTGGTGAATCCTGAACATCCAGATTGTGTCATACGCCGTCTCGAATTTGAAAAAGACAGCAAGGTAGTGTTTTTTATGTACCGAAGCTTCCGGACTGTTTTTTTTCATCACCAACAAGATGGTCGGTTGTGGAGCATGATTTTTTAAAACTACACTGATGGATGTCAAGAAGCTCACGGGAGTAAAAACAAAAGGTAGTCTTATATTCGGGACACTTTCAAAGTACTTCGCAAGACTGCTAGTAAACCTGCTGCCTATAACCACTAGGAGAGGTCTTCCAACTTTTAAAAAAGCCAAAATATTGGTTTTCTTCCGGGGACACGAAAGAACAGCACACATCAAACGAGCATACGACGAAACAGCACATACAAAACAGAACCGCAACAACATAGCACAGGGAATAAACAGCATGACGTCAAAACCCCACAGCGAGAAAACTGCACGACGAAAAAAGAAAGCAGGGGAAAACAGCACGACGACAAGACAGCACATCAGAGTACGGTGCAGCGGCGCTGGAGGGGTGAACAATGATAGGCACAAACGAAAGGTAAATCACAACACAGAGGCCTTTGTAGCTAACGAGTGCTCGTTTCGCTGGTTCATTAAGAAACAGGGCCGGCTCACTGAATGAAGATCACCGTGAAAAAAGAAAAAAAAGTGGAAAAAAAAGCTTCAAAATAAAATTAAACTCCATAAATGCACGCTGATGTATGAGTTATCAGGTCAGCAGTGTAGCCCATTTCGCAAAGTGCAATAACCGCCGGTCAGTCTCAGACAACTCCTGTGCAGCGTCCTGGTTAAACAGCAAACAACTTTTCCAAGGCATTCGACCGTGTTCCGCATAATCATCTGCTAGCTAAACTTGCTTTACTTGGAATCCCGCAAACATTACTTATCTGGCTCGAGCACTTTCTAAAAGGGCGCGTGCAATTTACATTCGCCAACTGTTGCAGCTCATCGCATACTGACGTCACATCAGGTGTCCCTCAGGGCGCAGGGTTATCACCGTTGTTATTCTTAATCTACATAAATGATCTCCCATCTAACACAATAACCAAACTTCGACTTTTTGCGGATGACTGCGTCGTTTATAACATCATCCATGCCCCTGAAGACACCATTAAGCTACAAAATGATATAGACACAATTGCATCATGGTGTGAAAAATGGCACATGCCACTTAACCTAGACAAATGCCAACTCATGTCCTTTTCTCGTAAACAAACCTCTATTAACTGCACATACCATATTAATTCAACTCCCATTGCCTGAACTTCCTCTTACAAATACCTTGGCGTTCACCTGACATCATCCTTATCATGGGTCACTCATATTAATTCAATATGCTCCCAGGCCTCACGCACTCTTGGTTATCTGCGACGGAACCTAGCATCAGCACCACCTGAAATCAGACAACTAGCTAATCAGACATACGTACGCCCAAAGCTTGAATACGCCTCATCCATCTGGAACCCTTCACAAGCATACCTTACAAATGAATTAGAAGCCGTTCAAAATCGAGCTGCACGGTTCATCATGTCACAGTACTCGCGTGATAGTAGTGTCACTGCACTAAAACGAGCCCTTTCCCTCCCAAGTCTCCAATCACGTCGCATCGTATCACGCCAATGCCTCCTTCATTCCTTTTTCTACCGCCCTATTAACAGGCATCCTTTGCTGCAGCCGCCATCAAGAATATCCCCTCGCCTAAACCACACTCATCCCATAGCTCCCATTAAAGGCCGCACATCAGCTATGAATGTTTCATTCTTCCCAGATGCAATAGCCCGATGGAATGCCCTGCCTGATAATATTGCTTCTTGCACAGATCGAGCAATTTTCCGCACTGAATTAGCGAATCACCTGTGTCTTACGTGATGTATTCGGCTTCATCAAATAATCTGATCCTGTGTTACTATCTCCTTTAATGTTTTTAATTTTAATGTTTTAATTTTAATGTTTTGCTTCGTTTCGTTTCATTGCTTTTTGTTTTTGTTTTTGTTGAGCTGGTACCATATGTTTCTTAGTGAAAAACAGCGCACAAGCAAACACAGACAGAAAGAAGGGGACAAGCGCTAAGATGCAAAACCAACTAGCCCATTCAGCTGCTTTACTACCATATGTTGTACACACTGTTCTTGCCCCCGCCTTATGTAATGCCCACGGGCCCTTAAGGCTTCAATAAATGAAACGAAATGAAAAATGTCGGCTCGCGCAATGCTGCCACCATTGAAAGTAATCATCGCATACTGGATATTTTCAGCGTGTGAAGTGCCTGTACCTCTTAAAACATTGCTGAAAATTCAACTGCCTACAGTAAGAGTTTTGAAGAAAAAGAAATTTCTACACCAAAAGCCCTAGGTCGGACGTATTTGCCAGAATTCAGAACCACGATGGTCAACACGCAGAATCGATGCTTACAGAACTTTTTCAGAGTTATTCATTTCATTACCCACCAGAAAAAAAAAGTAAATATTTGAGATCGTGAATATTACCCTACCCTGCTCCTTACCGAGTCTTTGAAACGAGCACTCGTTAACTGCAGTGGTCGCTGCCGTATGTGTTGTGATTTACCGTTCGTTTAGGGCTTTGATTGTTCACACCTAACGCAGCGCGGCAGCGTACACCAATGGGTTGTTTTTACGACGTGCTGTTTTTTTTCCTGTTTTCTTCTCTTGTCGAGCTGTATTTTCCCCGGCGCTGTTTTGTCGCTGTGCTGTTTTTTTTGTGCGCTATTTTGACGCATGCTGGTTTGACGTACGATGCTCTTTCGTGTCTCCGGTTCTCCTGTGTCGGGTACCTGGGAAATTTACCCAGGCTTTATTTTGGTTTGTTTTTTCGCTTATTTATTTAATTTTATCTTTCTAATTTAGAATAGAGCTATTTATTGGCGTACCACTGTCAGCTATGCACCACATCACAATACACCTTAGACGCGCGAACAAGTTTGCTGGTTAAATAAAATTAGTGGTCTAATCAGTCCTACGCCCAGATTCTTCAACTACAGGAATGCATACATTCTGACCCATGTTCTGTTGCCGTAAACAAAGTACAATGCTTGAGAAGACTTACTTTTAATCACGTGTATGTTCTGTGCTACCGCGCAGAAGAGCGAGCAACAGCATGTGGTAACTGAAGTAAGACACAAAGTGCCAAGATACCGGATTTTCGGCCACCTCGCGGGCAATTCTTGTTTGAACGGCTAGGTAGCGTTCGGCGGAGGCAACCCTTGACGCCTGGGCGCACGCACTAGAAACTCTTCCAGACTAACAACCTGTTGCCTTCGAAATGTCGTTACATTGCGTAGTAAATTTTAAAAAAAAAATCGTTCGCAGTTAGTATTGCTTCACTTGACGATATTTGAAGTAATACTTTCAATAACTGCACACAAGAATTTTTGAAACTTCTCTGAACCTCACTAGGTCACCTATGGATATCCTGTAGCCTCGGTGGGTGGAATCATGATCGGTAATAGTTCAAAATTTAGCCGCTAAATATATTCCTACACTAAAGTTGAGAAGTTACCTTTTTAGCAATTACTCAGTCTCCTTATTTATTGACAGAGAGGTGTGTATCCCACTTAGGTGTGTAAGTAGTATCCATACCGGTCCTTGCAATTTCTATAACGCAGTTAAGCTTGGCGCTGTGCCCTAACAAATTTCGTCTATATTGCGTCAAAATACATCCATATTCGAGAAGCCTGTGCGCTTTCATCGGACCAGCAAGCCCGCCTGTTCCTGATGCAGCTGCCCACCACAGAATCCTGACAGCACCAATTTTCCACTCGGCGGCTACACGCTCCGTGGGATGTGCGCATGACCCGTGGACAACACCCCCAAGCTGTCCCACTATATATTGCCCTCCGACAAGCAGCACGGCCACTGGGCACGGCGGCACTATGAGGATGCAAGTGTCTAACCCGTTCGTGTTCACTCCACAGGTGAGGAAATGTTACGGAAAATGCTTTCGTTCCAATGACCCCTTCCTATTTGTGCTGCCGTGCCCAAGTGTCTGCTGCCAAGTTGCTCTGTTCCTCAAAGGACTGCTGTTACTGACCGGAGATGTCGAACTCAAACCAGGCCCCGAACTGTCCCAAATCGCGAAACAACTGAGAGAAATTTCAATAGATATAAAAGACATAAAATAAAAAGGACTCACCGACATTGAAGACGAAATAGACGCCCTGTCAGCGCTAGAATCTAAAGTCGCCTCCTGCCATGACCAGCTTGCTTCATTGAACCGCCTAGTTGCAGTCCTGGAGAACAGGATTGAAGACTTGGAAAATCGCAGCAGGAGGTCAAACTTAATTGTTTACGGCCTCCCAGAAGAGGGAGATGAGACTAGGGAATCACTGGAAAGCTCTATTAATGAAAAGATTATTGCAAAAACGCTCGGACACAGCAAAGTTGACATAGAGTGAATTCACCGCTTAGGAAGGCCAGCACCGAACGAAGATAGGCCAGTTATCTTTAGGCATCTGGATTCGCGACGCAAGGGTGAAATTATGAAAAACGCTTTCAAACTTAAAAACAGCTCGCTTTCTCTTGGTGAAGATTTTTCACACAAAGTCAGAGGTATTAGAAAAAAGCTCTGGGACAGTTCCAAACCGAACCGTGATAAGGGTGATAAAGTATCTTTGTCCTACATATGGGATGACGATAAAAACGACAAGGTACCATTACAAAAAAAAACCGACGGAGAAGAACCGCTTCGCCCCAGGACTCGCCTTCAGGCGTAGTCGAAAGCAGGTCCCCACTGAACTGAAATGGCATACTGGTCCCCGCTCCTACCTATTTGGTTGCGCAAAAAACACGCATTCACGACAGTAGGGCCCTTTTAAAGCCCGAAAAACAGTTCAGAATAATCAATGTTAATGCCCGAGGCCTTGTAAATAAGGCGGACGAATTTGAAATTTTACTGCTCGAATACGATCCCCACATATGCGTTATAACAGAAACTTGGCTACATAATGATATAGGTGATGACGCCGTATTTCCACCCTCATACAAGGTATTCAGGAAGGACAGGCCCTCAAGGGGCGGCGGTGCAGCTGTTATTGTCAAAAACCAAACTGAATCCGCCTTAATTGAAGACGTCCCCGATCTTGAATGCCTGTGTCTTAAGTTGTCGTGCTGGGGACATGGTTTCATTTTTTATGCGCTTTATAGGCCCCCTGACGTCAACGATGATTACTTAGTCAAATTACAAATCCATATGTCAAAATACACAAAGAATAAAATACTGCTGATCGGCGATCTGAATCTTCCACGTGTCGACTATTCCCATGCCCGACCCTAATGGCCACCATTGGACGCTAGGAGCCAGATTTCTTATCAGCTTTCAGCGTACGATGTGGAAGTCACCACCTATCAGCGCAGCTGTCCTGACGAGAGAAGCACGAAAGGGAACATGCACGTGCGAACGCCACAAAGGTAATGACACGCATATGAAACGTTACTTCGCAATAGCTAACTAAATTGTGTTCCTACTCGTCGTGAGTAGTTACCAAATGCAGTATTTTTAGCCTCCATCAGCTAGAAATCTTTCTCCGCGGAAAGTACCTGAGAACGTGAAGATGAGCCTGATTACTGGGAAGAACGTGTGCGTGGGGTCATCGCTGTCTACAAACAAATCCCTGTACGGTAACGGAACCTAAAAGACGGGGTCCAGCAGTATAGCTACTAATTGCAGGGTAATAAAACAAGCAGCTGAAATGGCGAACCTCGGGCATTACGTCTGAGAAACTACGCTTTGTAAATGCCCTTTTGAGAAAGTACACTAGCATAGTGGATGGTCTTATTTATAGCAGCTCCGAAATGCCTTGAGCTGTGAGTCAATTGCGAAGTCCGTGCATGTCGCAAGTAGTCAACACAAAACAGCGTTTCTTTCTTTTTTTTGCTCTAATTATGAGGTTCACTCTGTCTTGAAAAACTAATTGCTCTGGAAAGCTAACCCTGGAAATAGAAGCTTGGCCTCCGTTTTAGCTTGGTTTTGTTTATATGAAGTTTAACGTCCCAAAGCCGGGATCGATCCCGTGTCTTTCGGGTCAGCACCCGAGAAACCCATCCACTGAACCACCACGGAGGCTTCCTCTCTTTCAGTACTTTTTGCGCATCTAATTGCATCGTGTTGCTGCGAGTTTCAATATTGATCGGCCTTCATTTTAAACCCAGTTCAGCAGTCGTAGAAACTCAAATTTGAAGATCACACTGATAAACATTATTTGCCGCTACTATAAAAAAATAATTTACCCGTAATAGTTCATAAGCGTAATGGCTAAGACAACTGTGACAGTATGGGGATTGCACATGCATTAGGCATCCGCCGTCCTTCTGGTACTCGCCCCGCTGTCCACGCTCATGCTGCTGCTACAGACCACTTAGTTGAATCTGTGGCATTCTCACGTAGGATAATATGAGTGATGTGCTCACCGTGTGCCTGTCCTCAGGAACGTTGAGCTCTGTTGACCAAAGCTTCTCATGGAGCTGCGTGGACAACACGTCGTCCACCTCCAGTCACCGAACGCCACGCTGAAGCACAGTCGGGACCTGCACAAGTTCGTTCCGGGGGTGTAAGACAGCAGCAAGTTGGTGGTCGAGACGTCGCACGCTTTTACTGCACCCAATTAGGCCGGTGCAGCTACAGCATGCCCCTACTAGAGCTGCGTCGGCGCTTCTTTCCACTAGTGGAAGCGCGGATAGCATCGTCGCTTGCTGTACACGATCCCTCGTGGCTTAAGTCTGCTTCGCTCGAACCTGTCGCTTGTAGTTTTGTGACCAGCTAAGCAGGACACTGTTCGGCTCTAAGCAGTTCCCATAGTGTGTGCCTCCACTGTTTGCTTCCCTGTGACACGCCGTCTGTGCCTCTGACGAGCCCTTCTAGCCTATCCAAAGGATACCAATCTACTGAGGACATGGGTTCGTGAAGCACAGCCACTACGATTAACATGGACACTTTGCGTGAATGATTTTCTCTGCTCGAACTATTGCAACGACAGCGGCTGCAAGACTAGTCTCGCACTGGTGCGGACCCTCTGGATACGAATTAAGCGACACCGCCTGAAACCTCTTGCTGGACCTCCCATGTTCTCAAGAAGGTGCAAGCGAGAAAGCATTAGCGGTGAGTTTCAGAAGAACAGATAAGGAGAAGTGCGTGTTATTTCATTCTATAGTGGCGAACAACCGACCCCACAGCAAACATGCGTCGATTTCATTGCCGCAGAAAGCGCAGGAGACGCAGGGACCACAGCTCCCAGCGATTTCCACACGGATACAGCTTGGGCGTTCCGAGCTGCTTTTCTTCTCTTATATTCAATTTTCTGAGGGAGATCGGTTTTTCGGAAAAGTCACCGAAGGACTGAAGGAGTATACCTGCTTTGACATGCTATAGTCTCTGCGTAATTTTAACGGCAGAATAGGTTTGGAGCTTGGAATTAATAAGTAGTTCTTTTTTTGCAAACACTGGTCTTACTACTTAGGTCTTGATGTTTATTATGCGCTGCACTTTTTGGGGCGAACACAGATGAAAGGAAACACACTGACAGAACGGACCGCGCTCCCTCCTGCCAGTGTCTGTTTTTTTTTCTTTGTTCGCTATAGCGCGTAAAAATCATCACGCACAACCTACTAAGCCCAGTCCTTGCCCACTTATATCTTGTCTCTGCGCAGGATTTTTCTGATGGAATATTGGTTCTTTATGACCCTATGAACCAGTCAAGGGAAGAGGCAACAGTGGCTGCGTTACTTAAAGAGTGTTTTAGAAATATGCACAAGTATGTGCTGGATTTAGCCGTTCGCTTGGTTAGCATACTAGTAAAGTTCCCGCTGCTGACGGCTGCAGGGCCAGTAATACGTAATTTGTAAGCAAGGAAGTTCCAGTATGTCCCATTGAACGGAGCGTGTGCTTTGTCATGCACGCATAATTTTTAGCGACGTTTTGAACATTTTCTTGCTCTTTACAGCAGGCACACTCTTTTACTATGTGCATGTTTCTATTCCAATCGCCACGTTGACACCGGTCTATGAAAAAAAAAGCATTAAATAATAGACTGAGTAGAACCAATTTTTTTTAAAAGCGAAGACAACATCTCACTGCTGGCGGGATACTGGCAATGAAACAATGCCGGCGTTTACGCACGAAACTGTTTGGAATTTACTAAGCGCGGCGATGTTCGAAAATTTGGGGGAAATTTCAATCCAAGCGTTCCTCCTGACAAACGCATGCCGTGCTTAGCAATAACAGCGCCCCCGCTGCACATGAAACGCAGCATGTTTTGCAGTCGGCCAGTGAGCGTAAGCTCGACATTTTCTGACTGCTTGCACTGATAATGTTTTTCGTTCTTTCTGCGCGATGAAAAAATCCCGTTCATATTCATGTTTGTCGCGATTTACACGCCCGGCCATGATGCATTCAGGCCCCACGACTGATTTCTGCACGAACGGAGCGAAAAACGACGGTGACAGCACCAGTGTCGAGACTTGCTTTCAATTTCTCCTAAGAAATTTTCGCAATTAATAAGTTTTTTTTTATTGCGTTATGCACACTTCCCGCCGATTTTTGCTCCTCTCACAATCCTAGGTGCACTGTAGGGCATCAATGATTTCTTTTAGCTCTCATAGGTGTTATACCTGTTTGGCTGTATAGTCAGACGTGTTTTTCTTTTTTATTCAGTGATTATTCATTATTTCCTTATTTGTTTGTTTATCCACGAACCCACCGTGCTGAAGGTATTATGGCAGGGGTGCAGGAAACACAAGAAAAACACTATTGAGACATGCACTTTCACAACACAGACAAGAAAGCATCATTTCATGTAACCCACAACGCGTCTTCATAATCTAGGCCATTTCCTTATGGTCTTCAAAAGGAGGGACATCCCGACCAATTCTGTTCTTTCATAGCGCATTCAGGCAGCTTAAAATCATGGTCAGAACGAATAGATTTGCAAAAAGGCTGATACACCTATTTTTAGCATTGAGTCCCTACAGGTAAATAGTAAACAGTGTCAAAAAACTTTATGCGTAGTAGTTTTTCGCCGCTTGTGAATCTATTCTCAGTGCTTCTTACGGCCGCGCCGGCCATAAATACAAATCTCCTGTGTACAGGACGATGTTAGCGCACGTAAATTTACGCAATGTGGTCCAAATTCACCTGGAGCACTGTCCGTGTCCGTGTGTCACATAGTCCGTGTGTCTCTTCGGGACGCCAAACCCGATGATTTACATTATTTTATTTACCTGGTGGGAAGAAATCCCTTTACTCACAAGAATAAAAGCACCTCTTCTATGCAAGTTTGTCCCATTTGTTATATCTGAACCAATCTGAGTATACTTCATCAGCAACTTCCTTAGCTAACCATGAATCGGTGATCAGAATAGCAGAAGGCTTAACATTATTAAAGAGTCTTCCAAATTCATTACTATTCTTTTCAATGTCTCGGCAGTTAAATACGAGAAAGAAAACCACCGCTGCATTAGGCTGGTTCTGTCACGTGACAGGTGCTATCACACTTTATTACCACCGTACACGTACTTCTCCCTAGTTGTGAACATTATCGCACCCGAGATTGACCTTGTTGACAATGTTTTTCTAAATTTCGATAAATTTCATAAGCGTGTACTTTTTGCGTACCCCTTCGTATGAAATGCTAACTTTTCTTTCTTTTAATTAATTAGTTCGCCGTAAAAGCTGCTTCTCAGTCTAGAAAACGAAACTCCCTAGCAAAGGACAATCCTTGTAAGACCTGGACAGGCCCAGCCTGTGAGCACTCTTCATGTTTACCAGTTAAGCACTCAAGTTCGATTTACGGGCATAGGGTACGTATTTTTCCGATCCGACATTTCTCTCACTGAGATCGTATTTGTTGCACCATGGAAGAGCATATCGCAAAGCTTCTTTTGGATGTCCAAATGACCAAACTTCTCCATCACTGAACCCAGCATCCGCGGCAACTCTTTTCACCGTTTCTTGCATTCATCATCTGCGCTGTCGATTTGGTCAGGACTCGACATTCTTGATTGTAGTGACGTGACACGTACGCTGAAGTCGTCAACGGCGAGTTTACTATTAACTTCAGTCAGTTCATTAGCATTAGGCTTCACCTTTATGATACTTTGTTCGATCTAGGAGCCTCAGCAAAATCTCTAAACTTGATATCCTCGAGCTAAGCTCGACGTAAAAGTATAAAAGTTGCAGCAAAATATATAACTAATACAAGGCAGTAAACGAAAGCCGCGACGCGTGCAATCTTTGAGCTGCGAGTGAGTTCTAAGGCAAGCAAGTAACACCGGGGTAGAACCGGCAAAACAATATGCGAGAAAGGTCGAACCAAGCTAGGGTTACTGACCTGAAAAAGCAGCATTCCTTTTGTCATGTGGATTCCGCATTCCTTTAGGCCACCGACCGATCCTGGTATTTGCAGGCGGATGATAAGATGGTCACTGCGCCTGGTTCATAGACCGGCACCTGTCATCCGTCGAAGCCAGGAGACACTCCTTGATGATGAACAGCCTTTGTCAGCAGGTGACGCAATGTCGTTCTCAGTTCTGTCGGCGCACGCCCTAGGCCCAAAACTGTGAATTCGCAATTGACAATGCACATGTACCACCACCAACGCTAAAACACTGCCTCGAGGAAGAGATGCCATTGACCTGGAAAAATTTAATAAAAAATTGAAGAGGACACTTAAGCTCCGCATTCATTACATGACGCGAGAAGGTAATGGGTTTAATTAATGGTCAAGTATGCACAATTGGTCATTCCCGACTTTACATTCATAGATCCCTATCAGTCATCATACCGCTACTGCTGTTGTGGTGCAGCGATTAAGCGATGCGCCACTACTGCAATGCAATGGCAGGTGCAGCGACCTTTGCTTTTAGTGCGACCCAGGTTGCTATTCCTGAGCGACCGATAATTAAATTAACTGCCACATGCCACTGTGGTGAGCGTGAACACAATCCGGTGGGCAGATTATGATTACGCCACAAGGTCACGTGACCTAGGTTGCTCACCTGGTTGCTTCTTCGGAGATTTTTCACTCACAACGCCCACAACGACGACCCAGTTTCTGCAAAACAGGAGCTTTAGCGTTAAGGCGTTAAAACTTCGCAGCATGGTTAGCTTTGTTTAACGAGATATCCACCCACTGCAGCGCGAAGTCATCTCCCACGTCTCTCCAATTAACCCTGTCCTTTGTCAGCTACGCCCACCCTATGCCTGCAAACTTCTTAATCTCATCCGCCCACCTAACATTCTGCCGCCTCCTGCTACGCTTGCTTTCTCTTGGAATCCACTCTGTTACCCTTAAGGACCAGCGGTTCTCTTGCCTTCACATTACATGTCCTGCCAAAACCTATTTCTTCCTCTTGATTTCCACAAGGATATCATTAACCCGTGTTTGTTCGCTTACCCATTCTGTCCGCTTCCTGTCTCTTACGTTGCAACTATCATTTTTCTTTCCATAGCTCGCTGCGTTGTCCTTGACTCTAGCTGAACCCTTTTCGATAGCCTCCACGTTTCTGCCCCAAAAGTGAGTGCTGGTAAGATACAGTTGTTGCACACTGTCTTGACGGATATTGGTAGCCTCCACCCCATTCTTATTCTTCTAGTTATTTCCCTCTCATGATCCGGTTCAGCTGTCACTACCTTTACAACGTCCAGGCTCTCGCTACCAATTGTGAACTGCTGTTCCCTTGCTGGACTGTTGAACATTACTTTTGTTTTCTGCATGTTAATTATAATACCCACCGTTTTTTTCTGCCTGTCTAACTCATTGATCACGCTTTATAGTTCATTTCCTATAAGCGAATCGCAGGTTATTTAGGTATTCTTCGTTAACTCTTATCCCCAACTGTTCCTAATTCACGCCTCGGAATACCTCCTGTAAAAAGGCGGTCAACACCATTGGTGAGATCGTGTCTCCCTGCCTGACGCCCTTCCTTAGTGGAATTTTTTCGCTGACTTTAAAGGAGTATTGTAGATATGCAGCTTCTATAGACATCTTCCGGTACTTTCACATAATGCTCTTCTACACCCCGGTTGCACAATTCCTGCATGGTTGCAGATGTTTCCATGGAGTCAAATGCTTTCTCGTAATCAATAAAGGCTATATTTAGGGTGTGGTTATATTCTGCGCACTTCTCTCTCATCTGATTGATAGTCTGAATATGATCTATTGTGAAATATCTTTGACGAAAGCCTGCCTGATCCTTTGGTTGCTTGAAGTCCAAGGTTTCCCTCACTCTATTAGCGATTACGTTAGTAAATACTTTGTAGGCAGTGCACAGTATACTTATCGGCCTGTAGTTTTTCATATCTTTGGCGTCTCCTTTCATATAAATTAAGATAATATTAGTGTTCTTTCAAGCTTCTGGTGCAGTCCAGGTCATAGGCCCAGGCTAGGCGTTGCATATAAAGAGTGGATAGTTTTTCTGGCACAATCTCCCCTCCGTCCTTAAACAGATCTGCTGTTTCCTGACGCTCACCAGTTGCTTTTCCCCTTTGCATTGCTCCTAAGGTTCTCTTTACTGCCTCTTTCTTTACTGGCGGGATGACGCATTGATGTTCGTCAGTGTCTCCCTTAATAACGTTCTGATTACATTGGCTACTGTTTAGATTAGTGTGGAAATCTTCGGCTACTTTATCTTTCATATCCATATTGCTTATGACGCTGCCATCTTTGTCTCTTAACGCATACATATGGTTTTTTACCTATGCCTAGTTTCCTCTTCGCTGCTTTTCGGCTACCTCCGTTCTTTAGAGCATGCTCGATTCTCTCCATACTAAACTTCCTTATGTCGGCGAACTTGCGCTTACTCCCACACCTAGTTCTCGTCTATCCGCTAATCTGCGATAGCGTTGTGGCCTGTGAACTTAGCGTTTTGGCCTGTGAATAGGCACCTGTGATGTTATAAATTAAGCAAGCGGCTCAATTTTTTTTATTTTTAAGTAGCTTAATTCAATTTGTGCAATGAGCAATCTAGGTTATGATGCGATTCGCCGAACCCTCACAATGTTGTTTACACCGAAAAGAGGAGTGCTTTGGCAACCGGAAAGTGTGTGAGCAGGACAAGTCGGTGTGTCTGGCATTTCACAGGTTAACAAAAACTTTTGAGCAGTCAGTGGCGGAAGCAGAGTGATGGCAATTCCAATATGTAAAAAAGGTATATGATTCAGGCAGTGTTTGATTTATCAACTCAAATCCAAAGTTTTACGTCTTTTCACTCTGAACATTAATGCGACAAGAACACATGCGACAATGGGCTCTATGCATTTTCCCTATGTCCACCTGATTAGCAAGTTTCCGTGTTAATGAAGCATAGAAGCATTGAAAAAGTTTTGTCCCCAGAAAAATTGCCCATAATTTGAGTCCACATTAACGAGGCCTGTACAAACGAGGCATGAGTATACATGAAATTACGGTTAATTTTTCAGTTTAGATGATGACAAAAGAATTATTATTTCGTTATTTAGATAATTAAGTGACTACATAAATACATATCTCTGAAACTACATGAAATATTATTAAAAGGATGTGCTGTATGGAACAGTAGTTTGTTGGCTGAAGAACAATGATTGGCATTAGCTGACACCGCTTTTAAACAGCAGACTGCAAAATGAGCCCTCTGTAGCTGGTAAAATTACGTTAGGAACAAAAACGACGGGAAACAATGCCACTGCACAAAGTAGCAATTCTTGCTCTGTCGTCTTCGTCCCATCGCGTGCGTTCGACGTACCAACTTGCCACTAGTTCACCCGACAGTAAACTCGAATCAAGCTCTGCGCAATTTACAGAAAGCAACAAGACAGGAAGCAAGGTGTATGAATATCAAGTGTATGCTGTGCATATAGTTTCCTGCCTCATCATAGATTGGCCCCTGTACGTTTCTTACGCGTCATCATTCAGCACTTTTGGCAATATTTGTGCCAGTGGCACATGCTGCAAGTAACCAAACGCATTTCTTACTCTTGCCTTGCTAGATTGTTTTTGCCCATTAAGTCATTTGAATGTCTTTTCTGAGTTCAGATTAAATCCCTTTTGTTCTGCGCACTTTGCTTTTCTATTTCCTCCTAGCCAAGTTCGCCGCTCACAGGCGAACAAATTACATGATATATAGCTCATTTCTACATCGTCCACATAAACAGTAGGATACAAATTAGGGTAGAACGTTCTTGAGTGAATTCATTTTGACGGCGAAAAGAGTGCAGCTAAGAACTGCGCCTTGAGGGACACCATTCTCTTGTGTACAATGCTTAGATAAGGAATTTCCTACCAGGACCTTGAACGTCCGTTCAGCCATAACTCTGAATGGTGTTCAGCATATTCCCCGAGACCCCAAAGACGAACAGATCACGGATGATACCATAGCACCATGTGGTATCGTATGCTTTTTCTAGATCAAAGAAAACAGATGAGAAGTGCTGTTTATGCACAAAAGCTTCCCTTATGTTAGATTCAGTGGGAACGAGCTGGTCAGTGGTTGACCAGCCAGCCCTAAATGAAGCATGGTGATGGTGAAGAAGACCGCTGAATTCAAAAAATACACAAAGCAACAATTTATTTTTTCAGAGAGTTTACATAAACAGCTGGTTAGTGCGATTGGCCGATAATCGCAGCGGAGTGTGACTTCTTAGAATTGTTTTAATACCAGCACAATAATCGCTTCTTTCGAGGTTTTGGGAAGATGTCCCGTAGTCCAAATATTATTAAACAGACACAAGACAGTTTCAAGAATTTCTTCATGCAGGTGCCGAAGCATTACTTATGTGACCCTGTCAGGGGGTGCTGCTGTTGAGCTACCACATGTGCCTAAGGCAACCGTAAACACTTGAAAATTTAATGGGCTGTTGTATCCTGTTATTGACGGTCTTTTCTGGTGAATAGGTTTCCGCTCCAAAGCTCGCTTATATCGCAAGGAGGAATCTGTATAAATCGCTTAGCTAATAGTGTATTCAAAGTGTTCTTTTCTGCGTCTCCTTAGTGCTTCAATGTATCGTCAGCAGTGCTTACAAGAGGGATTGGATGTGCACTATGTCCATTAAGTGCTTTTAGTATACTGTGCAATTTATGCGTATCTGTGTAAGAATTTACAGAGGAGGGAAACGACTGCCAACTTTCCCGTTTGGATGTATGTCTAGTACGCCTGCCATTTGTTTTAACTCGCTTAATGTTTATTATGTTGTCAAAAGTAGGAAAATAGCGAAATTTTGACCATCAACTATTTTGGTCCTGACAATCTTCCTTGCACTGTGCGTTCCACTATGGTCCTAGTTTTTTTCCGCACTTTACCTGATGTCTGTGAAAAGGACATCTGTGCAGCATCTATAATGCGCAGTGTGATGAAGGACTGAGATTCATCTATACCTATGTTTGTAATTGATGAATAGGGCAACGCTGTGAGTTCCCAGAACTTCTTCCAATTAGCAATCTGTTCCTTAAACTTCCTAGGATTGATTGCTTTCGGGTTGATATCTTCTGTGTGTTTTAAAGGAATGGCAAAGTGGTCACTTCCATAGAGATAATCTATAATAGCCCACTCAGTAGCTGCCGAGAGCAATGCAGAGCCAATAGCAGTCTGTCACTGTGTGAGTTGTGTGCTACATTAAAGTATATTGGTTCTTTCATATAGATTATGCATAAGCCAGACGACAACAGGAATTTTTGGATTAGCGCTCCTCGAGAATCTGTTCCGATACGTCCCTGCAATGGGTGGCGTACGCTAAAATTGCAAACCAGCTGGAACGGCTCCGGGAGCTGGTCAGTAAGTTTTTCAATTTCGTCAGTTTGGACAGGCTATGATCTAGTGGGATGTATAGGGAACATGCGGTTACCGCTCAGCCAAAGGTGAGGGCTCGTACTGCCTCTAAATCAGTAGCCAGTTCAAGACATTGAGATGGAATCGAATCCTGGACCCCAAAAGCAACACTACCTGATGAGTGGGCACTGCCTTGGGTGTCCTTCAGGTATACTACATATTTTTAGAAAGTTTGTGTGTGCTGTATTTAAGTGCTATTCCTGCAAGAAAACTATGTTTGGTTGATATTGCGAGAGTGTTTCATATATGTCTTCTATATTCTTAAGTAGCCCTCGCCAGATCCAGTAGCTAATGCTCTCGACAGTCATACTTTTAGTGAGGAAGCGAAGATTAGTGGGAGTTATTTACACGTCGCCGTCTTTATCAGACGGCGTGACTGGCAGATGTCTTTTGGGTTTAAGGAGGTCTAAGGAACTCTGCCTTTCTTTGGGGGACTCCCCCAGCGCCTCCGGCGTTGAGAATCCCGGCGTCACCTCCATTGCGTCCGGTTGAGATGCGCAAGCAGATGTGAATTTGTCAAGAGGGAGGCACTTTCTCTCGTTTATCTGCGTTTTCAAAGAAGTCTGTGCCCCTCTGGGACATGAAAATGTTGGCGCAGCCTGAGGCTGCTTGGGGTGGGGTTCTGAGATGGGCGCGCATCAGCGGTGCTCTATTGAATGCCCACCCTGATGAGACCGCCTCTGGCCCCCCGGCGTGCTGCGCTAGTGTAGAATCTTCCGTAGAGAAGAGCGAGCTTCTTCCGAGCTTCAGAAAGTGTTGTTTTCTGTTACCTTGATCTGAATTAATTTATTTTTGTTCTGGAATGCCTCACATGTTCGTGAGCACGCGGCGTGTGACCCGTGACAATTGGGACATTCTGCTTGAGCTGAAAAGCAGTTATCAGTTGGGTGCTCGTGGGCACCGCACATCGCACAAGTGAGTGTCTACTGCATGTTTCAGATCCGTGTCCGTACATTTGGTAGTTGAAGGATCTTCTCGGGTTTGGGATATATGGACTAACTTTACTGTGGAGGGATTCTGCTTTGAAAGCATCTGGTAGACGGGACGACTCAAATGTTAGGAGGATATGGGGTGTCACTACTTCTTCATGGTTTTTCCTTATGGTGAAGCGGCGAAGGGCAATGACACCTTGATCTCGGACGTCTTCCAGGAGATCAGACTGCTTCATGGATCCGACTGGCTTCTAATATGACACCTTGTACAGTGTTTAGATTCCGGTGGAGGTGATGGTCACCAGGAGATGAGCAAACTGCTCTTGCTTGACAAGGGTGTTAGGGTCATTTTTCTAGAACACTTCACATGAGTTTTTTTGCTTTGTGATTTTTTCCAATCATTTTGTCAAGTGTCCTAGCAATAACAAAAACAGACATTACAGCAACTGGCTAGTTGTCTACTAGAGATTGAAAAACTAGGAAATCAGGAAAGCGGTCACAGTCATGTCGGGTATTTTTGAAGCTCTCTGCGGCGCGGTTGGTTTTCAAGGACCGATCAGGCTTTTTGAATGAAGTACTCATGCGATATGGGTATGCTGACGGTTCCTAAAATGACGCCGCTGGTTCACTGTCTTGCTCTCAGGAAGATCCCGGAGCCCCCCGACTTGTAAACAGACGGCCGGAGCTTTACCATGGCCCTGACCGCCACCGTTCATGGTTTCTACCCTTCAACTTGAAGCCTAGCTACGGTGCTGATGAGAGCTTCGGTATCGGGGCTAAGGGTCCATGGTGGCGCCTTGCATCACCTTGAGACTGAAGCCTTGCGGGGGCTTGCATAAGAGAATCACAAAGAAAAGTGAAATGTTCCACAAATTCGTCTGAAAACATGACGCTATTATGCTTGCCGAATACTAAAAAATATAAAAACAAACTCAATAAGGACTTCAAAGTGGCTAAAAAGAATTAACATACTCAAGAGTTTTCAGATTCAGATTCACTCAAGGATATTATTGCGTACAGTCGCTTATTTAACTAAGAAGGAAAAATCTAGGGACATAATTGAAATAACGACACCGAATGGTAAACTCAAGGACACTGAACTGCCTGACGATATGAATATTCTGTGGAAATGGGCAATGGGAACTTTAATCTTAGTATTTTGCTGCGCATTGAGAGTATTTTCCAACCCAATCGTTCACATAATTTCCTATTACACTTACGGACATAAAGTATAATGTATCTGTGGGACATGATTACATAAGGGCACAACCACTCAAGTAACCGTCAGTATATATTTGTGAACTGCTGAGTTATAACATTAATCTCATGTTGGCGACCGGCATATTTCCAGAGGCGTTAAAAATAGCTAGAGTTACTCCGGTATGCAAAGGAGGGGATAGAAATGAAATGGTTCTTGTAAACCAGCGCAACAGCTCGAAGCCAAACAAGGAAGGGACAAAAAGGAAGAGAAGTCTCTTCCTTTTTTGGCTTCGAGCCGTTGCGCTGGTTTACAAGAACCATGTGTGACCAACATGCCCACCACTTTCGTTGTAAGAAATTAAATGTCTAATTATCGACCTATATCTGTTTTTACAATTTTCTGGAAAATTTTTGAAGGTACTATTAATCGTAGATTGGTAGGTTTCTTTGAAAAATGCAACACTATTGACAGTTCCCAATACGGATTTATGAACAACAAGTCTGCAGAACAAGCTTTATTGGCAGTAGAGGAGAAAATTATTGAAACTACAGAACAGCGAAGATATACGCTTGGACTCTTTCTATAGTTTAGTAAAGTCTTCAACTGTGTTCAAAATGAAGTTTTGTTGCAAGAATTAGAAACCTAAGGCATCCATGGCATTGCTTTAGAATTGCTGCGTATTTGTTGAAGTAGCAGAACTCAATACGTTCAGGTGAATAATGCGTATTCTACTGACAGTACTATCAGACAACGAGTACCTCGGGGTAAATATTAGGGACACTATTGTTCATCTCTTTAATTAATGATATCTCCAAAATACAACAATCTCCACGTTTATTTATGTATGTGGTTGGCACAAATATTTTCTTTAGTGCCTGCTCCATGTTGGAGTCAGAGACAAGCGTATACTCTTACCTTAGGAAACTTCACATGTGACTACAAAATAGTAGCAACTTTAAACCTGATAAAAACTATCTTATCTCCTAACCCATAAATGTACCTATATTTCAGTCTGTCAATATAATATACGCCAATATAAGAACAAGTCGCGTTATTAATAAAAATTCTCTTGGCCTCTCGTTCACTGCAAACCTCTCACAGGACAGTCATGTCTCCAAACTAACTATGTATTTATGTAAAACTGTTGGATGCCTGTCTAAGGTTGCATCGTTAATACTTGTCTGGCTTAAACTTGCTATACATTGTGCTCTTTTCAATTGAAGGCTTTCTTGCTGCATTTTAATCTGGGGAACAACGACAAGAGGCACACTGAAAACTTCACTTGCTTCAAAAAAGAGCACTGCCGCCATTTGAACGATATTATGGAACACCGAAAATTTTTCCAACCCTACCACTTTTCAGAAAACATAGTCCGCTAAAAACTGCAGTATAAATACAAAAATCGATTATATGACACCCTCAATGATTACACCGCAATGACGTACCCCGATCGGAAAACGAAAAAAACCTGTTCCAAGAACCCGTACAAACTACGGTAAACCGAGTTTGAGGTACCGCGTAGTCCCTCTGAGTGTATTTAGTTTTCAAACTGAGTATAGCTTCTCTGTGAACTGTTCTAGAAAAAAAAAATATATTTGGTTGATACTGACCCTAGTCTACCATGATCACTTATTAACATATTGTTGTACTTTGTCGCACATTTATCAGTATTCATTGCTGTCATTTTACCTTCTCTTTATATGTTCAGTTACTACTCTGGACAGTAGTTACAGCATTTCTTTAGTGTTTCCAGTACAATTGTTCCTCATAAGCTCTATATATATGCTCAATACTTGTATTGCTATACTTGCTTCCTGGCTCTTGTGTAAATGATCTCATTATCACTTTTAAAATTCCTGCACTGTTGTGCAACCTTCCCCTCTTATGGGTATCGGAACCTCCTCAGGCCAACAGGCCTTTTGGCTGCCTCTTTCTGTTTTGGAAAAAAAAAACACAGCATACTTCGACACCTCGACATTTCCGGTTACGACATGCTGAACTTTGTCATTTCCGGTTACATTACAATTTTATTACAAAAAAATGTTTTTGAGGAAAGGAAAGGGTGCAGTGGCTCTCACATTTCGACATCTCCGTAGACACCTCAACCGGGCCTTAAGGGAAAAGGTAGTTTCAGAAAGCCTGCAACTGAAGGTGCATATATGTGATCGGTCCGAACCTTTGTCGCAAGCTAGCCTCCAACTTGACTAAAACATGCAAACTATGTGCAAAGAGGAATGCTATGAGGTCACCCGCAACGCTGCAAGACCAAAGGCTGAAAAATGTTTTGCGAATGCAGTCGGGAATACTGCCGCAACATTGAGGTACACCAGTGTGCTATCACCGGGATTTCGCCTTTACCGTCATCAAATTTGAGCCTCATGGAGTCAATTAAACCTTACTGACGCCTTAGGTACGTAAGAGGTACCACTCCCTTTTGACAATTTGTGGACACGCTCTGCGTACAACTTCCGTTGAGGGATTTTCGTTCGCATGAACCATATACTCTTTTGAATCCCATAGTGTTACACTGAAGCTTCAGGACCAGTAAATGTACTGAAAGACTCCTGCATTGCTTCTATATGTAGAAAATATTGCTACCTTACACGAGGACTTATGTGAAAGGCAGTTACTACCCACAAGGTTAAGTGACCACCTTTTTTCTTAAGAATATATTTAGACTGCGGATGACAATCATGATGGTAGCGCCGATGACAACAGTGTACGTAATCTTGCCGAATGGTAAGATAAGTAGCTGTCCCATTCCGTTCGCTTGTAGCCATGCTACAAACTTGAAAATGAAAATTGGTATTTGGAGAAAGAAAATGGTGCATTATAGACTTCACGATTATGATTTCATACACAGAGTTTGAGCTGAAAACGGTCAGCAGCGTTTAATACAGAACGCCATCAATAAATCAAACCATACTATTATATAGACCGCATTTCGATAGGTGCGAAATGTCAGTGCGCCCGTGCAATAACATTTCAGCGCACGTAAAACAACCCCAGCATCCAGAAACTAATCCGCAGTCAGGAACCACGGCTTGACTCGTAGCCCACTGTGTTACGTCAGTACGCACAAATTAATTTACTATTGGATATTGTCAATTTGAAAATGTACTGTTATGGTACCATGTACTAGAATACTATCGCTGGAGTAGAACGTCAAGTTGAGTGAGTTAGTCTACAGGCAGGTAAAGAAAATGTATTGTGTTGGGTTTTATGGCACATAGGCAACTGAGGCCATCATGCGCCAAGAACAAGGTATAGGAACAGTCTTTTGTTGAATGTTACAGAAATATAAGAATCGTCCATGGTGTAGAGGCCCTCAAACCTTAATACTACCCAGTGAACACACAAAATTTTAGAAATTGCTACTAGTGAAAGCTTTAAAGAGAGCTGGGTAACCTCAGCAGCTTTTCTTGGCTGCGCAAGGATATCGAGGCTCCCAACCAATCAAAATAAAAGCCTCAGCCTTCTTCTCAGGCATGAGAAAGTGGCTGGGGTGTACTAAAATTCAAACAAACCAGTGGGTAAAAAGTTTAGTCTCTTGAGAAATCCCGTTTCATTAAGAAAGCTAAAAACACACAAGATATCAACAATTGCACCACCTCATCAAAGCTGCGCGGGATGAAAAAGAATGTATTCATTATAAAACTGAGTAAAGAACTTTTTCCTTAGTTTTTCCAGTTTCGAACAAGAAGTCGAAATGTGGTTAATCGTAACCTCATGTCAGCATTTTTCACAAACAGGTTGATCTTGTTTTGTCAGCAGCAAATTGTGTGTGAGGTGCGTGTGTCCTATACGAGGACGGCAGATAAGCACTTCCTTGAAACGTTCCTGGTGGGTGCAGGACTTCCATTCACTTATAGCTGATTTTACATTGTGTAGTTTGTTTTTTTACTTTGATGTTCCACGCGGACAGCCATTTCTGTCTTATTTTACGATGAATTAAGTTAATGCAATCTTTAAACGGTATATTTACTTTCTTTACATGCTTATAACGAGCTTGAGCAGCACACAAGCCCGCACTTTCGTTCCCTTTATTTCCGGTATGGCTTGGTACCCAGCAGAGTTTTACATTTTGTCCTTTAGCTGTGGCTATTACTATGTTGTGTATGATATCACAAAGTATAGGAATGACTGCATTTCTGGAGTGTAGAGCTGTAAGTAAGCTTAGGGAGTCTGTGTAAATAATACTGTTTGCGAGGTTCTCTTTTACTATTTGTTCAATGGCTACAGACACAGCGTAACATTCGGCAGTGAAGATTGATGCACACGGTGGTAGCTTCACTATATGATTGCAATTCCCTTGTACGACTGCACTTCCAACGTAAAAATCTGTTTTTGAGTCATCTGTATAAAAAGCAGTGCAAGTACTGTATTTTTCCTGGAGTGCAAAAAATTCTTGTATTATACGCTGTGCTGGAGTTTGTTTTTTGCCGAAATGTTTAAGAGTGAAATCACAGATTTTCGGGAAATTGTACCATGGCGGCAGTGGATCTCGTATTCCAGCAATGCCAGGCAATGTGTTCAGTACGCCGAGATTTTCGCGCATCTCTTCAAAACGCAAGAGCAGCGGCCTGGTGCTTTGCGCTTTGTTGTGAAACAGTATTCTGGATGCGTACTTTCAGACTATTTCGTGACAGATGTGTTTAGGAAGCGAACATTTTTAGAATGTAGGCTCACGTGAGCATCGTTCTTCTGTCTGTAAGTGATGGTTCGTTCGTTTCTACATACAGACTGTCTATGGGCGACGTCCTGTATACACTAGTGGAAAGACGCCAGTCTAAATTATGTACTGGATCTAGCCTTTTACGGTACGATGGCCTCACTGATCCATACACTATACATCCGTAATTTAGGGTGGAGCGGACTACGGAGCGGTAAATTTGTGAGACATGTCCTATCGGCTCCCCAGTGTTTTTTCGACAGCACTTTGAGTATGTTTAGGTATTGAGAAGCTTTCTTTTTCAACGCATTTATGTGAGGTAGGAAAGTGAGCTTTCTGTAAAATGATATACGAAGATATTTATGCTCATTTTTCACTGATAACTCTATTTCGTTCAGGTGTATACGGTGGGATCTATATGTATGCCTCGTCTGAGTGAGAACAGAATTGCCACCGATTTCTGTGGGCAAAACCGTAAACTATTTCTGTCCGACCGTGTTGCCAGTTTATTTATTGTTATTTGTATTTGTCTTTCACTTGTTGATACATTGGAGGATGTACAAGCTATTTGAAGGTCGTCCACATAGACCGAGTACATAACGGACCTTGGATTATTTTCTTAAGAGAGTTAATTTTCACAACGAAGAGAGTTGTGCTTAAAATACACCCATGAGGTACTCCATTTTCCTGAATGAAATTTCTCCAAAGGGTTCTACCCAGGCGGACATGAAATGAACGGATAGATAAGGAGCCTTTTAGGCAGTTCAACATTCTTCCTCAGATGCCAAGCTCGGTAAGGTCTTGAAGAATCCCGAACCGCCAGGCCGTATCGTATGCCCTTTCTAAATCGAAACATACAGCGAGACAGTGTTGCTTATGAATGAAAGCTCCCCGAACAGTATTTTCAAGACGAACTAGCCGATCTGTTGTGCAGCATTCCTTTCTGAAACCACACTGATCGCCATCAAGAAGTTCACAGGTTTCAAGGAAAAGCGTTAATCTTATATTAAGGACACTTTCAAAAGATTTTGCGAGGCAACCAGTCAGAGCTATGGGTCTACAACTACTACACGAGGTTGGGGGTTTTTCAGGTTTAAGGAACGGTACTATAATAGCTTTTTCAAGGCTTCGGGTATTTTCCCCGAGATCTATACTTTGTTAAAGAATCTTAAAAGTGCTTCTACAGCAGGCTTGGAAAGATGGGCAAGCATTTCATAGTGTATTTGGTCGGGTCCTGGAGCAGTTTTCTTTCCGGCAGACAGTACAGTGTTGATTTCTTGAAGTGTAATAAGACTATTATATTTTTCATTAGTACCTCCACTTGCTAGGAGCCTTTTTTTCGAATATATTTTTGTATTTAAGAAATAACTGCGTGTAGTGTGCTGAACCGGAAACTACAGCGAAGTGCTCCCCCAATATGTCTGCCTGTTCCCTAAACTCGTTTTTGTACCAGGTGTTGTGAGAAGAGGAGTTTTGAAAGGTGAGTAGCGGCCATTTAATTTTCGAACTTGCTCCCACATTTTTTTTGTATGTGGTTGAGCTGTTTATAGAAGAGACATAAGTTTGTTATGAAGTTTTCTCGGCCGTGCGCCGGATACACCTCACATGTGCTCTCGCCTTTTTTAAAAAAAATAAGGTTCTCATGAGCTGGGTATCTCCAAAAGACTCCCCAAGCTTTATTCTGCAGTTTTTTTTTTGCCTTCTTGCATTCTCGTGTGTACCAAATTTTGTGCTTCTGGCGCACCACTCCTGTGGATTTTGGAATTGATACATGTGCAGCAGAAAGAATGCACGTTGTGAACATTTCATTTTTCTCATCTATGCTCTTTTCTAAAATTATATCCTGTAAACTGGCTTTTTTTAAACAACGCCCACTCAGCTAAATGTAGTTTCCAACGCTGCGGGTTTGTTGGAATAACTGTTGACGAAGATGACAGACCTATTATAACAGGGAGATGATCGCTTCCATATAGATTGTCGAAAACACTCCAGTTAAAAACGCTAAAAACAGACGGTGAACTAAAAGACAAATCTTAAACACACATTCTTCCCGAGGATGGGGAGCAGTATGTGGGTTTACGCGAGTTCAGCAAACAGACATTAGTGAATAGAATAAAATCCTCGATGAGCTGCCCTCTAGCGTCCGTTTTCTCGCTTCCCCAAAAACCAGAATGTGCATGAAAGTAACCAACTACCAGGTATGGCTCTAGTAGCTGCTTTAAAAGACCCTATAAGTCAAGGAGTGTTATTTTCAGCTGTGGCTCAATATATACAGACCACACTGTAATCGTTTTATGTGCAAGCAGAGTGGCTGCTGCAGCCTCAAGTCTAGTTTTGAGTTTAAGCTCACTAGCCGGGACACCGTTAATCACTATAATTGCCACACCTCGACCGCCTGCTCGCCTGTTCACGGTCGCGTCGGAAAACAGTATAATTCTTAAGAAATTATTGTTTTGAGGCCCAAAGTTTGTCTCTTGTAGACATAACGCAACAGGAGCGTGTGCTCCTAGGATATCTTTTATGTCACTATAGTTATTCATAAGACCTCTACAGTTCCAATGCATTATGAAAGCCATCTTAATTTTGTTTTCCTATGTAGTTAAAAACTAGATTAAGTTATTTATGGCCCCTTCATTCCGGGCCTGCCTTTTTTTGACCGATCCAGAGAGCTCCGCCGACCACCCGACGTGGATGGCACGGGGCTGCCCTGGGTCGTGTCCATCACCTCTGCAGAGGCGCTGGACAACCGTGCAGAAGGCACGTGGACGTGGACGTGGGAGCATGCTCGGGAACCCGTGGTGTCGCCACTCACCAACGCCTGCAAGCTGCAGACGCCCCCCTGCGGGGAAGGTAAAGAAAAGATCGGAGCAAGTGACCGACCATCGTAGCGGTGGAGCGGCAACGCTTGACGCTGCGGCTCATGAATGCCCCCTGATAACTAGAGTGCCAGTCCGTTCCTATTCCTCCCTCCGAAGGGAGAGCAGCACACATTAATCAGCCGCGAAGAATTATTTTTCCCTCTTTTTGGTGAAAGGCTTGCTTACGATAAAAAAGTAATAAAAACGAAAGTATCGGTGATCACGACGATAGCACTAAAGAGAAAAGTAATGTTTTGAGCCCGGCGTAAGATATTTAGATGAGGGCACAACAGAAAAAACGCACTGGACGCCAGGGGCCATATAAATTACCGCTGAAGCACCTCCAAGCCGGGCCTGTAAAAGCAGTGTAACTCCACCGTCACAAAAACATGCAAGTATTATCTCGTTTCATTAAAACAGAAGGTAATCTCGCAGAGCTTGTCGTTTCACCAGCATGCGACCGTTCACAGCAATCGCGCCGTACACGTGTGCTCCGGGCTTAGACAAGGTGACGGTGGTACTGCTTGCGAACCTGGGTACGACAGTACTTGAACAACTCACGCACTACTACAACGAATTTTAGCGAACAGGCAGCATTCCACGACCTTGGTAGATGGCTAATGTGAATTTCATTCCTAAACCAGGCAAAAAGGTTTGCATAGCGAACCTACGCCCAATATCACTGACATCGTGCGCAGGAAAACTCATGGAAAAGGTGGTGACAACCACCTATCAAACTGTCTCGAAGAAAACGAGCTCCTACCACACACTATGTTCGGCTTTGGGGCTCATCTACCAACGCTGTACATCCTCCTCCAACTGAAGAAATAAGTTTCTGATCCAGCAAAGAAAAATAGCAACAGAACTGTTCTATCATTAGATCTGAAGGGAGCGTTTGATAACATGAAGCACTCCCCAATACTTGACAATCTTCAAGCATTTCACTACTGTACATGAACATATGCTTATACCCGCAGCTTCCTTACTGAACGGTAGGAAGAGATCAACATCGGCACGCAATACACTCATAAAGATAAATTGAGAACAACGGGTACCCCCCCCCCCCTCCTAACTAAATCAGATTCCGGGCATCAATCATGCGTTGTATATTAGAATATGAAGCACGACTGGTAGTATGGGCACAATGGAAGGGTCTCTCTAGGAAGCGGCAACGACTCTTCGAACTTATGCACAAGGCTGTGGACTGACATGTCGCCCTGAAATATCAGAGTTTCTTATCATTCGACAGTACAGGAACAAAGACACCATAGAAATCCGGATCAACAACACCGCAATACCTGATGTGGAAACATTCAAAATTCTCGGCCTTCACATCAACAACAGGGGCAATATTTCACGCATACTACACAAGCTCCGTAACGGGGGTGAACAAGTTGCCCGAATCACAGCCAGCAAACACGGTATGAAGGAAAATGACACCACTCGCCTTATACAGGCATTTTTTACCAGCTGTATCGTAATGTGGCACAATACCTTCGCCTCAAGAAACCTGATATAAAGCATCTTGACACCACAAATAGAGTGACGTATATGATGATGGTGGTGGGTTTTAATGGGTTTTAAACCATTCTTTCCTGGACGAAGCACCAGATGCTTCGCATTAGAAAGAAAGCTCAGCCGTCGTCTCAAGAGAGAGAAATGGGCTGAGGCCCAGGTCGGTTGGAGATTTCACGTGAAAAGCCTGCTTCTGAAAAAAATTTAAGACCTCTTTCCAAGGAAAACATGGATGTCGCCGAGAAAGATGAATGGGTGTGCGGGTATTTGATTCATGTAAAACTCAGGGAAATGACGTCTCCTTTCTGGTTCAAAGCTCAAAGCGACATACTAGTAAGACATGGATAACTATAAGCCGGTCCCCGAATCTCAAGCAATGCGGTGCAGAAGCGTTGTTTAAAATATATTAGTGTGTTGTGTATGTGCGCCCGATTCTCAGCCTGCACAGAGCGACTTCTTTTAATCTTTCTCGTTTTTCTGTACTATGCATTCCTATCTTTGGCTTTATTGCGTGCTTTTTATTTTCGATGTCTGTGTCGCACTCTTCTTGCCTTTGTTCGAATCATGTTCCTGATGTGTGGTTTGAGGTCCTGGTAGGATATTTTCTCATTATCTGTAGTCTTTTAGAGAGCTGCTGGCACAGCGAGTCTGTCAGCTTCCTCATTGCCTGGTATGCAACGGTGACCGGGCACCCAACACAGTGTAATTTTAAGCTTAGATTTCCGAGCAAACATGAGCTTGTTGAACAGGGAATTCGAGACTGGATTCCTGTACCGCTTCCAAGAGCATATGGAAGCTAAAACACTTAGGGAGTCTGTGTAAATGATTAGTGTACATATTTTCTTTTCTATGATGTGTCTCACTACTAACAGGATGCGATATCATTCACCAGTAAATATATCATATTAAGAGCGAGGCCCCGTACACCATACATTTTCCACTTTTTCAGGAGTAAGTCCCGATTAAAAGAATCAAAGGAGTTACTGAAATCAACAAATCTTCCTAAAGCAGTTTTTTTTTTCAAAGTTCTGTAGGATAAGTTCTTTTTGGTTTAGCAGAGCAAATTCGGTAAAGCGATTTTTTCGAAATCCTAATGGCGAGTCATGTATGAAATTATGCTTATCTGTAAATAATACCAAACGATCAAGGTGAACACTCTCTAAAACCTCTGAGAAGATAGGCAGTATTGAAATGGGCTGGTAATTGTCTAGGTTGTTCTTGTCTCCTTTCTGATAAAGTATGCTGACTTTAGAAATCTGCACCTCATAAGGAAAGATACCGGCATTGAAACACAGATTAAAGATGTAAGTTAAAGGACAGGCAATGATATCGGCTACACATTTCACTGGGCGAACTTTAATATCGAAAAAGTCGCAAATAGTACTGTTCCTAATTTCACAATTACTGCTTGAATCTACGATTCCATAACAGGACTCAGGAAAACCGATTGCGAACACTTTTGCATCGCATAGTGTATAGTGTCATCAACGACCGCTGAAAGAGTCATATTAACGAAGGAATCACTGAAAGTATTTGCCAGTTCTCTTCCAGTTATAGTTTTTCCACCAATATGTAGTTCATGTGACTGAAGTTTGGGAGCTACCGGTTCCAAACAGCGCGTTTATCCTTTTCCGTGTTGTTGCTGTGTCCGAAGGTGTCATAAAGTCCCTATTGAAGTGATCTATCCTTGCGTTTTAATTTGCTTGTCAAGACGACTACGGTACCTTTTAAATTCTTTTAGTTGCTCAGGATCGCAATGAGTAAGAAATGAAAGTTGGAGGAACTATCTCGGTTCTCGATCGACACCTGAACCGGCCATGAGGGTAGAAAACAATGGAGGCGGCAATGAAAGAGGTATGAAAGAAAGAGGTGGTATAATAGAGGGCTCCGTATTAATTTAGACCCACTTTCAGGTTCTTTCTCGTGCACTGACACCGCACAGCACGCGGGAGCCTTTCGCGTTTCGCTGCCATAGAAACGCGGCCGCCGTGGTCGTTATTGGTATCGTGTTCTCGAGCTCAGCAGCCGAGCGCCACCACGCCGTTTTACGGCATAGCACAGATAATTTATTGCAGTGTTCGCGTCTATACTACAGCGCCTTGGTTTTCGCAGGTCGCAGTACCCGCAGTCATCGCAGAACCAGCGCGTGACCAGAGGCCTTTTAATCACTGACGCTTATTGCAACTTAGTTCTGTCTTTCTCTCAGGGTGTGTTTGATGACTCTAATGCCACGACGCGGGAGCTCCTAGTCGCTTGTAAATTTTTAAATGTAAGGGGCTTTACGCTAAGATGAAAAGAAGGGTCACAAAAGTAACGTTGAATAAAATAAATAAAATGCGCATTCCAAAACACAAGGAAATTCAAAATTGCCAAGTTGCTCGTAAGGCAGCTTTTTTTTCAAGCCTCTATGTTTGTTAGTAAAGTAAATGATATGCAGTGCTGTGGAACTTTTGCATTCAAAATATGTAAGCAAGAAAGCTGCGAAACAGGAAAACAAGCCGCGGACCGAACCACCAAGGAGGAGCTGAGGAACAGGAACAAAATAAGCAGTAAAGCATTCATAAAAGCGCTGATCTTCGCCCAGGTTCGTTTCTACAGATCTGAGCTTACGCAGCGTTCTACTGTTTGTTGTTGCTCAAGAGCAGTCAGTTTCTCTGAAACTTCGCTGCAGCATCAACAAGAGCATTTTTACACACTGCCCATTGTTCGCTATAGAAGCAGCAGAGGTAGGCGCTCTTTGCCTCGTCTTGGGTGGAAGGGTTGAATAGAAACAATGTACAAAGGCTCTTTCAAAGCACTTGAACACTGCCACGTCTAGAGTACTAAACGTCACTTGCCTGCGATTCCCAATGACGGTTGGAGTTACGTAGACTACTGACGTTGGAAAGGAGTTACAAAGCCGGCTCATCGTGCCGACAACACCAGAAGGAAAACAGCGCTTGTGGATCTCCTTTGCTCTTTCTCTCAGGTGAGATATATTACTTGTTTAGTAAAGAAATTAAGTTTAGTTTTTCACCCCCTTGCTCTGAGGAATCACTTTTTGTGAATGCATATGTACTTTCCTAAATGAACAGGATCAATCATAATATTGTGAAAAAAAATAGAAGGTATATGGAAGACCAATAATTTAGTCGCGTTTTTAGACGAAAAGTGTGCCGCAAGCCCTAAGTCAATATACATAAACAATAGAAGCGAACGCTGAAGGAATGTTGAAATACATAAAAGTGCTCAAGTGGCAGTTCTGACAGTGCAAAATAAGGATGTAAGAAAGCACATGGGGCCTGCAGATTTTAGTTGCGAACTGCAGCGAACCTTGAATGCCGTTTTTTAGTCTGTACCATTTCGAGACGAAATAATCTAATAAAACCACCAAACAGCATGTAGCGAGTGGAGGCGAGAAGGGTAGTTTTTGATTGACGACAAATGGTAAATCGCCTTAACGACGGCTACTTAGAGATACCTAAAAATAGATCAAAAAGCGGGCATAACGAAAGGGGAAGAGGCTAAAATTTAGTACGGGTACGTATTGCTGACTTGCCTCCTCATCGCTGGCGCATATGTTCTTGTTATTGCCAGAGCTTAATACGCAGCATATCAGGGAAACTAAACCACTTCACATGCTGACGCATGCAAATACAGAGTTTAGTGCCACAAAAAATGTAATTTGAAAGAAATTTTGTTTTCTTTTTATGCAGGCAGCTAATATTCGAATTAGCAAGAAATGGAACGCTCCGTTAACAAAGCAGCGATATTCCATTAAGTTATGCTCCTCCGGCTGTGACTTAAAAACAGAGGGAATTGAAAGATGCCACAAATTTTTGCCAGCAGAGTGTCGCCTTTTGATAGTTCCTTAATTAAGGCGGTCAATGGCCTCTGACACCATGCACTAGTCCACTAGTCTGTGTGTACCGTCGTGAAAACCTGATGACGCCGGTTGAGGGCGATACCTGCGCACTGCTACGCTCTTCTTCGGAAACGACGCGCATGTCCTTGACACTTTGCTTCATCTCATGAAACAGCCAGGAGTTAGAACGCACACATTTCAGTCTGAAACGTAGTAAGGTAAAACATACGCCACTATTCTTTTGCTACAATATGCAAATCAGAGTTCTATGTGATTATGTCCGGTCATTGGGACTTTCACAACGCACTCTAATAACTGCGGATGTGCGGCATCATGTTAGGGAGTAAAGGTATTAACTAAGCTAATACCTTCACTATGTAATGTCATTTAGTGCACACGTACGCTCCAAAGGAATCGCTGCGATAAATCTCGGCGTAATTATAGGAACTAAAAAATTTCAAGTCCATGAATTCAGCGACCACTGCAAATGTGCGGCTGTCACTGGTATTAAAAAATTTGCCGAAGATTACGCTTCTCGTAATGTTGTTCCCGAGTGCAGATGCTGCCGTACTTGAACCATAGGCGACCGCATATGCAACTCGCAAGCAGTGCCGAATGGAAACGGTTGTGGGCTTGGGCAGCGCGCACAGCGAGCACGAAATTTCAGCATGCGGTAGGCTGCGCTGAGAACGGGAGTAGTAGGCGCCGCAGCTCGCGTCAAGCAGCGTCTCCCTGCCCATGATTTCTTGAGTGGGCTCTAGCCATCTCGAACTGCCTGTCCTCGCGCCCCGCTTAACTAAGGTCGCGGGGAGGGCAGAACCAGGGCCGTGAGATGGGACACGCTTGCGGGAGCGCGCGACTTCCAGCGTGTTCTAGAACAATATGTTCCTTTTTTTTTTTCTTCGGCGTTCGCGCCGCAAGCACCCAGCGTTCTCGGGCGAAGGGACGGCGGCGTACGCAACTCTGGCGTCTTAACGCTAACCCCGTCTATCATCCTTCGTTGCGCTCCTCGTTCGTTCGGTTACGTCGAAGGATGACGTCGACGCCGCGCAAAGCGGGAACGGGTGTTTAAGAGCTGCGCTCTAAAAGTGGCATGCGTGTGCATTCAGATGAGAGCGCGACAAGATAAGAGCGAGAGAGTAAGCGGTCATAACATCCCGGTCATGGAGCACCAGGACGCCCTAGTCATCAAGATTGTCTAAAGTTGTGTACTTCAGCGAATTAAAGTTGTTGCGTGTGATCAAAGGTTCATATATTTACCTATTATTTACTGTTCCTTTTCTTTGGTTCACGTGGCAGTGAAGCAATACGCTAGCGGGCGAAGACGACCGGGATAATTTGCTTTCATAGTTCCGTATTGCACCACTGTCTACTCTCTTGAGTTCAAAGCGTCATGAAGACAATGCTGTGCTGAAAACTGCACAACCTTTTTTCTTTGCGTATTTTAAAAGTCATAACAATCATCCTGTTTCGTTTGCACATTCAGGAACTTCATATTTCAGATAAACTATAACAAGCACTGTTCAAGAACCGGCACCATGATCTGCAAATTCCTCTTCCTTGGCCTTCTTTGGAAAATATGGTTCCTATTTTGACATCGTGGATCTTATATGAAGTAACAACTTTCCCGCTAGCATGAAAACCTTGATGAAAAGGCAACTAAGTTCAATTTCAAATATTAACATGCGAAAAACGTACAAGACTTTGATGAATGTATTACAGGAAGAGGCCCGGAAGTGACATACCGCAGTGGGTCCTCTTATGAGATGTTATGTGCAATAAAATTAACTGAAGAATTTTAAAAGAAAACTACAGAAAATAAATTACATTGCATTGAAAAACATAAATATAAAAACTAAGGCATTTAACATAAGTCGTCCTCTTGTTGATGGCATTAACAATAGAAAAAGGCGACAGCATAACACATGTAATCAATCCCAAGGAAAGATTACTAAAATTGTTCTCCCATGGGAACAAAGTAGAAGAATAATTCATGCGGTAAAAAATTCTTACAAAATGGAAACACGTAACGACCGCTTAAATGACGAAAGGGGTAGCGTAGACTGAACACTGCAAGGTACGTTGTTCCAGGCGCTAACTGCACAGGATCCAACCATCTGCTGACCATATTTAGTGCTTACTTTAGGTATCGGAAAGTTCGTTTGATTGTTGAAAGCTAGTGTTACCAATTATATAAAGGAAGTTACTACTAAATACTAGGTGAACTGGAATGATTACCGGGATATATTTTATTAGTTCACAAGAATATGAAGTACTTTTAAAAAAGGGAGAACATAAGCGTAATACGTTCCACATTCAATAAAACGCATAGCTCGATTTCGCATGCTTATAATTTGAAATAAATAAATTTGGTAACCAAATCCATAGGAAGTAATGCAATCATTTAGATTACTCTAAATGGAAGGTAGTAAAGTGTGATTAGCGTGCGTGTGGTAAAGTACTTCGTGACTTCAGGATAAATATGTCAAACGAAGTATTTTGTTCAGATCGATTATCAAAAATGTCAGTACTTTGCTTCCAGTTAATGGATGCCTGCAATAAGCAATAGAAAGAATACAATTTCAATCTCTGCAGTCAGTATTCTACAAAATGTTGAAATGAGTTGGAAAGTTACGGAGTTTTTTACCTCGCGTATATTGCTAAAACTCTGTTATCGTGTGACGCTGTGAATAGCTGTGCAGCCCTTGGTACATAGCGTTTTTCAGCTGGGCAGCAAGCCTGCTACATCTCCTCTTAATCCCGTCTGAATTCAGAACAAGATCATTCGAGTTACGTGAGCTGAAATCTGGGGACTCCGTTTTGCTTTAATCTAGATAAGCAGGATAGAAAGTCACTAATGCGGTGTTTCATTTTGTTCTATATATTCATACATTTGTATCCTTTAAACAGAAGAGTCGTAACATGTGCTCTTAAAAATTTTGGGCGAGTGCAACATCCTTCTCACTGCCGCGTGCCACGTACGCACATCGGTTCAAAAAGAAGGTAGCAGCGAAGTTAAAAAAAGAAAAACTCCGCCGGGAGACGGGGTCAGTGAAGTCAGAGAGAGCGGTGGACACTCCAGAGGGAAGACTCTTCCTCCCTCTGCGATATGTTTGCCGGTCTCTCTCGCTATTTCTTTGCTTAGCGAACAAGGTGGCGGCCCTCTGAATAAAATAATGTTCAGACGAACCATTTTAAGCTACTGATATATAAAAACCACCGTTTTTAATGGCCATGCAAAGTATTTCTTAAGAGCCCTCGAATGGCAAGACGACTTGAGGCACCTTATAAATTTGCTTTGCGGCGCATTAACACATATGTAGCTATTGCTATGTCTCGAGCTCATATAAGCACGCTTGAGAAATGCGCAGGAAAGTCGTGCTTAAGTTGCTGTATTGTATCTGCACGGCAGATGGTATCGCGTAGTGTACGAAGCAAGGGCGACTCGCATTCCAATTCCCGTCCTCAACGGAACTCCTGTTTAGAGGGCAGCGACTTTAATTTGGTCAGTTCGTTCCTGTTAAAGTGCTCCTTAGTACAAGGCGAACCTGTCGCTGCGGCGGTTCGGCTGCCATGAGAAAAACGAGAAGTTCACGCTCCTATTAAGCTGGCGTTTTGCTAAGAATGTGGACTCGGCGCAAGGAACGCCAATACTTAAAAATAATGCATTGGATATTTGAAAATGCACCTTAGACCAATAATTAACCAAGTCGAAAATATTTAAAAGGCCGGAAATAAAAAGAAGTGAATTAAATATCTGAAGTGCGCGGTCACGCACGTCTTCCCTTTTGTGGAAATCAGTGACCTTCAACGAATATTCCGGACACCGCATGGAGGCAGAAGGCTGTAGCATTCATTGTTTTGTAATTTACTTACATATAATGACCGATAGAACCTAATTTCTCAGACGAATCTTCTCATTTGCAGATCAAGAACTGCATCATAATCGTCTGGTTGTTCCGTTTTTCCTGCGTTAAGTGCTGTTATGCTGTTGGCGCCACATCTCATTGCGCCAGTTACAACTATGCGGGGAAGCCATACTCCTGGCGAGGCAGCAGCTGAAGTAAAGTAAACACTTGGGCCGTGCCCTAAATGCTAGTTCAAATCTGCAGGTATTGTAATGGGGTGAAAAATACCCTCGCATTCTCTCAATGAAGCTACTTAGGTAACTGAGGCTTAGCATGCTCCTGAAATTCTAAGTATCATCTCGCTATATCTGCCACCTGTCACCTAAAGCTTACTACACGAGTTCAAATAATCTTTGCGAGAGTACTTCTGATCAGCATCTTCGTGCTTATGTCATGAAATTTTTTTTTCAACCGTGAGTTTACAATAGCATAGTCGTCCCGCTTACATAAGCTTACTCTCCGCGAACACTAGCAACAAAAACTAATATGCGCAATACCGTCTATCATTGTGCAGGAGTAGAGGCCGATTCCTTAGCGTAACCAATACAGTGCAGTATTCCGGCTACAGCAATAAATATCAGTATTATGCTACGTAGCGCTTGTTGGCAAAGCTTACAGATTCATTTTTAGACACGAAATAAAAATTTCCCATAAAGACGGGCGTTTTGTAAGGCGAGGCCAGATCCTTAGAAAATACACGCATCATACAGAATAGAAATCGAGGTAATAGCGGTTTTCTTGCGTGTTTACTGATAAAATCCTCTAATAAGGAAAACCAGGTCTTCAATCATAGGGTGCAGCGAGCGAGAACCTTATTAAACACACTTTCAGGTTGGAACCATTAGCAACGAACATTTAGAAATGTTACGAAAAGCCGCCTTTCTCATCTCCGACAACGTTAGATGAGTTCTTGAATGCCTATAACTCAGGATCATTTTTGGCACACAATGCGCGTGTTAGCGTGTTAGGTTGCCAGATGGGCAAGTCGTCAGTAACGGAACGGTGGTTAACTCAAGGGACCCGTGTGTCCAGTACATTTGTGTTAACCAAACAGTCATCACGAAAAGGTGAGCGAAACATATAGAGAAGATGACAGCACGCGACACTGGCCGCACACCGTATGATTTTCATCTTTCAATGGCTGAGAACCCAAAAAGCGGCTAATCATAGACCGAATTCACCGAAAGGCACCGCATGCAAAAAGTCAATCCACAAGAGAGGCGTAGAGAGCTCCAAAGAAAAAAAATGTACAAAACTCATCTATCGCAAGCGTACGCGTCACTGGGCAAAGCGAAAATGCTGTATCGATGAAAGTGAAACAAGAGCACACCTATTTTCAATCAGTTGCATGGAAGGGTACAACCCCTGAAAGTGGAAGGGCACAAAAACTCCGCCACACTTCGGGGGCCCTCAATACCACTGTAATTTCAAAGGATGCAAGAGATAAGAAAAGTGGGAGAAATATAAAACGACATTTTTTTCACGCGAAAGAACGGAACAAAGGTGTACGCAGACGGGTAAGACAGCTTATGTGTGAGGAGGCGTAAGCCCGCCCGCTCACTTCATGGAAGCAGTCGCCGAGCGCAGTGGCGTGACAACCCGATGCCACGCAGCTGGAAATTCTACCTCTGCATGGCTCTACGGAGCCGCCGCTGCACTCCTGATTTTCACGCTAACTTCGTGAAGGCAGTGGCCGTCGTACCGCCCCCCCCCCCCCCTCCTTCACCAGCTGCCTCATCAGGTTACATTCGGAAGCGCCGACCGTGAGCCACGAAAACCAGTGAACAGTCTTAAGTAGTAAGTTGGTCATCTAATATTTAATAAGTAACATTTAACTACTAGAGTTAGGCGCCTAGCCGCAATTGGAGATTTGGAATGCGTCTATCCATCAGTTGGTCTTTCAGCACGCGCTGGATGTAGTGACATCTCGCCTCCTACCTCTGGGTCTAACACTCTCTCCTACTAAATCATGTTGCATTCGCACTGGAAATAAAGCCGGCTAACGGAAAGCCCCCCACCCCCTTTAAATATTACGATACATAATTCTCCGATTCCTCAGGTAGAAACTGTTCGCATTCTTGGTCTTCTCCTCCATACATCTGGGACTGGCACCCCGTGGCAGACAGCCACCCGTAGATCGGCTCACGCTACTCTAGGTCTGATTCGTCGCATAGCTATGCGCTCTGGTGGCGCACGTGCTCATACGGCCCGCCAGCTTGTGCGCTCTATCCTTCAGCCACGGATAGTATATCAGGCACAATTTCAACGTCTTACCCGCAGACTCCCTTGAAGCTATCAATCGTGAGTCTATGCGCGTCATAACATATCTGCCTCGTTTAGCACCCATACCTGTGCTACAGGAGTTCGCCCAACTTAATACACTCAGTGAACTCATCGACCCATAGGTAGCAAATAGAGCTCGAAAACAGTCTCTCCAACTTCATCGTTTAAAGACACTTCCACCGTGGTCATATTGCCAGCTCACTAATAATCCCCACTGTTTCCCCGTCGGTATCAGCAGCGTATCTGCCTGAAGGGTGCATATTATACACGGATGCATCCCATACTGCAGAGAGGGGAGTTACTGCTGTGTATAGTCCATCTCATCCGCATCTCAACTCTCGCGCGACGTATACCACGGACACGTGCACTCCCCTGGCATTGGAACTTCAAGCCAGTTATAATGCCATTGCTTCCCTTCCGCTCGTTCCAACATTCAATACAGTTCGTATTTACACCGACTCCCGCGCCGCCCTTAAACAACTTAAGACTGTTCGACGTACATTCCAGATTTCACAATCAATTCATGTGCTCTGCGCGAAGTATCCATGTCATGTGCGCAAACACTGGATTCGCAGCCATGCTCAAAATTGACATAACATTCAAGCGGATGCAATGACTCATCTTCACACATCAGACGACCCGCCAACTTCCCCTCTTCCCCCAGATCCGTTCCAGTCCCATGTTTACGATTCCGAAGTTCTGCGCCAGCGAACACGCGCTCTAACTCCTCCGTGTTCGCACCCTCTCCCCCATGGTCTTACTCCGCAGGAGGAGGTATCCGTGCGCCGGATTCGGGCAGAGGCGGCTCTGACACCATCTGTCCGTCATCGGTGGCGTGCAAAAGACATGCCAGCAACTGACAGGTGTCCTCACTGTGGCGCTGCACCGGACATTTGTGATGTGAGGCACTTGTTGTGGACGTGCCCAGCGACGTATACTATTAGAAAACGGCTCCTCCATGGGAGGTGGGCCTGCGGTGGAACCGCGAACGTGACTATGTAAAGTGGACCACTGCGACTACCTATGCGCAACGGGTCTTCACTCCCTCTATCGCCCGCATTCCTTCCCCTTTTCTCAACTTATGCGTCATGGCACACTTTTCGAAGAGAGATTTGTAGCCTGTCGTTATCAATAGCCGAATTAGTTTTTACAACTCCGAAAACACGACTCCTTTCACCGCTTTGGCCCCAAAAAGTCTGGCTCTATCGTGCGAAAATACATGCGCTTTCGAAATCATGCAGGAAAGGCAACCGATCCAGTGCACGTAACAAGTCGAAAAGCCCATACTTTGTCGAGCCGCAGCACCAAGGGTAATCGCGTTTTTGAGATTCTAAAAACTGATACGTCTATTACTAATGACCGGCTGCAAGTCTCCTCATGCGACTAGGTGCCTACTTCTACTAGCAAAGAAGCTGATTACAAACATTAGATACCCAGCTTACTACTTAGGACGAGTCACCAGTTTTCTCGTGCCCGCCAACACTTATAATACCATGCCGAAAAATCCATATTTTTATCCCCAAAAACTCTATTTTTGAGAGTGTTCACTGGAACATCCGGTATACTTTGATCCACCAAGGCAATGGAATATCATAATGGCATCTACCGGAATCTACCGTGCCGCTGCGCCCTGGGTGTAAGGACTGGCCAAGGTAGATGTACACTGGTAGCGAAGGCTCCATAGACGCCCATTGGCCCAAAAAATGGCGGCTCGTGGGCACTCCAGCGCCCCCTAGATTTTGGGGGGCAAACTACGCAAACGTGACGTAGAATGACGTCACGCATACGTATGCTTTGGCGCGAATTATAAAGCGGTCTTTCTGTAGAATCCGCGTTTTCGAGCCCGTACCTCTCGAAGGTTGCTGCCTTTCAGCGCGCCCCAACCTTTGCCAGTCAAATGTGCTCGCCTTGTGTGCTCGAGTTCCTGCTAGTTATGGCCTTGTTAATGTGCAATTGGGAACGCAATGAAAGTGACTGGTAAAGGAGGGGCAGCATAGAAAGGCAGCAACACTTCCAGACACTGGCGTGGCCGGGTTAGCCGGGTATCGAAACAAGGCCTGCAAAGACGCGCTGTAATGCACCGCACACTCATGAATAGGGGGCAGGTCAAGAGTGTTGCAAAAATACAAAATTTGCCAGGTTTTAATAAAATGACTTACCTCTTTCATAAAACAAGGTGCTAATATATTTTTTCTTTTCTATTGGCAGATAACATTCCAATTTTGTAGCTTTATCATTTCTTTATATGAGTGTTTTGCACCCCATCCTCTAGTTGTGCTGCAGTCGCGCTAAACCACTTTTCGGCCCAGCCTTCGCCACCACTTTAAATCCGCCTTGGACTGGCTTCTGCGCATCCTATGCGGCGCCACCGACGACTGGATACAGCTTAAAAGGAGCAGCTGGACACACGACGGTTTCTTGGCAGCGGTGGCAGCGCATCGTTCACAGCCTGACGCCTTATCTGTCACATTTTGCAGGTTGGTTTACAAAATCTCTCCTTCTGTTAGTACAGGATTGTTGCATGTTCTGTCTGCTGCCACTGCTGCCAGTATTGCGTTACATTGTGTGTGCTTGTTGGTTGTGCTAAAGGGGCCATGTCGCAGAAGATAAGTGACCTGCGTGATGAACTCCGCCTTGAAATTAAAGCTGCGCGAGAAGCGGTAGACCGCGACTTGCGTGCAGAAATTAGAGCGCTTCGGAACGAACTCTCCGAACATACTCGGAGCTTGGAATACATGAACGGCGTCTTTGAAGAAATGCGGGAAAACTATAATGCTGCCAAGGTAGAGAATTCTGCCCTGAAAGAAGAGAACATTGCATTGCATGCTGCACTACAGGCCACCCAAACTCGCCTCGCTGATGCTGAGTCCCGCCTAGTGTTCTCAGAGCAGTACTCACGCAGCAAAAACATTGAAATCAAAGGAATAGAGGAAAGCCCCGATGAAGACATCACTGACATTGTATGCAAACTTGGAGTGCTCACTGGTGTACCCGTTAATGCTGAGGACGTAGAGGCGCGTCGTCGTGTTCCCTCGAAATCTAAACCAAATAACATAATTGTACAATTCACTAGGCGTCAGAAAAGGGACACACTGGTTGAAAAGGCAAGGAAACGCCGACTCAGCAGCAAAGACTTCGGAAACACATCAACATCGCCGGTCTTCGTTAATGATCACCTTTGTCCCTTTCTTCGGCGCCTTCTGAGCTTGGCCCTAGCTAAGAAAAAGGCAGCCGGATGGAAGTATGTCTGGAGCAGAGGAGGAAAGATATATGCCAGGCAGTCTGACGGCTCGGAATTGATTGTTATCAAGAACGACAATGACCTACACAGGATTCAGTAGAGACACACAGATAGCCTGCGCGTGCGTAGAACAGACTGCTTGAAAAAAATAAGTATGGGTCACCGCTTGTCTTCTGAACTAGAAAACAGCTGCAGAATTACTAAGGGCGCTGCTCAGCGCGCATTCAGAATGAGACTACTGAAAAGCAAATACCTTAAAAACTTGCCTTGGCCGATTATCAATGCAAATGATAGCGAAGGCAGGCGCCCTATTCCTATGCTTCGACCGAAACTGATAAACGTAAACACAGGTGCGTGCTTTTGGGTGGCTCTAGATGACTACATGGATCAACAAACGCCTTACATCAAAGAACCTCCAGACACACGATGTAACACCCGATTGCATTCCCTTACTTTTTATTGTCTTCATAATGGCTTCGCCGTATGGTAGTTATCTGGATATGTCGGAACTTAGAAACTATGCCACCACCAACACACAGACACGGTTTACCTGCGTTCACTTCAATCTGCAGTCTGGTAGAAATAAATACGCGAATTTAGAATGTTTTTTTCGCGAAGTAGGAGTACTGTTTGATGTAGTAATGTTTTCTGAGACTTGGTTCAACACTGAGAATGATGTGTTTCGTATGCCTGGATACCGATCATATTTTATTAATCGCACTGACCAACGAGGTGGCGGTGTTTGTGCCCTGACCTCGAACAATACGAACTGTGAGCTGCAGCCAGAATTCTGTGTTGTCCCACCAGACTACGAAACACTGACGCTGAAGTCAGGGTCAACCATTTTCTGTGTTTGCTATCGTCCGCCATCTGGAGATACCTGCCAGTTTTCTTTCATTTCTGGATCCTATTTTGGAGTACGTAAACGAGAACAAATACCACTTAATTCTAGGTGGGGACTTCAACATAAACTGGCTTGGTGAAACCAGCGTAAAAGAAACTTTCGAAACACTGTTAAACATTCACCTATGCAAGAATGTAATAGCGTCACTCAGAAGAATAACAGTAACTTCACAGTCTGTGTTAGATCTCTTTATCACAAATATTGATATATCTCGTGAGAAAGGTGGAGTCATAAATTACGCGTTCAGCGATCATCATCCAATCTTTATGTCTATTGAGCATATTGTTAACACCAACAGACACTCAAGACGACCTTTCCAGTACCGTGTAATCAACCCAGAAAAGCTGTCATCCTTTCGCACCCGCTTAACCGGCTTTAATTGGGCCGATGTACTTGAGTTGAGAAACCCTGAAGAAGCTTACGGTAAATTAATGGAAAAAAATTACTGATGCCTATTACGACTGCTTTCCACTTGTTACGCTAAAACGACCTAAAAAGGCTCGTAAGCCATGGGTTACCACCGACATGCTAAAGCTTATAAGAAAACGAGATCGACTGTATGCTAAATTTCTCCAAGCCAGGAACCATGACACATTAAAACTTTTTAAAGAGTACCGAAATTTTGTCAACAAAGAACTACGTGCAGCTAAAAAGAATTATCACGAAAATCTTTTCAACTCCTCGACTGGCCGATCAGAGGACATATGGAGGATATTGAGTCTTTTGACCAGAGAGTCACCCGAAACAGTCTCGAAAGTAACGTTAGATAATGTAGAATTAACCGGGGTTGACCTAGCCAATGCCTTCAGCGATTACTTCCTCTCTGTTGCACAGGCACGAAACACCACTGCTAATTACAGCTACATGGAACAAAGTACCGGCCACAGTATGTTTTTGAAGCCCGTCACTATTGATGAAGTTATTGCAGCGTTTGTATCGCTTAGGAATAGTAAGTCAGAAGATGCTCTTGGTCTTCAAATCACACCAGTTAAATATGTTATTGATGTAATAGCACCCTATTTGATGCACATTTATAACGCCTGCCTGTCGTTCGGTCTGTTCCCGGTTGGCATGCAATCCGCAAGGGTAACCGTGATCTATAAAAAAGGGAACCGAGATGAATTATCAAATCATCGTCCTATTTCTATCCTTCCTGTCATTTCCAAAGGATTCGAAAAATTAATTCTACAAAGCTTGATGGCTTTTTCTGACAAACATAACATTTTAACACCGGCTCAGTACGGCTTCGGAAAAAATAAATCAACCGAGTTAGCTTTGCTTGCTCAAAAGGAGCTGATATTACAGAATTTTGAAAATAAAAATATCGTGTTAGGCCTCTTTTTAGATTTCACGAAAGCTTTTGATCTCATCAATCACCGCATCCTGCTTAAGAAGATGGAATAGTACGGTCTTAGGGCCCTTCCTGTTTTTCATTTATGTCAATGATATTGTTAATATCGACAAATCTGCTGACTATATTATATACGCCGATTGCACAAGTGTGTTTTTTCTGGACAATCGAGCATCAATTTAGCCGATCGAGCATACAGGACACTGGGACATATAAATACTTGGGCAACGGAGAATGACTTAAAGATAAACGTTGCAAAGACAAAAGCAGTGATCTTTCATCCCCGTCAAAAAGACATTTGTATTCCATCCCTTGCAATAAACAACATTACAATTGAGGTGGTTCGCCATTTTAAAACACTAGGGGTCATTTTTTCAGAAAATATGTCGTGGGACGACCACATCACCTACCTCTCCGGGAAGCTCTCGCGTACGACTGGCTATTTGCGCCGCTACGGTTCATCTTTTCCTATATCAGTTAACGTATTATTTTACAATTCCCTTTTTTCCTCGGTAATGAATTATGGCGCGCTTGTCTGGGGAACCACAACGCTTAATAATACTAATAAACTGCTGCGTTTACAGAAACGTGCTATCCGCATTATTGCAAAAGTCCCTCGTTATTCACACAGAGCCGAATTATTTAAGAAATTTAATATAATTGGTATAGAATCTTTATATTCCTGCAGACTAATCCGTCACGACAAGTCAGAAATAATTAAACACGACAATTCTTTAGCAGTGCTAGCCGAACTTGTTACAAATTATCCTGTGTATTGTACACGAAATCCGGAAAAATGGAAAGTTTATGTATGCCGCACAAATTACGGGAAACAAATGTTGAAATATCGTCTGCCAGCTATCCTTGACGAAATGTCCGGTGAAGATAACCGAGATGTCTTCAACAAGTCGTTCAGCGATCTGCGCAGCATGTTTCTCTAACCAAAGAAATGTACGTGGCAATATTATGAGTTTCTTTAGCGCTCGTCCTGTCTACTTCTTTGTCTGTGTCTCTGTTATATGCGCTAGTCTTTTAATTCATGATGAAACACCAACTAGCCCAGCTTTCCGCCTTGATTCTTTGTTTTGTTTGTGAAATAAGCCCAGTTACAGAGATGTGTGTTATTTTGTTCTCGTTTGTTTCTTCACTTCACTTTCGTGCCGTGCATTTTTTTATTCTTAGCCACTTTTGTGCACTACATTTTTCATGATCCGTACACCTCAAGTTTCTGTTTGCCTTTCGTTATCTGCATTTTTCGTTTTTTTTTATTTTGTACGCCTTTCTGCCTTGTGGGCAGCTGCGTTTTCTGCGTTTTCTCCGTTTTCTGCTGATTTCACTGCATGTATTTTAAATATTCCGCGTATTCCACTGTATGCCTTGTAAGGGGCACGGACCTCGTCAAGCCACCTTTGGCTTTTTGTCCGTGCCCCTAAGCATCTCAGGATGTTTGAATAAATTGATTTGATTTGATAACTTACACATGTGGTATTATGAACTCTGGCTTGGGGGGGGGGGGGGGGGGCATAGGAATAAACTACACAGAATAAAGAGGGTATAACTGCTTTTTTTTTGTAATTTCCGACCAGCATAGCGTGCAAATATTTTTTTTTGTATTACGAGAAGCCAGAATTTTGCAGACTGGCAGTGATAGGAAGTTTTTGCGTGGTAAATTACTGGTTAATCTTCTCATCTGAGCAGATTTAAGTTTACCTTTGGAAGGATTATTACGCCATATGCAAAATATAGGATGTCGCTAATGTCCAATCTCAGGTAAAGCGTTTGTTCTGGCTTACAGTAATGTAGCACTTAATTATAAACTGAAAAGCTTAATTCGTCCAGTCGTCTAAACTGGTATTGTTATTCTGAAAATTTTGCCAAGTATTGAAGGAAGACTAAGGAGGCTAAATTTAAGCGGGTCTCAGATTAAAATTACCTAGTTGTAATAAGAAACAACTCAAAAAGGATATTTTATAATGTAGGAAAAACGGGCAAGTCAGAAACTGAGGTGTCGTTGCCACCGCTCGTTTCTACAATAAAAACTGCGATGACATCGAGTTTTTTTGTGCGCAGGCCTCTGGTGCTAGGCAGCACGGAGACTTGCACTGTGGTGGTGATCCCGGAGTCCACATTAGTTTCGACGTCGCGAATTTGAATCGACTGACAGGGAAAAAAAATGCTGCACCTCTCAATTCAGTTTTATGAGCAATAAATGCGTCTTTTATTGCAGAATAAGCATCTTGAAAGCCATAAAATGTCATAGAATCAATGTTTACAACGAACCAAAATTAGATAAATAGTCCTCGGTGTCCGTTTGAAGAATCGTCGTGTCGTAGCTTTTATTATACACAAGAAGACTTAAAATTGCGTTTCTTTTTATACTGGAGGCCAACGATGTTTTCTTTAGCTGTAAACTAATAATGTTTTTCTCTTTTCTTTAACAGATGTCCGCTAGATAATGACATACATTGCTCAATGCAACGCAACGGTACCGGTCCTTACCCTTCCTGCTGTGGACCAGTGAAGTGCTCTTGAGGCTCCTGAACGCTCTAAATAAAAGTGTTTCACTTCGTTGCGCACCTATAAACAAAACTTACTACCTCACTGTGACGCAGCCGCTTCAGTCAAAAAGTGGAAATAGTGAGAAAATTTTGGTAGACCCCCCCCCTCCAAAAAAAGAGGAAAATATCCCTCTCTATCTGTCTCAAATGAGCTCTGTAAGGAATATGTTTGTGGCAGATTAAGCGTGTTTGCGTCAGCACAAGCATGGCCTAGTTGGAATGAAGTGCTGTTGAGTAGCCCCGTGCTAAAACCATACTTCGGCGCGGCCCGATTCGAACTAAATCCAGCGAAGCTTGCATGCGGTTTGGTTTGGTTTGGTTTGTGGGGATTTAACGTCCCAAAGCGACTCAGGCTATGAAGGACGCCGTAGTGAAGGGCTCCGGAAATTTCGACCGCCTTGGGTTCTTCGACGTGCACTGGCATCGCACAGCACACCGGCCTCTAGAATTTCGCCTCCATCGAAATTCGACCGCCGCGGCCAGGATGGAACCCGCGTCTTTCGGGTCAGCAGCCGAGCGCCATAGCCACTGAGCCACCGCGGCGGCATTTCATGCAGTTTGATCAATACGACCGGCTTCTGAGCGGCCGAAGTCCTACTTACTAGTTTTCTCGTTGCCGAAAATAAGTTCTTTAAAAGTACTAATACGAAGCTCCCAACAAAGATTTACGCATCTTTTGAGGCGACTTGGCAGAGGCTAGCAGACAGGATGCCGTCTATGATGTGGTTAGTTAGCTACTAACGACACCCTTCGACTTGGTGTTTCTCAATCATGCCACAGGAGTCCACGGTAGAGGGAAAGTATGCAGAAGGTTTTTCTCGACAACACAAACCGAACAAGTGAGGGGGAGCCTCGAGGTGCTTAGCCAACGTTTCGACAAAAGGATATGATGATGCTGGGTTTTTTTCGCGCAAGGGCATCTAAGACCAAAGTGCGCCAAACACCAGGTTTTCGGTCAACTCAGCCTAAAAAAGGCACATGTTAAAATTATCAGCGGATGTACAGAGCCCAAGAGTAATGAGTACGTGCATGATTATAGCTTGTCGAGAGGGGGTACAAATCAAGTGAATAGGTCTAAAGTAGTGTATAGCGCCTAAAAAGTGTCTTCAGAATCGTTACTTGCGAAAAGCCTACATTAGTTAAAATTTAAAAACCCTATAAACTTAAAGCATGCGGTCACCACCTAAAAGTAAAGAAGGGGGCATTGATATTTTGATTGTGTATAATTCTGGGAGGTGCTGTCGTCTCACTGTCTCCAATCTCGGGCACTTGATTAATATGTGAACAACTTTGACGTGGGCTCTACAACTCATGCATTGTGGTGCCGGTGTATCCGTTAAAAGATATGAGTGCGTGTTGTATGTATGTCCTATCCTCACTCTGTAGAGAGCAACTTCTTTGTATCTATTTTGTTTTTCTGCGGCATATCTTCCAATCCTCGGTTTTACTGTGTGCAGCTTTATCTCTGTCCAATCCTTCTTTCACTCTTTGCGGAGTGCAGTAATTATGGGGCTTGAGGTCCTGGTATAGAAGTTGGTTTACATCGATACGACTAGTTCGGCAGCCGACGCAGAAAGCCTATCAGATTCCTCATTTCCATCTATGCCACAGTGATCTGGTACCCAGCATACCGTAATTTTAAGGTTCAATGTCCGTGCAGATATAACACATTTCAGGAGGAAATTCGTTACATGCCTTTTGTATGGTTTCCCAGAAAACATGGCCTTAATAATTTGCAGGACTAATCTAACAAACAGCACCAAACCCTGACATTCTGAAGTAAGCATGCTTCTGTGTCTAATCATTCTTTTGTTTCGGAAAATTGACACGTGTGAATTTCACATGCAATTGAGGAAGCCTTAGAGGCATCAGTGCCCTAATACTTTGCTTGTAGGGATATGAAGTGCTGTTTTATGCCAGATGGCGAACCATGCTAGCCAACCTCACGAAAAGATGTGTCAAAGTCAAGTGGATGCACTTCCTAGGGAACAATTCTGCGTTAAGCCACCAGAATATTGGAGACTGGTAAGTTCAAGTCTTGGGCAAGTGTGGTGAATCTGATGGGTAAATGTGGGGTTTCAAAGTATGTTTGAAAACAGCGGTGTACTGGTCGGGTTTCGCAACAGCGCATTTCATGGATGGTCAGTATGAGTCAAAACCTTTATAGCGTACGTTATAGTTGTGTACTTCCGCCATAGTTCAAGTTGCCATCGGTCCGCCTCAACTTACAAACTGGCAAGTTGGCTTGTGCGAAAAGCGTCAGTAGCCAACCACAGGCCCAGGTGATATGTCGAGCATTTTTAAGGTGCTTTTACGTGCTGACTCGTACATTACTGAGCCGTAGTACATACGTGACATAACTACGCAATTTAAAACACTCAGGGGGCAGTCTCGATCGGTACCCCGACTGGTGTTACAGGATATTTAAACGGTTCAGTGCCTTCATGCATTTAAGCCTTTACTGCTTGTGTGTGATGAATGTAAGCTTTTCGTCGACTATGACGCCAAGATTTCTGTATTTTGGACAGCAATACTCTGACCATTAAGTGTGATGTCAGGCTTAGTTATAACACCATGTCGTTTTGTGTATAGTACATTGACTATTTCTTTTGTTGAGTTTAAATCCATTTTCGCCTTCCCACTTTGCTGCTCCTAGCTGAATTTGCCGCTCACAGATGGACAAATTACATTATTTCTTGCTTAGCTGTACACCATCTACATAATTAGTAAGATATAGATGTAGGTAGAACGCTATTTAGTGAATTCATTTTGACGATGAAAGAGTGCAGCTAATGAAAAGAGTGCAGGATGATACCAAAGTGCCATGTGGTGTCGTATTCTTTCTCTAGATCAAAGAAAACAGGTAAACACTACTGTTTATGCACAAAAGCATCCCTCGCGAAAGATTCGAAGGCAACGAGCTGGTCAGTGGTGGACCGATCAGCCCTAAATCCAGCTTGGTGCTTGTCAAGAAGACCATTGAATACAAGAAAATCCACAGGGGGACGATATATCATCTTTCAAAAGAGCGTACATAACTTAGAAGGACTTTGGTGAAGGCCAGTTGGTATGACATCGTGAAGAGCAAAACCGCAAAACAGGACGGGACTGAGGCAAGCGACAACACAGGGCGGTACTGACAACTGAACATTTATTGAAACACAGCGGAGCTTATAAGGATCAGTTGCGCGTGTAATCTCTGGATGTTCACATTCTCTAAATTTTACCCTTGAGCTTCCGCAAGATGGATATATCCAGTTTTTAGACTTAAAATTAGATTTTAATCAACATGACCATGTATGCTGGGCTTTTCAGCCGAGATCGAAGAAAGCTTTATTGCCGTTCGACTCATCCCATTCAAAGCTCGTTAAACGGGGCTTGGCTTCTGCTTGTTTTAGGTCTGCGCTTTTGAAATCATGCCATCACAAAGTGCAGCTCAGTTTTCTTCTTCAACTTGAGCGACTCGAAAAGGCGGGTTTTCCAAGCTCCCTTTTAAGATCTGTGGCCGAATCGCTGCTCAAAAAGCTTCGCCAGACGGCAAAAGAAGACACCTTTTCCCATGAGCCACCTAGTCGAAATAAGTGTGTTGTCTTACCATATCTTCACAGTATTTCCCACAATCTTAAGAAGATCTCAGGCAGATATGGCGTTGACGTGGTCATGTCTGCGCCCTGCAAGCTCTCAAAACTTTTTAATTTGGTGAGGAAGCAGACTTCAACGCATGTAGTTTGCGGCATGAGGCATTCGAAGAAGTATGTCTCATGCGCGACGGGGGTGGTTTATAAGATTCCCCTCAGCTGTGGTCGATTTTATATTGGACAAAGTGGCAGATGTTTAAACATTCGTCTGCGAGAGCATGCGCGCTCCTTGAGTAGGCCCGGAGGACCTGCCCTGCCCGTTCATTGTCGCAGTTGTAAGGGCTGCTATCCTGAGCTTAATTGTACAGAGATCATAGGAAGAAGAAAGGGGCAGTTGGAAAGGGACATTGTCGAGGCTGTTGCCATCCTGGAATCGGAGCCAGATAAGTGTGTCAGAACGCCTTCTGTGTCTATTTTTCAGAAAGAGTTAGCATTTTTGTCAGCGTTTCACTAGATTGTTTTTTGCTTGGTTTTGCGCAGGTTAGTTGTATCATTCTTGCTCGGTTTCATTCCTTTCGCCGCACTGAATGTTTTCGTCATGGTTGCCATTGAACTGTTTCTACATGCTTCATCTTCTTTTTATGATTTATGATTGCTTTCCAGATTGCACGCGCGACTGATCCTTATAAGCTCCGCTGTGCTTCAAAAAATTTTCAGTTGTCAGTACCGCCCTGTGTTGTCGCCTGCCTCATTCTCGTCCTGTTTTGCGGTTTTGCTCTTCACGAGCGTACATAAACAGCTCGTTAAGGCAACTGGCCGACAGCTGGCTGCCGGTGTGGCTTCATTGCCTTTTTTAATACCGGGATTATAATTGTTTCTTTCCGGGCTTTTGATGGTTTTGTTTTTATAGGGGTTTAACGTCCCAAAGCAACTCAGGCTATGAGAGACGCCGTAGTGAATTGCTGCGGAAATTTCGACCACCTGGGGTTCTTTAACGTGCACTGACATCGCACAGTACACGGGCCTCTAGAATTTCGCCTCCATCGAAATTCGACCGCCGCGGCCGGGATCGAACCCGCGTCTTTCGTGCCGGCAGCCGAGCGCCATAACCACTCAGTTACCGCGGCGGCTTTCCGGGCTTTTGAAGACGTCCGGCAGCCCATATCTTATTACATAGGCACAGGACCGTTTCAAGGGTTTTTTCATGCGAGTGCCTGAGTATTCCATATGTGACCCTGTCAGGGCCTGCTGCTTTTGAGTTGCCACATGAGCCTAAAGCAACCTTCAACTCTTGTAACCTAAATGGGCTATTGCATCCCCCCACCCACAGGCGGCCTTTTTTGCGACTGGATTCCGTTCCTCAGCAAGCTTGTATCGCAAGAATGAATCTGTATAACGCGCTGAGCCAAAAGTGTATTCAAAGTGTTTGCCTAATGCATCTGCTTGGGGCTCCAATGCATCACCTGCAGTGCTAATAAGAGGAATCGGATGTGCACTATGCCCTTTAAGTTATTTTAGTCTACTGTGAACTTAATGCGTATCTGTGTAAGAGTTTACAGAGGAGAGAAATGACTGCCAACTTTCCGTTTGCATATACGCCGAGTAAGCCAGCCATTTGCTTGCGCTCGCTTAAAGTCTTTAAGTCGTCAACCATAGTGTCACGTAGTGGTGACGGCTGTCGAAGCAGCGACGAAGACGTACAAGAGGTCTTCTAAAAGAAAACTGTTTATTGGGCTGACTTGCACCCAAAATGGACTGAATCACTCGGCGGCGGCGATGCGACATGCGTGCTCGGCGGTCGTCGAACAGAATTCCCGCCGCTGTCGGTCGTTCTCAGTTTAAAGCTGATAGCGAACTTTCGAAATAAAGCGTGGAAAGTTACTAGAACATTCCGGAACAACCTAGAATCACCGCTGCCAGGCTGCGATCAATCGAGATAAATCTATTCGCGTCTTGCGTCTGCTTATGTCTGCAGACCCGACATCGCAGCTTGCTGCGGTGACTCGGGCTGCCGACGTCATGTCCCGGCATGACCTACTTGATGCAGTGCGGGACCGCGCAGTGGCCCAGGGACCCAGCTGGGTCTAAAACTTATTTGCTCAATAAAGTTTTTCTGTCTCTCTGTCTGTCTGTCTGTCTTTTCTCTTTTCTTTTCTTTTTTTCTTTTTTCGACTATGGTCAGTGACTGCTACTTCACTTCATTGCATCACCATGCCTGACCAGACGGATTTCCGTCGAACTCTTGACTATCTGTCTGTCTGTCTGTCAGGGCCCAGGACTGCAACTTCACCTTCCTACACTTCGTAAGCGGTTATCAACCACATTTTTTACCCTCCATCAGCAAACAATTCTTTGAAGGACTTTGGTGTAGGCCAGTTGGTATGACATCATGAAGAGCAAAACCGCAGAACAGGACGGGGCTGAGGCAGGCGACAACAAAGGGTGGTACTGACAACTGTTGTCAGTTGTCAGTACCGCCCTTTGTTGTCGCCTGCCTCAGTCCCGTCCTGTTCTGCGGTTTTGCTCTTCATGAACAATTCTTTATCCGCGGAAAGAACCCGAGAACTCAAAGATGAGCCCCACTGCTGGGAAGAACGTTTCCGAGAGGCCGTCCATGTCTACGAACAAATCGCTCGAAATGGCATGCTGTAACACCAGCTACTAACTCCGGTTGTCGACGATAAAACAAGCAGCTGACTAATGAACCTCTGGCTTTGCATCTGACAACCTAAGTGTCGCAGTTATCCCTCAAAGAAAGCACATATCATACTTCGTTCTCATATTCCTAACAGTTTCGAAATACCTTTCATTCTATACCGGCCTGTGCGCGTCCGCAGTAGTCAATGCCAAATCCACGTTCATATTTTTTTCACTATAGTCATGAAGTTCATCCTGCCTTCGAAATCGAGTTGCTCAGTCTGGGCAACCCTCGAAATATAAGCTAGGCCTCTCTTACTCTTCATAATATTCACCCTTCTTCGCAAATTCAATTCGGAGCTGACACACTGACACGATTATTGGGGCTAGTTTCTATAGCATTTTCGAAATGGAAACGCTAACTTTGGCAGAGCGACCTGGAACAGGGAGACGACGAACAGAATGAGCACCTAGTTTCAATTGTTTTCTTTTTCGTGCGGGAAAACCTTTTCTATCATGATGTCAACTACTAATTTCATGCAAAAAATAAAAAATAATCTTCGATGGTCCTGGGCTTCACGGAGAGTTCTTTCCGCTAGCCATGTTTAGACAGCTGGTTGAGGAACTCGCAAACCAATCTCTCATCAGGAGGGGGTTGGGTTTGGGTTGGGGGCATTCCCTCTTGTTGAGCAGAGTGGGAGGCTGAAGGTGGGGTGGTAGCGACGAAGGAGGCAGGAGGGGATGCAGCGGTCTGTGTGGTGTTGCCACTACACCTCGCTGTATTTTCAATCCAATGTATGGTGAAGTGGAGGGAGGATGACGCGGCCGTTCTTGTAACAAGTGGTGATTTCGGGACATACGAGCAGAGGTTGCTAGCTTCCTACGCGAATTTCAATGTCCGATCTCCCTGAGCACGGAGGTATAGCTCTCGGGACAGCGCATGCATGCGCTGCTTACCAGGAATCGAGGCACGCCCGCGAAGATTATCTCCTGGGTAAGCATGAGCCTTGAAGCGAGAATGCATCGGGCGGTTGGTGTGTGCGTCGTGTTGTTTAATGCACATTGGCAACTAAGGCCACCAGCCACTTTTGCAGTTCCGTGCAATTGTCATTCATTGTTTCGACAGCCACCGTCAATATCAGGCCCTTGTCAATGTGCTGAGTAAGGCAGAGGAGCTAACTCTTCTCTGTCCTGCTGTAGTGAAGCACTTTGATCCCTAGCCTAGATAGATGGGCGTTGCCTGCGCTATGGAGAGATCTGCGATATCATCCACATGATGTGGGCATGTATTCAGAATCCTCAGCTTCCACCCGAGAGGCATGGGAAATTGCTCTCCTCAACTGCTTCACACCGGAGTCGCAAGGGGCTCTGGTAAAGCGGGCGCGAGATGGGGCCTCGTCGTGCGGGGTCCCGGACTAAGGATAGCGACCAGGTAGCGGGGTCTTCTGACTCCCAAACTCTCTTTTTGAGCATTAAAACGTTTTTCACCACCACCACCTCTGTTTTTAATGGCCGCCGGCGCTGACGACGTTCTGCACTCCGATGATTTTGAGCAAAGGAAAGGCGCATAATTGGCTCCATGGGTCAGTGGACGCCTCAATCGTGCTTTGAGGTCCGTGGCGGTGGTGAGAGAGAGAGAGATGTGGGCTGCGTGCATTAGCGCTGACAACGTTCTGGCAGAAATGTGGCACTGTGCAGTAGGCCGCACAGTTGATTGCGTGTCCATCCTCTCGCCATCGACCATTCACTGCCACCTGCCAGGGTGTAAGGTTGGGCGCGCTTCCTCCCCAGTGCGCAGAACGCACTCAACGTTACAGAAGCCAAGCCGCGCCTGCTTGCCCGATACACTACAGCTTTCGCTGTCTAACCAGCGTCAGTAGTAGTTCCACCGCAGCCAATTTTTTGGCCGGCACAGGCTAAAATATGTGTACATGTAAAAAACAATATCCGGGGTGTAGGGCCTAAGAGTAGTGAGTATGTGCATGAATATAGTGTGTCAAGATGGTGTAAAAGTCAGTTTTAATGACCTAAAGTGGTGTATAGCGCCTAAATATTGTGGTAAGAGTTGTTACATATAAAAGACGAAGCCAGGTAGCCTCAACCACAGACCTTGCTTATGCCAGGAGGGCGAGGCATCGGGCAGCTACGGCTAAGCTCAGCTTACTCCTCAGCAATGGGGAGGAGCTAAACTTACTTGGAAGACCTCTTTGGAAGAATACCAAAAATCTTCCACGAGTACCTTTTGAAAAACATCTTTTAAAAAGCGCAGGTTAAGGTTAATTTCAGACGCATGGCAGAGGCCTTTGCCCTGCAGAGGATGTAGTCAGGCTGCTGCTGACGATGATCCAATAAAACATGCGGTCATCACTTAAACATAAAGAAGTGTGCATGGGGGTGCATTGAGCTACCACTAAGCTTAGCGTTCTCCTCAGCAATGAGGAGGGGTTGAAGTTACCTCGAATAAGAGATATTTAAAAAGCTTACATGAGTTAAAATTTAAAAGCCCTATCCAATGAACACATGCAGTCATCACCTAAAAATAAATAAAGGTGTTGTCGTCTTTGTCTTCAACCTCGGACAAATGATTAATATGCAGACAAGTGAAATGTGGCCTCTACAACTCGCGCATTGTGGTGAATATGTATCCATTAAAAGATGTGAATGCGTGATTTATTATGTCCTATCGTCAGTCCTGCAGAGAGCAGCTTCTTTAAATCTATTTTGTTTTTCTGTGGTATACCTTCCGATTCTTGGTTTTATTCTGTGCAGTTTGTTCTCTGTTTCTTCGTCCTAATCTTGCTGCCACTCTTTGCGGAGTGCAGCCCTATTATGTGGCCCGAAGTCCTGGTATAGAAGGTGGTTTATATTAATCCAACTCAGTTCGACAGGTGACGCAGCAAGTCTATCACCTTCCTTATTTCTGTCTAGGCCACAGTTACATGGTTGCCAGCATATTGTAATTTTAAGGTTAAATGTGCGTGCAGACATGAGACATTTCAGGGGGGAAACAATTACAGAGTTTCCCAGAAGACAGGGCCAAAACCGGCCTTAATGGAATCTGAGTAAATAACAGACATTGTGATTTTGTTTTGCAGGAGAGGGTCTAACGGCCAGTACGATGCGTCACAATCTGCACTAAATATGCTTGTGTGTCTATTCATTGTTTTTGTTTCGGAAAGTGACAGCAGTGAATTGCACATGAAACTGAAGAAGTCTTGGAGGTATCAGTGTAAAACTCTCTGCTCTGATGCTTTGCTTAGCGGGAACAGAAAACTTGGCAAGTTGGAACGGATTCATCTTAAAGCACCGCGATACACAGGACGTAGTGGAAGAAGAAACAAGAGACGGCACGAGCGCTCGTGTCGTACTACGTTCCTGTGTATCGCGCTGCTTTAAGATGAATGCTTTGCTTGTAGGGGCATGAAGTTTGTTTTATGCCAATTGGCGACCCATGCTTGCCAACACCACAAAAAAAAATGTCACATTCAACTGGATACACTTCCCAGGGAGCAAGTATGTCTTTAGAAGAGGTAACCAGAACATTGGAGACCGGTACGTTCATGTCTTGGGCGAGTCTGGCGACTCAATGGGAAGAGGTAGGGTTTCAGACGGTCGGTTTGAAAACAGCAGTGTACTGAATGGGTTTGCAACAGCGCGTTGCATGGATGGTCAGCATGAGATAATACCTTCTTAGCGTATCTTATACTTGTAAACTTCCGCCGTCGTTCAAGTTGCCATCGGTCCCCCTCAACATAAAAAATAGCAATTGGGCTTGTATGGAAATACCCAGTAGCCAACCGCAGACTCAGGTGGTACACTGCATCGAGCATTTCTAAGGTACTTTTCGTGTTGACTCTTGCAGTACTGAGCCGTGGTCTATACGTACGTGATAGAACTACTCTATTTAGAAGACTCGGCAGGCAGTCTAGATCTGTACCCCAAGAATGGTGTGACAAGATTTTTCAAAGATGCAGTGCCTTGATGCATTTCAGTCTTACTGCTTGTGTGACTAATTTAAATTTTTCGTCGACTATGACGCCAAGAAATTTGTGGTGCTTTTTAGTCAGCAATAATCTCTGTCCGTTAAGTGTGATGTTGGGTTTAAGTCTAATACCATGTTGTTTTCTGCGCAGAATTTAAATTCATTTTCGTCTGTCCACTGTGAACCTTTGTTTACTCCTAACTGAATTTGCTGCTTACAGATCGACACATTACATAAATTTGTAACTTATATTTACATCGTCCACATAAACAGAGTAGGACATAGATCTAGGTAGGACGTCATTCAGTGATTTCATTGTATGAAAAGCGTGCAGCTAAGAACGCCGCCTTGAGGGGCACCATTCTCTTGTATAAACTGCTTAGATAATTCATTTCCTACACGGACCTTGAATGTCCATTCAGCCCACAGGCGGGCAAATGCCCCCATTTTTACTCTTTCTCCCTCACCCTCATTTTGAAAAGTTACCCGGCCCTCCCTCATCCTCAGTTCAAAAAATTTGCAGGCCCTCCCTCGCCCTCACGTATTCGGCCCTCCCTCACCTTCACTAAAAGTCGTTTTAAAATTCGTGTTATTTTTTTGTAGTCAGCAAATTCGTGTGTGTGTGCGCGTGTGCGTGTCTGTCTGTATGTCTGTCTGCGTGTGCGCGTGCGTGTGTGCGTGTGCGTGTGTATGTACGTGCGTGCGTTCGCGTGCGTTGTTTGAGCTAATACGTGAGACAAAACCGAGAAAGCTACGAGTTGAACCCCAAAACATCAGTCTGCCTGTACATATATGCGCTGTATATGCGCTGCTAAAATTAGTCAGCGCGTTGTCGTCTTTGTACAAAAGCTAATATAGGCCAGGAATATTTAGAAAACAATGCAGTAGCATTTACCACGGCAATTACAATAAGTGCCAAGCACAGAGTAGACTGAGAACAAAGAAAGTTTTCAGGTCGGTTAATTATCATTACCCGATGACATTGCGATAGCACTAGTTCTTCTGAATTTCACTTTCTCAGCTCCCGCCATGTAATGCGGTTTGCTGCATGCTTGTTTGATAACGCTTTTACACGCACGAATGGAAGATGATGAAGACCACGCTTTCAAACTTAACATTGTGAGGGAAACAACAACAAGCTTGAACGCGCGTACGTGACAAAGTCGACGACAATGCAAACACAGCTCGAGAGTCTGGCACTTTATACAGGCCGGATGTTAAGATTTGTCCCTACTAATCGTTCATTGAGGGTAGTGCATGAAACGACCGACTTTAAATTGGAGTGGCATTTCCTCTTGGTGATTGTGCTCAGCCTTACCTCGCGTCTAGTAGTAGTAGTAGTAGTAGTAGTAGTAGTAGTAGTAGTAGTAGTAGTAGTAGTAGTAGTAGTAGTAGTAGTAGTAGTAGTAGTAAGTGTTTAATCAAAAATATAACAAAAAGAAGTTAAGATTTTTGCTCACCCCGGCATCTGCCATCACTGTATCGTCGGCACCTGAGCTGGGGCAGCGGAAAGAAAGGATAGAAGACAGTACGAAGAAGGGAAATCAAAGAGGTGAGGGGACAGCAAGAAAGGACATAGGGAGAGGGCATATCATCATCATCATCATCATCATCATCATCATCATCATCATCATCAGCCTTACTACACCCACTGCAGGGCAAAGGCCTCTCCCATGTCTCTCCAATTAACCCTATCCTTTGCCAGCTGCATCCATCCTTTGCCTGCAAACTTCTTAATCTCATCCGCCCACCTAACCTTCTGCCGCCCCCTGCTACGCTTACTTTCTCTTGGAATCCACTCCGTTACCCTTAAGGACCAGCGGTTATCTTGCCTTCGCATTACATGCCCTGCCCAAGCCAATTTCTTTCTCTTTACTTCGACTAGGATGTCATTAACCCGTGTTTGTTCCCTCGCCCACTCTGTCCGCTTCCGGTCTCTTGACGTTACACCTATCATTTTTCTTTCCATAGCTCGCTGCGTTGTCCTTAACTTAGGCTGAACTCTTTTCGTTAGCCTCCACGTTTCTGCCCCGTAGGTGAGTACCGGTAAGATTAAGTTGTTGTACACTTTCCTCTTGAGGGAAATTGGTAAACTGCCACTCATGATCTGCGATAATTTGCCACATGCGCTCCACCTCATTCTTATCCTTCTAGTTAACTCCCTCTCATGATCCGGATCAGCTGTCACTACCTGCCCTAAGTAGACGTATTCCGTCACAATTTCTAGGCTCTCGCTGCCAATTGTGAACTGTTGTTCCCTTGCTAGGCTGCTGAACATTACCTTGGTTTTCTGCATGTTAATTTTTAGACCCATCGATCTGCTCTGCCTGTCTAACTCATTGATCATGATTTGCAGTTCACCTCCTGAGAGTGACTCAGCAAGGCAATGTCATCAGCAAATCGCAGCTTATTTAGGTATTCTCCATTTATTCTTATTCCCAACTGTTCCCAATTCAGGCCTCGAAATACCTCCTGTAAACATGCGGTAAACAGCATTGGCGAGATCGTGTCTCCTTGCCTGACGCCCTTCCTTATTGGAATTTTATTGCTGACTTTATGGAGGACTATAGTAGCTGTGCAGCTGCTATATATATACTCCAGTATTTTGACATAAGGCTCTTCTACCCCCTGATTACGCAATGCCTGTATGACTGCTGAGGTTTCCACTGAGTCGAATGCTTTCTCGTAATCAATGAAAGCTATATATAGAGGTTGGTTATATTCTGTGCATTTCTCTATCACCTGATTGATATTGTGAATATGATCTATTGTGGAATATAATTTACGAAAGCCTGCCTGATCATTTGGTTGATTAAAGTCTAACGTTGTCCTGACTCTATTAGCGATTACCTTAGTAAATACTTTGTAGGCAACGGATAGTAAGCTGATCGGCCTGTAATTTTTCAAGTCCTTGGCGTCTCCCTTCTTATGAATTAAGATAATGTTTGCATTCTTCCAAGCTTCTCGTACCGTCGAGGTCATAAGGCATTGCGTATACAGGGTGGCTAGTTTTTCTAGCACGATGTCCCCTCTATCCTTCAACAGATCTGCTGTTACCTGATCCTCCCCAGCTGCTTTTCCCCTTTTCATTGCTTCTAAGGCTTTCTTCATCTTCCGTTACTGGCGGGATGACGCATTGCTGTGCACTTCTGTCTATCACATTAACGCTCTGATTACATTGGCTACTGTACAGGTCTGTGTAGAACTCTTCGGCTACGTTAACTATATTATCCACATTGCTAATGACATTGCCCTGCTTGTTTCTTAATGCATACATCTGGTTTTTACCTATGCCTAGTTTCCTCTTCACTGCTTTTAGACTACCTCCGTTCTTTAGAGCATGCTCGATTCTCTCCATATTAAACTTCCCTATGTCGGCTACTTTGCGCTTATTTATTAACTTTGATAGCTCCGTTAGTTCTATTCTATCGGTAGGGTTAGACGCCCTCATGCTTTGGCGCTTCTTAATCAGATCTTTCGTCACCTGAGATAGCTTCCCGGTATCCTTTCGAACTGTCCTACCGCCTACTTCTACTGCGCACTCCGTAATTATTGATGTCAGATTATCGTGCATTGAATGAACATCAAGATCGTCTTCCTCAGTCAAAGCCGAATATCTGTTTTGCAGCGCTATCCTAAACTCCTGTGCTTTCCCTCTTACGGCTAACTCGTTAATGGTCTTCTTCTTCATTAGCTTCTTCCGTTCCCTCTTCAAGTCTAAGCAAATTCTAGACCTTACCATTCTGTGGTCGCTACAACGCACCTTTCCGAGGACGGCCACATCTTGAATGATGCCAGGTTTAGCGCATAGTATGAAGTCGATTTCATTTTTAGTTTCACCATTGGGGCTCTTCCAGGTCCACTTCCTGTTTTCTCGTTTGCGGAAGAAGGTATTCATGATCCGTAAATTATTTCTATCCGCGAATTCGACTAATAACTCTCCCCTGCTATTTCTAGAGCCTATCCCATAGTCACCTACCGCGTGGTCGTCAGCCTGCTTCTTGCCCACCTTCGCATTGAAGTCGCCCATCAGTACAGTGTACTGCGATTTTACTTTATTCATTGCCGATTCTACGTCCTCACAGAAACTTTCAACGGTCTGGTCATCATGGCTGGATGTGGGTGCGTAGGCCTGCACCACTTTCAGCTTGTACCTCCTATTCAGCCTAATTACTATAGCTGCTACCCTCTCGGTAATACTGTAGAGTTCCTCTACGTTCCCAGCTATTTCTTTATTAATGACGAATCCCACACCTAGTTCTCGTCTATCCTCTAATCCGCGATAGCACAGTATGTGTCCGTCCTTTAGTACTGTATGCGCCTCACTGGTCCTCCTAACTTCGCTAAGCCCTGTCACATCTCATTTAAATCCCGCTAGTTCCTCGAACAGCACTGCTAAGCTAGCCTCACTAGATAAAGCCGCTGGGGACTGAGGGCCGAGGGTTAATTGGTTTGATCATAGAAGGTTGCGGCCAAGTACTACACCAGGGTGGCCAAATCCTGCTCTGGTGAGAGGGTGCGTTGTCGGTTCTGGTCACCGAGATCAGGCCGCACTCCAGGCCTGGTTATGCAATTCCATCGACACGCGGATTTTTTTTTTTTTTTGAAACCCGGTGGAGAATTGCGCGGCACAGGATTTGAACCCCGGTCCTCTTGCACGCGAGGCGGATGTTCTACCTCTACGCCATCGCTTCATATATACACTATTTACAAAGAGTCAAAATAAAGTTGTCCAGGTCGTGCGCGTGTACAGAAAATGATAAAAATAAAAATAAAAAACACGCGCACAACACTGCGCACAACAGCTGGGGTGGGGCACCCAGCTGTTAAGCGTCCGAGGTAGTGCACGGGGAGCGTTCCGCCACAGCGCATCACTACCTGGCGCAGAACAGACGGCACCGTCCCGTCGAGAAATGCACAGAGGCTCACCATTGTTCGCTCACGGGTGCGCGCACTGCCCTGCGGCCGTCTAGTACACTGCTGTTCTGACTTTCTGCGATGTGGTTCGTGGCGTTTCCTACAAGCTTTGTTAATAATTTAGTTAATGTGAATAGATTATATTTTCAATGTAATGAATACCATCCTTAAAAAAGGCTGTGGCGATGGCGTAATGGTATGAAGCTGCGGCCAGCAGAACTGATATTTTGTGCCGCCGCGGGTTCAGATGCCGCTCCCCCAGCTATTAAGTTTTTTTTTTTTTTTAGTGCCTTTCCCCAGTGCGATGCCGGCTTTCCGCTCCAGAGAGGCTTTTATGCTTTCGCTTAAAATAAAACGTTATTTAGGCCACTAGAAAAATCTAACGAATCGCTAAAATGCAGCATTTGGGCTGAATATAATCCTAATCACTAACAACCGAGTCTAGAGTGAACGATTCCTGTGGTTGCCATTTTAGTGCCCTAGCGCTTCCACTCCGCCGAAAAGCGGATGTCTGTCTGTCCGAAGCCTGCTTCTAACACATGGGCCAGATTGGTCACATGACGTTGTAACGTCATCATGAGCTACCCACCGGATTGTGAGCAAACTGTCCACCGTGGCAGTTCAATGATTGATTAGTGGCGAAAGACTCCTCAGGAAAAGCATGGGTCTCACAAGCCCCAGCTATGGCAGCACCTGCCATCGCAAGGCAGTGGTGCGTAGCTTAACCGCTGCACCTCTGCGTCAGGAGCGGAATCAGGACTCTCATGGATCTGTGAATGCAGAGAATTGACCAATTCTGCCGCAGTACAAGTCTAAAATGATACAATAACACGCAAACTTGCAAAATAAGATATATAACCCGAAGTAAGCCAGTTCTAGGCCAACCAAAAGCATAGAAAGTCAAGATAAACCACGCAAAACCAGGGATAATGGGGTTAGCGCACGATAATTCGTGGTTAACCCCAACCTAAACTGCCCGGGATTTTTTTGCTTGCACGTCTACGGATTACCCAAATGCTGAGTGTCAATTACCTACATTGCCTGCAAGAAATTTCGTAAAATCAGGCGCGCGATTACGTGTTCACAGGTGTTACCAGCGACAGAAATAAACCAAGAGATATTCAGGCTATTTGGAGAGCAGTACAACTTTTCGTTTTTAGCACCTCGCACAATGCAAAGCGGAGCGTGCGATTATTCAGATTAAGGTGGTTAAGCCTCTGCTCTATTGAGGCGAAAACCTTTAACGGCTCATACCCGCGGCATCCGTCAGTCTGTCCCTGCCCTGAAACAGTGCCAGCTGTGGCCTCTCCCTCACGCATCGGCGCACATTCTCCTCCACCTCAGCAAAACAGGCGGCGCCGCAGCCAACCGCTTCTCCCCGCGCGACGCGGCGACCACCACCACTCCCCCCCCCCCCCCCCCCCCCCTTTCTGCGCAGCGACCATCCCATCGGAAGAGAGAGATAAATGCACGCGATGTGTCCCCTTTTCCACTCCCAGCATATAATAGTAATAATTGGTTTTGGGGGGCAAGGCAATGGCGCAGTATCTGTTTCACATATCGTTGTACACCTGAACCGCTCCGTAAGGGAAGAGGGAATCGAGGGAGTGAAAGAAGAAAGGAAGAAAGAGGTGCCATAGTGGAGGGCTCCGGGATAATTTCGACCACCTGGGGATCTTTAACGTTCTGAGTTCTCCTCGGGCCAGTACACAGTGACATTTTACGGAGCTGCGTGACAGAGCATATTGAGTTTTCCTCGTGCCAGTAGACAGTGACATTTTACCGAGCTACCAGGAAGTACATATTGACTTCCTTCGCGCCAGTGCAAAGTGACATTTTACCGAGCCTGTGCATATTCAGTTCTCCTACCCCCACACTGAGTGCTCCTTATGCCAGTGCATATTGCCATTTTACTGAGCTACCTTGCAGTGCATATTAACTTCCCATTGTGCCAAATAGTAGTGACATTTTACTGAGCTACGTGACAGCGAATATTGGGTTCTCCTTGTGCCAGTGGATAGTGAAAATCTACTGATCTACATACAGTTAATACTGATTTATGCTTTTGGCATTGCAGTGTGACATTTTGCTCAGCTACCTCACGATCGAGTTCCCCTCGCGCCAGCGTATAGTGGCATTTTACTGAGGTACCTGACAGTGCATACTGACTTCGTCTCGTGACAGTGCTTAGCGTTATTTCACTGTGTTACCTGGTAGTGCATACTGACTTCCCCTCGTGCCAAAGCACAGTGACCTTTTACTGAGCTATGTGACAGCGCATGTTGAGTTCACCTTGTGCCAGTTGTTAGTGACGTTTTACTGAGCTGCGTGACAGCACATGTTGAGTTCTCCTCTGGCCAGTGCACAGTGACATTTATCTGAACTACCTGAAAGTGCATATTGACTTCCTCTCGTTCCAGTGCATAGTGACTTTTTACAGATATACCTGGCCATGCATATTGTCTCTCCCTGGGGACAGTGCACAGTGACATTTTACTGAGCTACGTGACAGTACATATAGAGTTCTACCTCATGCAAGCGCATAGTGACATTTTACTGAGCAACCTGGCAATGCATATTAACATCCCCTCGTACCAGTGCATGTTGTCATGTTGTCATTCTACTGTTTTACCTGAAAGGGCACATTGATTTCCTCTAGTTCCAGTGCATACCGAAACTTTACTGATCTACGTGACTGTGCGTATGGAGTTCTCCTCGTGACAGTGTACGGTGACATTTTACTGGGCTTCAGACAGTGCATCTTGTGTTCTCGATCCAGTACAAAGTGCAAAATGACATTTTAATGAGCTACCTGAGAGTGCATATTGACTTCCCCTTCTGCTAGTGCATGGTAACATTTGATTGATGGTGGTGATGGATGACAAGATAATTTTACTATCGGAAAGTGATTGCTTCCACATGGGTTGTCAAGAGCATCCCAATTAAAATCAGTAAAAGCGGAGGATGAACTGGAAGACAGGTCTTTGGAGGTCATTTTTCCAGAGCTTGGCGAGCAGTACGTGGGTTTCCCTGTAACTATATAGCAGGCAGGCATTACTGGACAGAATAAAATCCTCTAAGATACGACCTCTAGTGTGTCTCTTCATTTTCCCGAAAACCAGAGTGGGCATTAAAATATCCAACGACCAGATATGGCTGTGGTAGCTGTTTAAAAAGTGCTTCTAGATCAGGGAGTGTGAGAGTTAAGTGCGGCTCGACGTATATGGAACCATGGCCGGAATCGAGCGGCTGCGGGGCGCAGTTTCCTACCGCCTACGCGCGGCGACGAACACAAATGGGAGCTCCTCTACGCGAGTTGGGCGTTCTGCCACCGCCAGGGGCGCGACGACCCTGCCCCTCCACTACACCTCCCGCCTGCTCGCTACTGCAGCGACGGGTGCTTCGCGCTTGGATTAGTGCCTTCGCGAGCACGTTCGCTAGAGGTGGCTTCAATAAGGAAAAACAAAAGGCGGAGGATTGTTGTATTTCACTATGAGCGATGAGACAGATATTTTATTTGAAATTTTAGGCGTTAAAAACAGCATAAGAGAGAAATCGCCCTCTAATTTCACGAAATCAGATAGAGTATAGGACACCTATTGTCGATTTCAATGGAAGGAACAGATTTACATCTATTTATTTACACTGCTGATCCCTCATTGCACGGACTGATTTTAGGCGAATTGCTAACAATGGCTCAGGCCGGAATGGGAACCGGTAAAGGCGAGGGGCAAACAATGCCGATTCAACATTCGCAAGTATTAGGTTAACTCTTTACATCCTGTGCCATATATGTCCGAATTTTCTGATGCGGTAAATCGCATCGATAGAGCAGAATAATATAAACGACGAATTTCTTAAAACATACATTAGGGTTAGGCGTGATGGCACAGATATCCGGAGAGATTATTCCAAACATCAAGAACTACGGTACGTGTCGGGATAGGGGTCGACAATGCTATAAAGAAATTTTAAACGCATTTTTTTGCTCTTCATCTATATTCATTTACGGCATATGCATAATTCCCCATTGAAAGAGGAAAGTATTCCTATCATACCTTTATATAAAGCAGGTCTGGACGATTACCAAGCAACAGTTGGGTTATTATGTATGTTTTCATCTTATGTTAAACTCCATGGCTTGTGCTACGATATAATTATCGCAGAGCCTCATTTCTCTTTGGTGAACATGCATCGTAAACATAACCAGGCAACAGCGTATCTGTAAGGCTGACTGGATCGAGCTGCATGTTTTAGATTGCAGAAAAATGGTGCTTTTTTTTTAATTTTGCAGCCGGATTTTTTATACATGTTAGCAACGCATTCTTTTAGCGAGATTAGCTGAAAATGCAATGAAGGGGTTGCAGCAAGGCAGAACAGAGTATAAGTCGCGAGCAGTTTTGACTTCGAAGAAAACATTCTTAAATTTGGACTTGTGGCGGCAAAGAACAGAGGGAGCTTTATGCCATGTATTCAAGTGATCGCGAAATATTAAGTGGGGATAAGTGCAATAAAGTGCACAAGCTTCTGCCTCAAATGCTTCTGCACACTGTAAATAAGCGTTTCATGCAATTAACCTCTGCAGATGTCTTTTTCACAACGTGGAGCATGGTTTGCTTACTTGTTAGCGTTCCAGAAAGATTTAGCCTCCGAGTTGCTTTACTGGAACTGAGTATTTAGTTTGAAAAGCCTATCATGCGCAATGTTCCTCCGAATCAATTTACCGTCACTTTGTGCCAGAGTTTTTAACCTGTTCACTGCTGTTCAGTAAGAAACAAACTGTGCCATGATGCCTCGTGGCACGCATATATACAGGTCATCCAAGGTTTAAAAAATCAAAAGAACTTCGTACGCGAACTGAACAGAATGCATACTGTTGGCACTAGCCTAGAGTTACACAGGTTATTTTTTTTTATTTTCCCATTAACTCTCTTCTGGTTAGGTATGCTTTATTCATTAACTTTTTAAGTATTCGCTTCAGAGCACAAGTGTGATAGGCAAAGTTATAGAGCACCTTCAGAAACCTCTAAAAAAGTTGTTTTCTGCTCGGTATATCTCACGTGGTCGTTTATCTCGGTCCAAAGAAAGCCCGCGAAATTTGAAAAATACCACTCAAAGGGGCGCTTGCGCTCACTAATTGTGCTGCTCTCAAGTGTGCGATGGATGAACAAGAACAGCTGCAGCGAAAGTGTGGCCAGCGACCGGGTATTATGCCTGATCATGGCCTCCTATATTTTCCATGCCTGGTCATCGGCGCAAACATGAAAGAAGGCCGACCGTCGCACTTTTCGTCAAGGCTGCGAGCGCCGCTTCTCGGCGAACGACAAAAGTACGCAGAAGGCGATGAATGAGGTGCTCGCCATGAGGAGGCGCTCGCATCGGAAAATACCTTGTTAATTGTTTGGTTCGTCGCGGCGCGTCTACTTTTCCCGCGGGCCGTGATGAGGCGTTCGCATCGCAGACGACCTAAAGACCCCTGATCGCGTCGGAGAGATTGAAGTTCGCGCGAACCAGCAGCGCGCGTCCATTTGTACGTAGCGAAACCCTCTCCTGACCTCCTCACACTTCGTCCGCAAGGAGCGTTGGTAGCCTTGAGGGCTTGATTTTGCTTGAACGGCCGCTTTTGAACTGATGCCCAGGCCTGAAAAATATAGGAGGCTAGGGCCTGATGTAAGTATCTGGGCATGCGGTCCTTATCTCATGACGGCGCAAATGTATGCTGCTGGCTGATCCCGCTTTAAAGAAGGAGCGGGCGCAGCGCATGAGAACGATGCAAGGCGACGACGGCTGCTACAATTTTGCCTTTGTGTACAAATTACCCCCTTTTTTAATTGGACGATGGTACTACAGCTTCAAACATTAAGGTTCGAATAACAGCGGATAAATCACGCGGGGGCAAAACTGAGCCACGGAAAACAAAACAGCCTTTGCTATATTCAGGCAAGTTTACGCAGGTCTTCTTCAGACGACGACTCTTTTCGCACTGGCCCCGCCCGCTCTCCACACACTGTCTACCAGACGCTCTTTTTTGGTCTCGCACCCAGCACGTGCCCTTCGCTTCGTGGTCGCAGTATCGGGTGTCTGGATGAAGTATTCCCGCAGCAATGGATTGGACGGCATGGGCCCATTGCTTAGCCGGCACGGTCGGCAGATTTAACTCCGCACGATTTCTTCTGGGACTACGTCAAGGATCAAGTATATCGGAAACCAACCACTACATCAGAGAACCTTACCATCATCATCATAATCAGCCTGACTGAGCCCACTGCAGAGCAAAGCCCTCTCCCATGTCTCTCCAATTAACCCTGTAATTTGCCAGCTGAGGCCACCGTACCCCCGCGAACTTAATCTCATCCACCCACCTAACTTACTGCCGCCCTCTGCTAACGCTTGCTTTCTCTTAGAATCCTCTCCGTTGCCTTTAAGGACCAGCGGTTATCTTGCATTCGCATTACACGGCCTGCCCAAGCCCATTTCTTCCCTTGATTTCGACTAGTATGTCATTAACCCGCTTTTGTTCACTCACCCACTCCAGACTCTTACGGTCTCTTATTGTCACACCAATCATTTTTCTTTCCGTAGCTCGCTGCGCTGTCCATCCTTAAGCTGAACCTCTTCATTAGCCTCCACGTTTCTCTCCCATTGGTGAGTAGAGGTAAGATACAGATGTTGTATACTTTCCTCGTGAGGAATATTGGTAAACTTCTATTCACGATCTGAGAGAACCTGCCACATGCGCTGCACCCCATTCTTATCCTTCTAGTTATTTTCCTAGAACTCCACCCCTGACACCATGATCAAGAACGCCATGGAACTGTGCATATGAAATGCCAAACCTGCATCGCAGCACATTGTGACCTGTTCGAACACACATTATAATGAGGGGGCGCCTTCTGGATTGAAGGTTGCTGAAGAATTATTCCGGCCCTATCGCAGCTATTTAAAAACACTTTCCGATGAAAACATGTGGTCATCACATAAAAGTAAAGAAGTGTGCATTGGTATTGAAAATCTGCATAATTTTGGGAAGTGCAATCGCCTCTCTGTCTCCAATCTAGGGCACATGATTAATATCAACAACCGGAGCCGCCGCGGTGGCTTTGTGGTTATGGCACTCGACTACTGACCCGAAAGACGCGGGTTCGATCCCGGCTGCGGCGGTCGAATTTCGATGGAGGCGAAATTCTAGAGGCCCGTGTGCTATGCGATGTCAGAGCACGTTAAAGAACCCCAGGTGGTCGAAATTTCCGGAGCCCTGCACTACGGCGTCTGTGGAGTTCGCTGACCTTTCCGCGAACTCGTTGATCTTGTGTTCGCAAGGAAGGCCGCTCCAGCGGGGTCGGAAGTCACCAACAAAGGGGCCCGTCCCGTCCCTGCCTCCCCTTTGTGCAGCGGACGTCCTCGTATACGCCGCGCCGTCACGGGGATGACCCGCCGGGAAAAACGCGAACCAAGTACAGCTGACGACATGTGGTTGTTAAGGGGTTGACGAGGTTTCGGGGGCGCACGAGATATTAGCCGAGTGACCGGAAACCCACTATTCCTGTAACGACTGTCTACTTCCCTTAACGACTGTGTTCTCTTTGTTGCTGTCAACAACCTGAGTCGTCGGCACATGTTTCTAGCGTCTGTGGTGCCGTGGGTGGCGTGGGGAACGGAAGTCGCATTTGTGTTGTTTGTCTATTTGATTGCAACCTCTCCTTTCCCAAATGTTTAATCAGTACTTTTTCCCCAATCTCTGATCAGTGGGCGGACCTTGTTTTCCTTTCCCTAACCACTGATTGGAGAGGGGTGTCGTTTGTTATCTTATTGGTTGCTGTCCCCGCTAAGGGCGGAGACAGAGGGTTTAAAACCAAGCGCTCTGGGTTGAGCGGGGGCTGAATTCGTCTGATCCACGATTTAGTCATGTAAATAGTTTTCTCCTTGCTTTGTTTCTTCTCGTTTTTTACCTATGTTGTAGATAAATAGTTAACCTTCTCCTTTCCTTGAGTAATGTGAATGTTTGCGAGTAGAACCACCGGGTCATCAAGAAACCCCGATTTCATCATCAAGTAGTTTCCTCTCATCACCCACCGGAAGGGGGATCTCAACTGATATCATCGAGTGTTAACACATACAAAGAGAGACAGAGAGAGGACTGATTTTTACTAAAACGGGCGAGTAAGGCTTATGCCTTAATAAATACATAACCTCTAATGTTACCGGCTCGTCTCACCCAGCCTTTTTTACTCGCTGGCCTGTCTGTAAAACCGAGTCAATCCCCACGGCGTGACGGAAGCGGGCTTCGACAGACGCTGCCCGAAAAATAAGCTCCACTCGGGCTGTCGGCATCCCCAGCGCAGCTCTCTTTTACGTCACCGCTGGCGCAGCCCACCAATGGTCATTCACTGCTTCCTCACTTTCGGCTCGGAAATCGCGGTCGGCTCCATCGAATGCCGCTGCTTGTGTTGCCATGGCAGCTGCAACTGATGCCCACCTCGCTACAGTCCATCCTCGCAATATTCAATCTTTTCGATATATATCTGTCATTACACAATAAACAGGAAATTCGGGACAAGTTATCAACTCTGTCTGAACTAGCAAAGTTGGAGTGCCGACATACCCACCACGCCGTCTAAGACACTACACCAGTCACACACCGCGAGATAGCTATGGACTGCAGAGGCTCAGATACGGACTTCCAGCCTTACTCAACCGTCTCAGTGATGCAGGCATTGATATTAACAAAAGCAGCAAGCCAACATCCGTGTGTTTTTCGCTAAATGAATGCCACATTTAGTTTATGGTTTGTTTGACGGCTTTATGCTGAGCCTTGATTATGTGTTTGGCTAAATGTGAAATATCTAGCTTGGGAACATAATCTACCTAGGAATAGGTAACGATTATGTCATCACCGTGTTCGTTAATTTTTTTGTACCCTGCCTCTGTTTTTACATTTATGTAATAAGAACCTTGCTATTGTTTTCTTTTTTCCCTAAGTTTGCAGCCAATGTGTTGCTACAATGTTATTAATTGTTGTTTCCTATGTTTACAAATTGTCTAATGCTATATATTATCCTCGCCGAGAATTTTCGTATGATTTGCTTTATGTGTAATAGTGCGCTACATACTTGGAGTGAGTTGCAAAGGTAGGACTGTTTTTCTTTAGAATGTCAAATATGCTTGACGTTTATGTATCCCTTCTTAGTTTTTATGTGGCCAACGGTGTCATAGTTGCCGAACGTTGTGGGCCTCGGGAGCTTGTCAAGCTGCGGCTTTTTTCCTGAAGCCCACTGCTCTTTGAAGCGGAAATAAAATGAACTGAACTGAACATTCGGCATCGGCTGAACCACCAGGGTCCCCTTTTCCGCGAACACGGCTGAGCCACGCACGGCTATGCGCGGGTAATCAGGTCCGTGGTGACGCATTGCTCACTATCATCCCCCTGCGGGGATGTCCCTGCGGATGCTCGGGAACCCGTGGTGTCGCAACACACCAACATCCGCATGTCTTGAGACGCCCCTACGGGGTGGGGTGGACTTGTGCCATCGAAAGAAACTCGGCATAGCTGCGACAGTGACTCGTCCACTTTTCTTATCTCATAAATTCCTTGCAGCACAGTGGAAGCTGGATACCTCCTCAGCCAATCAGGAGAGCGCGTTTAACGTGTCCTTTTGCACCTCGCCATCTGCTTGTCTGCTCACGGCGTATACAGATATGGTTGGAAAGGAGTATTAATAGACGCTGTCTATGTACCAAACCACTGAAGAAGTTTTAAATAGCGAATGCTCACTCATACGCCGCTGTTTAAAATTGCCTAATGGTTCTTCAGTACGCTAAACGCAAGCATTTTGCGGGTCGTTGAGCCGTTTGTCGCATAAGCAACAGCAGACGCAACGATAACTTCAGCCTAGCGGTGCCACCCAGCATTTTCGTCAATGACCCGACACTCTTATTTAGGCGTAAGATAAAAAAACGCAAACTTATCGTTTATGGATTTTACTTTTGGTGAGGCGAGAAAAGGCGAAAACCCGATGCCCCCTTTATTACCACTGAAAATACTAAAGAAAACCCATTAACAACAACGAATTCACTCTAAAGCTAGGGGCCCTGCTTCGAAGCGCGCCGCCATGTCGGAAATGCTATTTTATAGAATACGCAGGAGTCGAGCACGCTAAACTCTGGGAATAGCGTACGTAGCGTGGGATATGATGTACCGTTTGGCGCATGCGCAGTTTCCAGCACTTTATCCCATGTGTCCGTATGCCATTTCGTACTGGCAATACATTCCGCAGCTTGCCCGTCAATTGTGACGCCATCAAATTTCGTGCAAAAGCTAAAATGACGCTTTTAGTTGGCAATATTTCAAGCCCATGACGACGCAAGTATGCAGGCATGATTTCCATACTTGACGCACCATAAATTCTTAGGTGTCAATATAGACCGCGACCTGTCCTAGACGAAGCACGCCTATTTGCTAAAAAAACATAAAACTGGGCAGTTTTAGAAGCACTGTAAGGTTTAGAGCTGGCAAATCGTGGCGTCCGCCTGAGCGATCTTTACTTCAACTGTACCAGGCGCTTGTGGTCGGCTATCTGAGACACAGTGCGCTGGTTCTTTCGGGGATAAGACGGACTGCCCTGCGAACACTGGAAAGCGCTCAGGAACGCGCTTTAAGAGTGTGCTTCAGAATGCCCAGCAAGGCATCGATATGGGACACATTTTATGAGGCTCTCGCCTGTCCAGCCCGTATTACTTTGGAGCAGGAGTAACAATGGATGTATTTGCGACACCTGAAGAGGCATCACCGCCACCCACTGGCAAATATTAGCAGTGCGTGTCAAGACGCGGCCTATTCGAAAGCCATGCAGACGCTGTGCTAATTTATGCCTACTTACTACATACCCCACTAGATTACGGAGGTGCCATTATAAAAAGTCGCACATCGCGACAGTTGGACTGAAGCAATCTCCTCAACGTATGGCGACTCAGCTCACATGTTTTTGTCGACGGATCAATGACGAATACCTTATCAGCAGCAGCGGTTACAGTGCCTGGCTGCGCCTTCAGCCACCGCTTCAGGTTCGTGAATAAACTATCATCCACGGCAACCAAATTATCAGGCATACGAGTGACCATCAGATATCGGTCAGCAGACCGCAAAGCACTGGACTATTTCTACGACTAAAGACGCGCGTTGCAGATCATGAAAACATACATGAAAGCCCGCACATGTGAGCAGCTAATCGGGCAAATTGCACTTTTGCTAGCTGAGGCGTTCCAGCGCGGCCACACCATCAGGCTTCTGGGGATGCACAGCCATTGCGGAAAAGCGGGAAATGAAAGCGCTGGTGGCAGCCTGACTGGCTCATTAAGTGCGGGCTGCCATGCTAGTGCACTCAAACGATGTTAGCCCAAAGCAGGACCGCATATCTCGGCTTGGCGCTGGTTCGTGACTCCACGTATACCATCAAATGTTGCGCGACGTGAAGGAACTCTGTTCCATCAGTTACGGCTTGGTGTCACGTACACCAAAAGCTACCTCCACAAGATCGGACTTGAAGCTATAGCTCGAATTGCTTGAACTGTAACAATCCAGACACAATTCATCATATTTTATGCGAGTGCCCTCGCCACACTGATGCGAGCAGGGCCTTAGAAAATACTCTCAGACAGTTGGAGAGCCGTCCTCTCTCCAAGGAAACTATCCAAGGCTCCAGGGAGAAACTAATTGATGGCTAGTGTGCGATGATGGCTGCTTTCAGGTTTCTATGGGAAATAGGCCTAGATTCCCGTCCGTGACACTTCCGTGTGGTGTGCCGTGCGTGACTACACGGTGTACACAGCGGAATACACATGTGCATACGCGTTTATTCCAGGACGTGCGTCCGTGTTTCCAGCCTTTTCTGAAACAGTGCGTGGTGTGAGTGCAGTGAGAACTGGTGCGTGTGCAAGACATATGGCGCATGTGCTGCACGTCCTCCACGCGAGATGAGTACCACCCAATGTGTGCGGCTTCGTCGCTTCTATAACCCAGACCACCCCAAGCGAATCATTGTATTATGACATCACTCTCCATTCGCACCCTCATTCTCCGTTTACTTTCCCTTTCCCCCTTCCCCAGTGTGGACTAGCAGGCCAGGGTCACCTTACCGCCGGCTGACCTCTCCACCTTCCCGTCCATTAAACTACTTCCGCTCTCCCTACATTCTGCAGCGTCCCAATGTTGCCTGCGCACCCACTGCAGCTTTGGTAGTGGTGCAAGGAACTATATTGAGATGGAGTGATTACAATGGCCCTCGATCGCGCGGGCTGCTCAAGCAAAACTCTGAATGCTGCAGTCGACGGCCAAACTGCGGCGCTCACTATAACTTGTAACTAGTGATAGGAGGGCACGAAGAAAAAAAATACTTAAATTTGAAAAAAAATCTGTTCTTTTCCCCAGGCATAGAATGTTGAAAAAAATGACGGCATGGTCTCGTAGTCTTTAACAAACATAACGAACAATTATTCCGCTGAACACTGAAAGTGGGATGACTGGCTGTGTCAGAAAAATAACGCAAAAAAGTGTGCTTCATTTAATAATATGGTTCAGTTGAAAATGTATCGGAGTTTAGCCATGACACTATGATTACTTGGTAATTCATTCAAGAAACGGCACGAAGTACGGACCTACTTTATTCTTGTGTTGTGGCATTCGCTTTCCATTCTAAACGAGATGCAGCCAAGGCGCTACCAGAAGTCTAGCGTGTTGCGTTCTGCACGAGACCGTGCCCGCACGTGATGAATATTTAAACTGGATTTTCAAATCAGCTGTTATTCCCTGGTGGCGGCTTACGCATGGAAACAAAATTTGCTTTCTCAAGAAAAAAAAACTAATTTTTTCTGGCCTTGGAAACATTACGGCCCTATCGTTGTTTGAAAAAAAAAAATAACGCTAGTAACTTCCATGCGTGGTGATGACAGTGAAAAATAGTAATTCTGCCACATCACTTTCCTGCATTGCAAAGTAAGCAACATTATGTCCGAGTTACTAATGTGTCTGACCACATATTTCAACTTAACTGCTTGCAGCGTCATCAGTTTAATTACTTCAGACAAAATACAGCTAGGTACATGGCCGCAGCAAACAACTGTATTCACTGTATTAAGTTGATCGAATTGCCTATAACTATAACTATAAAGTAATCTGTATCTTACTGCCAAGATGTCCGACAACCTTCCAAATCTCTCCAGATATTTACTATCCTGCTTGCCCGCGATGATCAGTTTGATTAGTGACATTGGTCCTGAAGCAGACAGTCAGTACGCACCGGCGATCAGCGTGCCGGGTTTTTTTTAGTTTGCTTCATCAACCTGTCATATTTCACGGCCAGGAGTCGCTAGCCTAGCGAGTGCCTTGATGACGACACGAATGTGAAACTTCGGAACTTGAGGGCTCCAAGTTAGGCAGGCAGTCAAAAGTAAGATTCTCTCCACACACATCTCAAGTTTGTGCAAAGTTTCGCCCAAAACTTCGGTAGCGAGATACCGCACAACACGTCGGCGATATGGACAACGAGCAGAAACTACGCTATTGGGTAGAGTGCAGCAGGAGGAGCGGTCTGGCTCTACCAAGAGAAGGATACATGGGTCGGTAGTAATCAGCGTTATAGGCAGTGTGGTGACTGTGTGGCACGTGGGCAGGTCCAATATGTGTGTGTGTTGTCAGGGTAGGCGCCGTATTCTTGACAGCGTGGGTGGCTAGAGCGCTTGGGCATGTGGGGTTGTACAGGTCAAATAAGAGAATCTGCGCGCTTGTGTAGTGAAAGTAGATTCGCTGCAAGTAGTGTGTGTAGAAGTGGGAGTAATGAGGAGGCGGGTGCATCGTAGTACTCTCCGGCTTTCTCGTCGGTGTTTCCGGTGCACAGCCCGCTCATCCTTGGGGCTGTAATCATTCGGCCAAAAGAAGTTAAGAGTTGCTCGGAGACATGTCGCGAGCGAGGCCATGTGCCCCATTCGTACCCTTCTACTCCCTAGTGACCGGGTACCCACCCCCGAAAGTCGTGGTGGTTTGGGTGCTGGTGAAGGTATAGGGTGTTCATGTGGGGCCTCCTTCTCAACACAAGCGTGCAAGTGCAAGCGGTATAGAAGAGGAAGCGTGTGAATGCATGTAAATGCGAGCCCACTGCGCGCCTTTGGCTGACGAAGGCGTCTCTACTGTGGACGGGAGTGGATATCCACCGCTTAGAAAAAATAGTAAACACTTTAACGTGATCTTGTGTTCACATTTCAGCAACAGAAACGCCATAAGCGCGTGTGCGCGGCACTTTTTCTTGATGTCAAAGGTGCTTACGATAACGTGACACATGAGGCCACCCTTGATGCGCTAGATGCTGTTGTAATCGGAGGATAGGTGTTTAAGTGGACACAAAGCTACCTGACCAAGAGGACGTTTATCATGTGTGAAAATGGTTCGACACCTGAGCATTACACCTACCGGGGCGAGCACCAGGGCGGAGTGCTCAGCCCTAATTTGTTTAATCTGACACTTATAGCACTCCCGGAGAACCCACCAAATACCGTCCCCATATCTCTATGTATGCCAACGATATCTGCATCTGGGCCTCCTCTGTGACGCGTCTCCAGGTGCGAGAAAGACTTCAGAGGACAGCAACCATAACTTCCTCCTATCTCCGAGAGCGATGTTTGAGCGTGCCAGCCGAGTTGTGCGCTAAAATGGCATTTACGCGCAAAAGTATGACTCATTGTTCGCTAACTATTGACGGCCATGCCATTGCCTGTCGTGCTTCTTGTCTTTTTTTTTAGGAATTATCATAGACCGGAATTTATAATGGAGCCCGCATTTCAGCTTTGTTAAGAAAATTTGAAGTTATAATCTCTAGCTCGCACCTGCTCAGATTTCTTGGCGGAAAATCATGGGGCTCATCGATTCAGTCAATGCTGCAGCTGTGCAGAGCACTCTTTTAGGGATTTTTGCGGTATAGTACACCCGTGCTTTCGAACCCATGCGCGACAAATTTGCGTGCCCTCCAGACTCTACAAGGTCAGGCACTCGGCACATGCCTGAGTCTCCCTCGCAGCGCATCAGCAGTTGCAACCATAGCTACCGCCCAGGACTGCCCACTTTCGACGTAGATGTATATAATCCTTGACCCCCTGCGGATCCACATACGTCATCTAAAAAGGATTCCCCAGCATCATCTTGTGTCAGTGTCGGTACAAAGACCCCACGCAGCGTTTTCAAAGGTAATAGCAGCCCACCAGTCGTCCATCCCATCACAGTTCACCCCGGCGGCACGGCCTGCCTCTGCGCTGTGGTGTATGCGGGAGCGATGGGCGCGCCTTACAATTCCAAAACAGGGCGTTATTTTAATGAAAGAGCGCAAGAACACTTCAATCTAGTAAAGGGTGGTATCAGCGGCCATCTTGCCGTACACTGCCGGTCTTGCAAATGCAAGCCTATGTTTAAGAAGGCACAGTTTCTGGGTCACGCCAAGGACAAGCTTCAGCGTGAAATTATCGAAGCCTTTTTTATTAGGAAAACCAGTGACAATTGCGTCTGCACGCCTTCACTGTCAATGCTAGAGAATGAAATGGCTTGTTTGGACGATTGTGATTAGGTTTCACCTCATGATAACTGAATGCATTTAAACGCCCAGATTTTTCAAATAAAATCAGTTGGAAGTGCAGCACAGTCCTCTCTTCTTTGTTCCTTGTCTTTTGTGTGCGTTTTATTCATGCTGCGAAACTTGTCTCCATTATGAATAGCAACCAACTAGCCCAAACCACCGTGTTACTATTACAGTTCCGGCCATTGCGAAAAAATCGAACTTATCGACGCCGGCCATTCAACAGTTGACGCTCTACCTACTCCACGCCGAATATAGTGACCGCACTAATGCGTATGCTGATGGTTCGGTCTCAGCTAAAAGTTATACTTGCACCATGTTCATTCCTGCGCGACAGTCCAGTATTAACAAGCTAACTTCGCATCGGACAAACTTCGCCGGGTCTGAATTGGCCGCTCTTCGTGCGGCTGTGCAGTACATCGGTGCACAAACACCCCACAAAAGGGCTGTGTTCTGTCACTCAAAAACAGCCCTACAATGTCTTAATTACGCTCTACGTCATGGCGATCACGTGCAACTCGTAACTGAATTAAGACATCTTCAACACCAGGCACAGGAAGCGGGTCATGACATCGTCTTCCAGTGGATACCGGGACGGCATTGTCGGAAACGACGCAGCGGACGCCGCAGCTCGATCGGCTCACGGCAGTGACAACATTGTTCAGATACCGTTGACAAGTGCCGAAGCACCAAGACATCTGCGAATGCTTGGGCGAAAAGAGATTTCAGCGTCATGGTCGTCTCCTGGAAACTCCGCATGCCGTCTGCACAGCCTCGACCCCTTACTTCACCTCAAACATCTGTCAGGCCTCTTAGCGTCTCCTTTGAAACGGGGGGCAGTTGCCACCATGCTCAGGTTTTTTTATCCTTTATTTTTGTTTAACTGTGTTGTAAGTCATTATTAAAAAAAAACTCCCCGTTTTCTTTAAATACGTCTTCCTACACTTCTAACCCTATGTCACCTCTCTGCTTTTCAGTCACCAATGTTCCAATCGCTTTTTGCTCATTTCCACCGCAGATTTATTTACACGGCTATAGTTACCTCTAAACCCTAGGGCCACAGGAAGAGTGACTGTGCCTGCATGGACATCGAGTTGGATACCATCACATTTGAGTATGACGTGTTCTATTCTATTCTTTCTACAGATTTACTACACACAGCACACGTGTAGTCTTCGTTAAATTTCTTTTTGTAGCTGCGCGTTCTAAAACACCCTTACCTAGCTTCAAAGAGTAGGGCCCTGCCTCTTGAGTTATCATAAAACGCTTTCTTTCTGATCTGCCTTTTCCAGCATCGATATAGTTATACACTATGCTTCTTTTACACTGAATTTATCCAATTTTTACCTTCCGTGTTTTTAACCTGTCGTTTAATGCTCTTTCTTTCTCTGTCCTCGTGTATGGCATACTTACTGGTTAGCTTCCTAGTTCTTTTCTGTCATTGTCAGTCAACGCTCTTTCTTTACAGGTATTTAAATAACTTAGCTGCCCTCCTGTTACCATTCAATTTTCTCGGGCGTTCTTCATACAGTACTTTACTCTGAGCTTCCCGTGCTTCGAACGATGCATAGCCCATATCCCACTGTACTGCCTCGTTTGTGGTTTTCCCGTGGGCACCTAGTGCTAATCTTCCAACAGCTCTCTGATTTACTTCTAATCTCGACTGAACTTCTGCCCTTAAGCACAGAACAGCATTCCCGAAAGTAAACCCCAACACCATTATTCCTTTCCAAATAACTCTCAGTACTTCTTGTTTGTTGTACCCGCATAATGCCCTATGCTTCATTATCCCGGCGTTTCTTCGCCCTTTTGCTATAAGAGACTGTTCGTGCTTTTCCGTGTACGTCTGCCCTTCGTTTACCCATTCCCCGAGATATTTGTATTCGGCTACTCGGGGTACTTCATTGTCTTGTATTGTAAGCACCTGATCAGTTGTATCGTTGAAAATCAGCACACCTGACTTAGTTGCGCTAAAACTTAAACCTAGAGCATCTCCTTCGTCTCCACAGCAATTAACCAGAGTTTGCAAATCGTCCTGGCTATCTGCTAATAGTACAATATCCGCATACATTAAACCCAGTAGTCGTTGCTCAACAACCTTTCCGCCTAATCTATACGAGAGATTAAACCCAGATTGCTTCGTTGTAGCCTTATTTTCATAAAATAATCATGTAAATCATGAACAGCAGCGGTGATAGAGGACAGCCTTGCCTTAATCATTTGTATATCTCGACAGCTCTCTTACTCTTATTTTCCTTCCCATGTTATTTCAACTTTAATTTCTCGATATATATCCTGTACAAAATCAATTACGTCGTGACCGATACCTGCATCTTTTAATATGTTCCACGGGAGTTTCTTGTTAACGTTGTCGTGTGCACCGCTTATGTCCATGGAGGCGAAATACAGAGGTCTGTTTTACGCCTTAGCTATTTCTATGCATTGGGTAAGCACGAACAGGCTGTCATCTAAGCGCCTACCCTTCCTGAACCCGTTCTGAAGTTCTCCAAGTAATCTATTACTTCCTACCCAAGACTGCATTTTTAATTTCACCGCCTGCATCGGCAGCCTGTATATAACTGATGTTATCGTAATCGGTCGAAAGAATTTTATGTTCACCTTATCGCCTTTCACTTTATAAATCAAATTCATTTTACGCTGTTTCCAGCTGTGCGGAATTTGCTTATTCGTTATGACTTGCTCCAATGCTTTTTTATTAGAGTTTTCTTGCCTCTTGGGCCAAATTAATTAATCAGCCTGCTTGGAATTTCGCCTATCACTGCTTTGTGCATTTCGGAATATTTTCTTCCGCGTTTTTCCAGTTAAGACTGGCCAGTTCTAAGCTGTTTTCTATTGTGCTCCCCTGTGTTGCTCTCTCATTCGGGGAGATTACCTATCGTCACTCCTATATGACTCAGCTATAACTGATGCAATGTACTTCACATCATCGTCTCCCTCTAAACATTTTCCCTTAGGATCGTGAATATGTTCCTGCTTTCTTTGATGAGTTTTACCCAGCTAGCTTAGATGGTTCCAGAATTTTCTTGGTCCCCCTTTAGGTGCACCTCGAACTTATGCCAGCCAGCGATCAGAGGACTGCTTTATTTTAGCCTGGACGAGGACCTGCACTTGTTGTTTCTTTTGTCGATAATATTCCCATTTTTGGCTTATTTCATCTTCAGATAACTGCGCCCTCTTTGCTTCTCTGTGTTCCCTTGAAGCCAACCGTCGTTGCTCGATGGCCTTCCTAATTTCCTTATTCCACCAACTTCGTGGCTTCCTCTTTCCTCTCCAGCTGTTTACTCCTTTTACTTGTTTTATTTTTGTACTAATGAGTAGTTCTATCTGATTATAATCCCACTTTTTCAAGAAGCGTTTCTCTATTGCTTCCTCTATGCCGGCCGCTATTAGCGCTATTTGTTCGTCATTCAATTTTGCGTTCTCTTTTTGACTTCTCTGCATTTCTCTTTTTATCAGGGCTCCCAACCGTAGACTAATATGCTTATGATCACTTCCCAGGCTGTGCTTCGCCTTTTCGTCTATTTTCATTATTGCGAGCTTGCTATACCTCTCCTGCGGCATTAAGCAGTAGCCAATGGTCGTCTGCCTGTTACGGGATTCCCTAGTGATTTGTCCCTCACACTCAGTTTCGCTACAAAAACTAGGTTATGTCGCTCACAGAAGTCTAGCATTAACTTCCCGTTACAATATGTATATCCATCCAGATCCTCGAGGTGGCCATTCATGTCACCCATCAGAATTATATCACCGTCTCCAAACTGCTTGATATCTTCATTGAGACACTTAACTAGATCCTTGTTTTCTTGCCGGTATTTGTTCACTGTTCCTTAATAAACTACTACTAGCCATGTCCTTTTACCGGCAATTGTACCTGATACCGAAACGTGTTCTTTGCAAGTTGACTTTATTCTTTGTCAATTTGTTCCTTAATGCCTCAGCATACCTACTCCTCCTCTTTTCCTTTCCGTTGTTGTTCTATTGCTCTCATTCCAGACGCAGCCATCAATAAACGGTGGATCTTCTTGTTCCCTGAGATGTGTCTCGCAATGCGCGTATAACTGCGATTGGGTGGATGTCAGTGAGTAATTACTCCCTTATTACAAATCTACTCCACCTTGGGGTATTCCCCTAAACATTTGACCAGCGTGTATACACCTACTTCTTCGTCATTTAACTGTTGTTCTATTTAAAACCATGTCGCTCTATTTCTACCGCCTTGCATCTTTATGTACCTGATCCTGGTGTTAAATTTCTTTTTAGTAGTTTTCTTCCTGGACCTCCCAGTGGTCATTTTGTTGGGCTGAGCCACTATTGTTACCCTATTCTTAAGTGAATTTTATCGAATATTAAGCGAACTTGCTGTTCGGTTTCCGAAGTCAAGCTTCCTGTTGCTAGGTGATTTTAGCTTTCCGACAATTAACTGGTCCTCACTATTGCTCCAACTAATGATCCGGAAGCTCGGGCTTTCCTTCAGTCTTGCCTGGACTTCTCATTGCAGCAACTAATCTTTGAACCCACGCGTTGTTCCGCCACTTCAACAAATGTTCTGGATCTTGTCTTAACCAATAATCCTTATCTTTGTTCTTATATTACGCTTTTAGGGCTTTCGGATCATTCCATAATCGCCGGAAAGATTAATTTCACGCTCCATAAAAAAAAAACTCGCAAGAAACAAATCAGGTGCTGCAACCGAGCAAACTTCGATGAAATTAACGCTTAGATGACAGTTTTTGCTGAGGACTTCCTTATCGATTTCTTAACACGTTCAGTGGAGGACAACTGGAACCTTTTAAGCAACAAACGTGCTGCACTTATCGACAGGTCTATACCTGTTGTCAGTATACCACACACTAGCACCGCGCCCTGGTTTAATAGACACCTGCGTCGCCTGAATAATAAGAAAAAGCGTCTTTACAGACAGCCCGACAAAAACAGGCAATCTGATTCCTGGCAACGATACAAAAGTGCGATAAAGAATATCAGACACCGCTTAAATCTTCTCGTCGCCATTTCTTCACCCACGATTTACCATCAATGTTAAAGAATAACCCTCGTAAGTTCCGGTAGACGATCAACCGTTCGAATCATCCTGATATCACTCTTAGTAGTGACGAAGGAGGCAGCGTTCCTGTGGCTGAATGCGCACAAGTTCTTAACGACGCATTCACACCAGTCTTTACCCGAGAAGAGGTTTATTTAGTCCCTGCTACTACGAATCATTCTAATATCTCAATGTCCGAATTAGTTATTAGCGAGACCGGTATCTTATCTTTACTAAGGAAACTTAAAAAGACATCAGCGTCTGATCACCTTGGTTTTAATAATAATCAAGAACTCATCTGAAGGTATCCATCGCATCTTGTCCGCTATTTTTTCGCAATCCCTTTCATCTGGTTTGGTTCCACGTGGCTGGCGCCTAGCTAAGGTTGTGCCTATTTTCATGTCCGGTGGTCGTTATTTACCACTCAATTATCGACCAATTTCATTAACTAGCACGATTTGTAAACTCACTGAACACGTGATTCATTCGCAGGTTTGAACTTTTTAGAACAACACATCATCATCTTTAAATACCAACATGGCTTCCGTAAAGAGCACTCATGCGAAACGCAACTTGCTGGTGTTATACACGAACTTCATTCATCTGTTGATGCTGGAATTCAAGCCGATTCCATATTTCTTGATTTTTCCAAAGCGTTCGAGAGGGTACCTCATCACCCTCTTGTTATTGCATGGGTTAAATATTTTCTCTGTTTCAGGTTTCAGTTTGCCAGTGTCAATAACCATAATTCGTCTCTCAGCCAAGTACATTCTGGCGTCTCACAAGGAAGCGTGCTTGGCCCGTCGCTTTTTTTTATATTTATTAAGGATTTACCTAACTCAATTTCTTCCCGAATCAGACTTTTTGCCGACGATTGTGCAATTTACCGCAAAATTTATACTAACGAAGATCCCCTAGCATTCAAATCCGACCTCGAGACAGTAACAGCATGGTGATCTACTTGGCTTATGCAACTTAACCTTCCCAAAACAAAATTTATGTCTTTTACTAACCGAATGTCTCGATTTCAAACAGCGTATTCTTTAAATAACACTCCAGTCGAGTTGGAAACCACGTATAAATTCCTCGGTCTTCTCGTTCATTCAGACCTAACATGGAACCACCACATTACCCTTATTCTTGCATCTGCTAATCGGTCATTAGGCCTCCTAAAACAAAACCTAAAGCATGCTCCCTCTCACCGTACACCACTCTTACGTACTTACACCACTCTTATTCGACCTAAAACTGAATATGCTTCGACTATTTGGGAACCTGATCAAGCATATTTAATAAATAACATCGAATAATTGCAGAATCGCGCAGCTCGTTTCATCCACACTGATTATTCACGTCATACCAGCATCACAGCATTGAAGAAACGCGCTGATCTGCAAGATTTATATCTCCGTCGTAAAGTCGAACGCTTATCACTTTTTCATAAGCTGTATCATCACTCAACGCTTCATAATGACTTTTTTTCTGTCTTCTTCCATTTTTGACCGCCGCGACCATCTGTTTAAGTTAAGCACTTGTCATACCGTACATCTAACTATGCACATTCATTCATTCCACGCATTATGACCAACTCGTACGCTCTCCCTTTAGATGTTGCTACCACCACTCACCCGGAGAAATTTTATAAACTAATATCTGCCACTACTTCCGCGTAACATATTTTAGTACATTGTTAACTTACCAGTGCATTAAGTTTTTGTCTTTTATTTCTGTTATTGATGATTCTCGTTGTTTTATTTTCATGCCGTTGTGGATAGACATTGTATAACTTGTTTTAACTTTACATTCTGCTGCTTTTTAATGTTTCTGTTTCTTTCCATTTATGCTTCAATGTTTAATTATGTCGGTTTTGTATTTTTACTCCAGTGATCCATATGCTTTTATTTGGTCTTTGTTTGTAGTTTCTTAAATTTTTGGCTTATTTATTTCTTTCTTTTGATTACTTGCCTGTACCGCCCCCCCCCCCCCCCCACCACTATGTAATACCCTCAAATTGAGGGCCTTTAGGGGCATTTTGTAGAAATATAAATAAATAAAATATCTACTTCGCTTCTACCTACCCTTACGCTCCGAGCCGCAGTGGACCCTCTAAAAAAGCAACTGCCCGGTCTGCCAAGGCGATCTCTACTCCTAGCCCCCACTAAAATGGATGCCATCTCGTGTAAAGCCTCTGCCAAAGCCTCCTCTATGCACTTCCCTGTTTATGTCTGCCACTTCAAAGCTCTTCTCCTGGCATAACTTCCGTATCTCTCGATGAACAGCCACGGCGTCCTTGACAACCTCTCCGTTCCATCCTTGCACCTCCGGCACTGTGCACACCACGATCTGGTCTTGCTGTGCTGTCGCCCTTATATCGTAAACTCCCTCCGCTAATTTTTCCACTACTTGCGCAGCTTCCCCATTCAGGACATCATTTAGCCCCACCGCTACCACTATCTAATTGCGCTCTGCAACACTCTCAGGAAATTCGCTTTTCATCTCTCTCAGTACTGCGTCCATTGTCCTGCCTGGGAATGACCCGACTGCTACCCGCTTATCACCCTTTACACCCTCCATTATAGTTCTTGCGCACATCCTCATGTTTCAGTCACCAGCGATAAGTACTAAGGTATTTCTCCCTCCCTCCTAACTTCCGGATTTTGCTGCCTCTTATCAGTGACTATCACCGCATTCCTTGTTTTTAGCTTGTTCCCCTTCTCTCCATTGCCTTTAGACTTCCTATAGCTGCCACGTGTGCGTAGATGTTCCTGCCTGACCTACTTTCCTATTACTGTCCATGCCAGTGCAGGCTCCATCCACGTGGCTGGCATTGGAATGCCCGCAGATGTGACCTCGCATGGCGGTATCAGCCATTTTTGCGTCCAACATTACACTAAGCTGCTCTTGGAGTTTGCGCTTCCCTGCCCTCTCTACCTGTAGCTCTCTTTCTAGAGCATCGATACGTAACTCTAGGTCGGTGTTCACTTCGTCAGCCCTGTCCAGAAGTGCACTTAATACGCAGCATTTGCACATAAAATCCGCGCATTCGACCTCCTTCCTCTACAGATTTGAACCGCGTTTCCTTCAAGTTCACCGACGCCTCACACTCCTTGCATTTAGCCTTCATTTGCTTGACCATCTTAGCAGCACTCTATTATTGCTACCACAAAATACTAGAAAAGAAATGTTAGAAGACTGCTAGAAAAAACCATTTGAAAACGCGTGCTCAAATAAAATTTGCCTACCGCAAAAGCCGATAAGCTAGAAAAGGAATAACTACCTGTCTAAACTAGTTAACTCACATATGAGCGCTGCAAACCTATAGCTGCCGGCCAGAATAGACCCCGTTGTTAGGTCACTGACCTTCTATTTCGCCTGCAGTTCAACTAACTAGCCTAAATCTAAAAACTAGTCTAACTAAATCTAAACTCTCAAAATATTAAAGGAAAGAACTCATCTGTTTGACGTAGTCACGGCGCTCTGGCAGTCGTCAGTCCGTCCGGTCCCGGCCACCACGAGTAATCCGAAGAGCACTGGAACATACATGCGCACAGCACGGCTGTCAAACTCAGGCGATGCTACGTTATTGTGTCGCCTGTAGCTGGGAGCGACGTTTACAAATGCCTGCTCTCACTTAATCACAATGGCAGACTCTCCTGCGTGTGAGAACTGCGGGTGCGACGAAACAATACAGCACGTACTCTGTGACTGCCCTCGGTTTCAGCGTGAGCTTGTTCTCCTGGCTGCTACACTTTGTCGCTTAGATCATCGGCCCCTTACTGAAGCCAAGATTCTGGGTCCTTGGAGTAAACTTCCATCGCAGAGGAGATCTGTGAAAGCACCTTTCAAGTTCTTGAAGGACTCAGGTCTGAGTGCAATGTTGTGAACTTTAAGTGTGTGCCTTGCGAGTAATGGCCAACGGACGCGCGGAAAAGGTATCTCCCTTTCCTTTCTTCACTTTCTATCTCTCCCTCTGTTCCCGTTTCCTCTAGGGAAGCATACTGGGCGTCGCCTAGTTAACCTCCCTGTCTTTACATTCGTCTTTCTCTCTCTCTTACCGTCTCTCCTCCAACTTTATATCCCTTCTTCCCCCCAATGCTGGGTAGCAAATCGGTCTCTTCCCCCTGTTACCGCCCCCCCCCCGCTTTCCTACTCTCTATTTCACCGGTAGATACTTGATTATACAATATTTGACCTCGGTCCATTGCGGTAGCGGGGAAAGAACAGTGCCTCGAAACCTGCAGTACTCGTTCAGCAACAGCCACGGCGCTTACACCTTTAAGAAAATGGTTGAAGAATTAAGTAATTACTAACCGCATACTTTTTCTACAGACGATTACCTTTTTAGCAACTGGAAGTAGGCAAAGTATAACTAGTGAAAGTTACTACGTTAAGATGATAGTGAAGTGCACTACATTCACGAACAAAAAGGTAGTAGTATTTACTGAGACAATAAGTACAAACTGTTTTCGCATGTGTTGCTAACTTTTACATTGGTGTTGGCTTGGCTGGTTAATTTCTGTACACACTCAAATAAAAATAAATAAAAGCTATATGTCCAACGCGACCAATGCCCGACACCAATGAAAGCTACCAGGCTGTGCTGGTCGCAAATTATACTCTCTGGCTTAGATATGCGTTGGGGTTACATACCATCGGCAACAAACTAAATACGAGCCGCGGATTGTGTGACCAAAGGTCCATTTTACGCCGTGTGTCTGGCGCCATCAGAAACAGACGCGCACTTCCGATCTGCGATAGTTTCACTTCTGTTTTCGTTGACGTTCGTTTTCTCGCTTTCCCAATGGAACACCTCATTTCTGGTGGCAGTACGGCGATGAAGCATTGCTCAGTGCCAGAAGCGAGTCATTCAACAACGGCCACGTCGGACACCAACCGCCACCCAATCGGTATTTTTCACCGTTCGCATCGCAACCAGACGCTGATAAAGGGGCAATGATACGCAGAAACAAAGCCAAAGCGCTGCCGGCGAGGGAGATAAGAGCGCTCGCTTCACCCACGCCGTCTACAGCCGCCGCCGCCGCCAGCCAAGACTCGCTGCGCAAGCTGAGATCGATGGCTCAGTACGAATCGCTCCATTGGCAAACCGAGAAAACAAACGTCAACGAAAACAGGAGGAAAATCATCTCAAATCGGACGAGCGCGCACATCTCTGGTGGCGACAGACAGAGGGTGTAATATGCATAAATTTTGCCACGCGCTATGCTGTTCGCATTTCAATTGCTGACGCGAGACGACGGCATCACAATAACCCTACCGGGCACACAGAAAAGATTTAGAAAGCAAGAAAAACGCATATCAGAAACAGTCACACAAGCGCGACAAGGGCACTGCACGTTGCACGGGCAAATTTTCCTTGATCTTTCATACTCCGTAAAGCTGCCTCAGTTACGGGCTAGTGGCTCTCACTCGTTGAGCTAAGATATACCAGCCTTAAGCATGAAGTTTTGATTGCAGAAATTGATTAGTCGACCTAGCCGCACGACGCTGCAGAAATGTTTAACTACAAAACCAAGGTTCCAACAAGTCGGAAATGTTTCGCCGCACTGCTCCCACATCGCGGAAGCTGCGCTATTGCCCAGTAACCACAACGACCTCCCCGTGTAAACCATCGGGAAAAACGTTGCGTCTAAACCAAAAACCTTTAGTGCTCGTTGAGCGGCAACTAGCCGCTTACTTCCCTCCAAGCTTTCTAAAACAGGCGGATCCGATCGCGCAACGACGTGTTTTTCACTTCTACATCGGCTACGCTATCACCCTCAGCGACACAACACTGCATCTGCCACTGCTTCCACCTGTGGCATCTTTGCACGAGTTTCAACTCAATTTTGATGCTAATAAAGACTCGAGGGTTGCAACACTCGCGTATTCATCAATGCGAGTTGCTGAACTGGCCCGCCGTAATCGCACTCACCCTTGGTGCTGGGGCTGAAGTTCTGGGAAGGCTCCGTCCACGCAAGCAGAGTTCACTCACTGAAGAAGTGACGCCGAAAACACCGCACTTCGAACACAAGCCAGCAGCGGCACTTTGGCAGTTCTTTCTGCCGCGGTAAACGAGAACATCCACCGCGGTTGGCGAAGGTCACGCCCACAGCACGCACGAACACGACGTTGTCGGGCGCCGGTAGTAGCCACAGCCTTGGATTTTCTGTCACACCATAACTTCACACAAGAACAAGAAACAGGGCGTCAGCTGACGTTACATTGCGACGCAGGAGGCAAAAAGGCCTCATTAGACTAATTAGTGAAGGTCATTTTCTAACAACATCACAATTAACTAACGAAATGCCATAACGAAAGAGAGGCCGTGCCGCTTCCGCCTCGTTGCAGTCCGTTAGGGTTAGGTCAAGTCTCGCTAATTCTCGTCCGCTGGCAAGCACGAAGCGGGCGGCCGTATCTCGCACGTGCTCCAACTAAGACCATATCGTTTTTTGTTTATTTGTCTTTAATGGTGAACCGCAATGTTTTATCTCTTCTTTAGGCTCTCGTCCTGCCGCGCTTGACTGCTTTGCTTTTTATTTCACGCGCATGCAAGTGCAACGTCACCTGTTCGTAGCGATAGGAGAGACAGGGTGTGCTTGCCTATCGCCGAAACTGCTCGGTTACGTGAATGAGCATTCTATAACTTTACAGTTCTATGTCATTACTAGCGTGAAGATCACTTTCCTGAAACGGTGCAACGAAGGTGATGGGTACGAAAGGGCTAGCTTTGATCATGTATTTTTTTTGCCCACCTTATTCGCATAAATGAACTGCTGGGGACCCCTTGATCATGTTAAGCTCAAGAGAGAGAGAGAAAGAACATTGTTTTGCAGCAGCACGCGGGCTGCACTTCTTTGCGAGATCTTGACGGGGTGCGGGCCTTGACAAAAGTGGCATTTTAGAGAGCTCGCAGGTGCCCGTTTCTGGCTTGCGTGTTGCCGTCGTCGGCGTAACCAGCACAGATGTTTAGCAACGCGAACAGCATGGCGTACCGGCAAAACTATAACAAGGTGAAGAGCACTGCCAAGGACGAAAGTAGGGCGATAACGAAGGAGGGCGAGAATGAAAAGGCGGAGTATGGGGTAGCGGTGGAAAAGAAAAAGAAGCGTAAGGTGGAAATTGGAGGAGGGTGTGGTGAGGGCAGCCGAGAGAGGCCGCGCAGTTTGCACCGGCTGTTGCGTAATGACTTCCTAAACGCATTTACACATAGCCGTCATGATTAGAAGGTGCAGTGCACCCTGCACAGCCACCTGCTCAAAAGCAACTGCGGTGGATTAAAGAGAAGTTCATTTCAACGAGCAAACAAGGTGATATGAGAGTGGAAGAAACAAAGTGTGTCAAGAAAAAAATCGAGTAACTGCGCCTTCAGTGTATGAGGCGATAGCGTAATGGGTTAATTCCTACATACGACGAAAGTCATTCTCTACTTGACATTCACAGATCCCTCATACCCCTCCTGGCGCAGTGGCGCAGCGGTTAAGCGATGCGCCACTACCTAGCTGCATTGGCAGGTGCTCCCAGTGATGGGCCTTGTGCGACCTACGTTACCCTTCCCAAGCAACCAATCATTAACTTGGCTGTCACGGTGAGCAGGCTGTAATAACGCCGGAGGTCACGTGACTTAGGCGGCTTACCTGACTCTTAGGTTGCTCTCTGGGCACCATCTGTCATGCTCCTGATTTTTCGCTCAAAACGGGGCCTCACAACGGGTAACAGCTAGGCCTTTAACGCTATCGCGTTAGTACATACTGATCTTGGCGCTGTACCTGAAAATCGGGTCTACGAGACTGCACGCGGATGAGTTGCAGGTTGAGCTCCACGAATTCGCAAATACCCGCTAGCTTGCGTCCAAGCAGTGGATGCGGTAGCAAGCAGATATCCCCGAAACCTCTCCGTTTCAGGTGGCGCACAATGCAGTATTTGCGAAAAATGACCCACTGCCTTGTTGAAGTGAAGCCATTGCTTGCGCAAAGAATGTGGGCCCCTTAACTGTCGCACCTGCAGTGTGCATGGCTGATTATGTTCGAATCAGTGCAAGGTCTACCACAATACTGCTAGTCGCAACTTGATTCAGCCATAAATCGGCAATCGAACCGCCAACCAGCACATACATGCATGGGCGTCTATTGGGGCCGTTTGTGGAGTTACCACGGGAAAGTGCACGCGCTACTCAGAATGTGTGGGCCATGCGCCCTGTGTCGCTCTCCAAACGAAGAAGCATCCTTTTTGGTTTCAGCGTTCCTCCCTAAAGCAATGAGACAAGCACGTTGCAACAGTTCTCGCAGGGAGCAGCAAACGCGGGAGTGGACGCAGCAACCGGGCAAGGGTTGCACCGAGACACTCTACACCATGCATTGAGGAACGTTCGTTCAGCGCGATAGTGAAGAGTCCTTGCGCGACAGAGGCAATGCTCCACATTGTCTCTTCTCTTAAAGGTAGCTTAAGCGTCGCCCCAGCTGTCTGTCTCAATGTATCGCAAAATCAAGCTCCACACAAATTTCGCATTAGAGACTACCGTAATCTGTGGTCACGTTTTATTTAAAATTGTAGGATGCCAGATGGAGGGGCCGCGGCCCTTACACGACTGTATACGGTATTCTGCACGACACTCACCAAGCGATCACCTTCACACGGATCCTTACTCTACAGCGACCACTGAAATCTTTTCCTAACACTATAGCGTTGGGTCACCAGTTCTATGATTACTATAGCGCGACCAACGTCCCATTCTTTGAAAAGCGAGATCTAGCTCCGTCTGATGCTCGTCAAAACGTGCCCAAGGCGGGCTAACGGCGTGCAAGCTAGGAAAACAGAACGGTGAGCGCCTCATTTCAGCGGCAGTCCACGCATAGCCGAGCGTAGAGAAAAAGAGGAAGACGAGGGCAAGGAGATTAAGTTACTGAGCTAAAGAAGAACAAGAAGGTTAAGTTCCTATTGGCTACCCTGCATTAGGTAAAGGAATGAAAGGGCTCTCAATGAGGACCTTGACGGGGGTTCTCTGGGGGGATGGCGCAGTCGTTGTCCGACGGGTGCCTGAACCACGTTGCATATAATTCCGTGTCGTCAAGGGATCCTGCCGGTAGGGTGGGAGCCGTCTTTCGTTACTGACAATCTTGGCAGGCTTGTATATAACGTGAAACATCACCAGATTGTCGGGGCCAGTAATACTTGCCTTGAAAGCGGCGGAGGGCGCGAGAAAACCCAAGATGCCCAGTTATCGGCTTGTTGTGTGACGCCTGTACAGCTTCCTCAAAGGCTTGCAGGTACAACAAGGAAGTAAATGGTTTTGTACGGTGCGAAGTTCTTCACGAGGGCATCATTCTGTACGCAGAACGATGACAATCCCCGCTTGAACGAGGCTGGGGGTAAAGAAGCCTCCCCTTCCAAGCACTCGATGAGGCGTTGTAGGTCGGGCGTTGCTGCTGCGCGAAAGTTCTACAGAGCTGATAGGTCCTTGGAAGGAGTCGTCTTGCGCAGATGCATCGACATGAGTCCGTAACAGACAATCAGCGTCCAATGCCAATTGCGTCCAGACTTGTAAACGACCGCTTCAAATATAGTAATTACTCGTGCGTTGAAGTGAAACTTCGTGCGTACTTGTAATTCTTTTTGTGCACCGCGGCAATCCGTCTTCGATGCTGGCCAAACACTCCACGGATGCAGAGCTCTTGACAAACGACGTGCACATTACACATGGCGCTGAAGAACCGAACTGCTTCTTTTCCTGTGGTAGCTACCTTATCCGTATACAAAGCTGTGTGCCCAGAAGAACTTTTGTACTTCCATGAAAATGACATTGACATCTTAAAGCATTTACAGAGGTTATAAAGCCCACCTGTCTTGCATGGCGCAAAGGCACTTCATAGCGTCCTGGCCTTTTTAGCAGCCTGGCGAAACATGGCGCCTTATGTCTGCGTTTGAGAGTAAATGTGTGAGCCTGTCTTGATGTGAGAGTATCCTATTTATGTCAGTAAAGGCAAACTGAGCACCTATAGACTTCAGCAACTCATGTAGCTTGGCGACGAAGTGAAGAGAGAGGACTTCACCAGGAAAAAAAAATCTTTATTAACATCTTCCTTATTAGTTCGTGCTTATACAAACAAACAAAAGAGAAACGGTATCACACGAGGAATTTGCAAAACAAGGGATCGCGCAGAATGGTGGCTGCCATTCTTCTGAGAACACGTGAAGACAACGCAACATACGCACACTACGTCTTGTAGGTGTATCTTAATACACTTCTGTGCACGCCACACAAAAACTCACCTCTTTTGACATCCGCCTTCTCATATGGCGAATCATAAAGCTCACAGGCTTAGCGCACTTATACACTTTTTCCCTCCCACTTCTCTTTACATTTGCAACAAGTCACATAAATCAGAGTACGAAGCTACACAACAAACTGTGCTTCTTCTTTCAGTTCTTATGCAGTGTCAAATATGGTACAGGGACTCAACTCAATGCTTGGTGCAGTATTTGATAATGACCACAAGCAGCTTGTAATGTGATGTTACGGGTTCCACACTGGAAAATTACAGTTTTTGCAAGGATGTTTGATGGCGTGAATTTGCCTGGCAAGCTGTTATTGGTGCCTTTGATGTTGCTATGGTTCACCAAAATGGAGACCACAATGACGCCATCTCCACATCATAAATTCTGGACACCATACAGAACGATTTGATGGAATTGGGGACCTTTGCTCCTCTTAGGAGACGAGTTATAGTTGATAGTGGCGAGTATAGGTGACGCAAACGCATTCTCACGGCTTCAAGAACATGATGAATAGAGACATCAGTGCCCCGTGAGACAATATAGAATAAGGTAAGAATAGTCTCGCCAGTGGCCAGCAATAATGTCAATCACCTCTCGTAGCGAAAGACTAAGCACAGTCTGCAGTGGCTTTCTACTTTTAAAATTTTTACTTTTATGATTAAGACTCCAGCCCTTGCACTGCTTAAGTCATGAAGAATGAAGTGCACAAGTACGGTCCAGCATTCATTGTAAACTTCAGTTTTCCTTCTTTTCTGTGTGACTGCAAAGTATTAGTGTGAAAATGAAGGGTACAAAGTAAGCAATTATATAGATATGTGGCTGTAAAACTGATATATCAGCAGGACTTTTCAATTTATTGCAATTCTGCCAGAACATTATCATTTCAGTATTTTACTAGATTTTGCTCTCAATGATGAATGAGGACCATTACTAAGAACAGTGCTAAAAACCAAGAAGTTTCAGATAGTAAAAAGAAAAATTTCTGCCTGTGTGCTCAGGTTTATATTCGTTGCCCGTGTGTGAGTGCCGACATGTTTGACTTCACACACGTTCATTTTAACATGGTCAAAGACTACATTAAAGTTTTCTGAGGACACCTTTCCATGGCAAAAGAATCAAACTAATATAGTACAATCGCTGCAATATGCAGAGCATATAGCAGAATGAACAAGCAATAAAATCGTGGTGATAATTAAGTAAGACAAAATATTCTTTTCATGTGACAGAAGCACAAAAATGGCACAAAATATAGAAGAGACATATTCAGTATAGAGAGTTTCTCACAGAAATGCAAATTTAAGAACCATGCAACATCTCTATCCATCAGAAAACCAAATGAAGTAGTACTGCATTGCAATTCAAGCGAAGTCACTGACTTAAGGTGGTTCTGCTCAAATCATATGACAGGACGCTAGTGGCATGTGCAACATCAACAAATCTGGTCCCAGAAGCTATGCTTTTCCCTCATTGCTCAGTAATGTCGGCACTGCAACGGATACTTCGAACATTACCTGAACACATGAATGCTTTGTCATTTCAATACATTTAAGCACGGACAGTTTGTCATCTTGACTACAATAAAAATTCAGGGCTTAGATAATAAAAAAAATTCTCCTCTCAGAACTAAAGGAATTTCTTAAAGAGTGCACGTGTAAGACAGGACTCAGTAGAAGAAAGATATATTAAATTAAAAAACGTATTCCTAGATACACTTTCAGAGGGAGCGCATTGCTGACAAAGTTCATATGCTAGTGTCATACTCTGTTCTCACTTTTATACAATTATATAACCAACACTCGTGCTGACACAAATGCACCATCAACAAAAATCAACTTTCTCCCCCATTGTTGTGGTTGGTAGAAGAACGAGTACGGCATGCTTCACAGTCGTGGCTTAGCGCTTCTATAAGATAAGCCACAAGGCCTGCCTGAAAAATTGTGAAAAAAATTCAGCCAATCAAGGATATTACTGGATGTCCAAGCAATTTTATGCAATAGTGACATCTCAAACATGTCTATTTCGTTAGCACCAGCTTTGTACGAAAAACATCATTTATAAGGCGGTGTGTGAAATTAAGTGCCATTGAAGTGCCCTGACAGACTATGGTTCTTGACTTCAGTGCAAGATAAAACAACATATACACAATGCAGTAGTAGACAGCAATCTATATTAGAGCCAAATGCAAGTGCGACAGATAGAAAATTGATCACTACAGTACTGATACAGAAAGTGAACTGAGAATGTCAGGACCATCTTTTGTACATCTGTAATGAGCACGAATTTTACACAACTGCAAGCTGGTTTCAAGCGGTAGGCCAAAAGAGTTTAAAACTGCTGCTGGTTTTGGGAAACTTGACATGCTTTATGTTGCTTCAAAAGGGTTCCAGCGCAAAAGACCACAGCAGTGAAGCACACTGCATCGAGATCTGAAGAAATCTGCCACTCACACACGCACACGCATTCACATGGCATCCCAGCACACTCGTTATACCATTCAGTCCTGTTGAGACATGCGTTCCCAAGGTGCGAGAACACACTTCCGAATGTATATATTAACATCGCACGAACCCACATCTCAGTGTGAAAATAACCACGCTCTGTCACTTTTCACCACTGAAAGCAACCTTACTAACATGAATAAAAGAAAGGGGCAGCTGCATCAGAACGCGGCCATTAAAGCATCGAGCTTGCTGAGAAAGGAGTACATCACTGATGGCATCAGGAAGATCATCGGTTAAGCTTGCCTTTAATTAAAAGCAGGTCAGGATGCAATGCTGTGCAAATGACTCCTGAAGACGGCTTTGGCGGAGTGCATATATGTGCAATTCCAGACTGCTGTAAAACTTTGTGAACATGGCTACAAGGACCAACATATGTGACAAGACATGCGATACAAATGAGAGCATGTTGAGTACTTGGTCATGTCACCGTTGTTACCAAATCCCAAGAAAATAATAGTCTTGAAACCGAAATTTTATTAGCATGAGGCCAGGCTTTATAGCTGCCAGAAAAATAGCTTCAGCCATTACTGCATTTGCAGAGCTTATTTGGCGAAAATAAAAAAAAGGCCTTCCTTCGCTAACGCCAAATTGACTTTCCTTGTTTTGGCAAACTCCAGACTACAAAAAGTAAGTGCTGGCGACTCAAATTTTGCTGGTGTGGCTGGGCAGTATGCTGAAAGGATTTATTACCTCTTAAGATGAATTTTTTGCATGAGAATTTATTTTTGTGAGTGTAACATTACAACGTTACAGCTCTAAGATTAACTGCCTAATGAAATAGCTTAAGTGAAATTTCAAAAAACAGCGACACCAACCAGTAAAATTTCATTTTAAAGGTCGGCGCCTGTTTTTTGATATGTAGCCCCCAGGCCAGACGGGATTATGTCACACTCTCGACTTCGTCAACTGAAGTGACAGTTGTCAGATTATAAACGATAATTGAGAGGTGACTGGCTAGATGCAAGGTCATTTTTACTTGATAGCATGATGCACTAAATGGTGTTAATTGGTTTCCTTGAGTTAAGCTTGGTAAGAATATAAAATCTAGAGAGCATAATTTCTTTGAAGCCAGGCCAAACACTACTAAAAAAATATGTTCCAAAGAGAGCCACTGAAGTAAGATTTGCAAACAAAGAAGAGCCCCCACAGCTCAGATTCTAGTTGCTTACTCCTTGCTCAGAACTAAATGGTCACTTAGCTTTGATGCAGGTTGGAAAAGAAGGGATAATCCAACAGTGTAGGGAGCAGAAGTTTTCAGACAGTGTATGTCTCTGTTGCTTCAAACATCTTAAAAATCACTACAGGTTATCTACCTAATCTACGACAAAGTGCATTTACACAACTTCATATATTCAGCAAAGGTCCACATAGCTTAGTTAGGCTGCAGTCAAAAACAAATAAAGACCAAGCAAGTTGAAGCTCAGTAAAGAAGTTCTGGATATGATCTGAAACTCACCACAACTACCAATCAATATCTTTTTGTGTTTGCAAGTGTTTTTCTACCTGAAGGAGTAAGCATTCCAGATGTGGTCAGATGAAATCTGGTTGAAGCACTGACACTTAGGGACACTAAGGACAACTCACTGCAATTTTCGTTCTCAATAAAAGTCACTGTTAGATTATTTGTCACCATTCTGATGTTTGTTATCTGTGTCTCATTTTTTGACCTGCTCTTGCTTAAAGAAGCCCAATTTTCACCAAAAGCAATATCTTCTTAGAATGTGACACCTTTTAATAGATACTGACTTGAAGTAGTCCTCAATGCCCCCAAATTGGCTCCCAAGTTCACCCTTTCATAATCTTGTACTGATTGTGGCTAGGGTGCACTGTTTGAAGCTAACAGTGACCAATTACGTGCCTGTCTCACAGTGATAGTGGATGCAACTATTATTATGAGAAGTTAGAAAAGTGTAGTGCAAGATAGCGCACTGACGGATTACTAGTATCGAGGCTGGGAATTAAAATTAATGAAGTGTTGTTACATCCGCTTTGGATTTACACATCCCTTTCCAATCCCTAAACCTCTGTCTAGCCTGGAAAAAATAAGCATGGTAGCTATCGAAGACAGTAGTAGTTGCTGTCCAAGCAAGAAGCTCTGCTGCTACTGGCACTGCCATTTTATACGCTGTAAGGCACTTCCCAAACATTAAAAATATGCGCTCTGTCAAATGCAATTACTGGTTGGCTACCAGTAGTCCACTACGGCTACTTTTGGCACTGCACTTTTAACACAAGCATGGTCCGCTTTCATAAAAGTTCTATGTATGGCTTCATGTTCTTCGAAGCAAAATATGTGGTAGCAGTTGCAGCATGGCATCAGCAGAGCTCTGCCTTCAAGCAGTCTATGAAGTAATCGTGCAAAAGTTTCACTCTACGACCTATGCCTAGATACCTAGTTGAGGACTCCGAGGACGTGGTGTGCATACACAGGCTATTGACAAAGACACCTGCTACTGCCATTTGTAATGAAACAAAAAGAAGGAAAGTTTTGCGAGGGTTGGGTGGGTATTGAAGGGCTTTTGCTTCACATAAAGTGGCATCGACAGCCACATTACAGTGGTCATGAACGTGCGTGCAGTGCATGGAAACACTGAAAACTCTGCTCCCTACAACGTTGAAACTTCCTAATAAGAAAAGGCAGGCTTTCCTTTTCACCTCGTTTCTGTTGCAAACCTTGTTCCTTAAATGCATTGTTTCTTTATGCCATATAGTAGTTCCAGACCTGAACAACTGTTTTCTGCTGTCAACTATCTCTACTTTATGTACTTCCCAATAACTACCTGAGACTTGAATCCTTTACCCTCGCCACTCACACTCGTGCCCTCGTCGAAGTATAAAACAAATGATGAATGTGATCATTCTCCTTTCTCACTCACTCGATTCACTAACACGAGTTTCACTATGTGCAGATGTATACCAAAAATTGACACCAAGTGCTAACTGCCACTGGAAATATCGATGCGGTGCTCCTCGCCTACAATGTTCTGCTTTTGTTTCCCAGCGGGGAATTGAAATGCCATTTCAGTTTCAAAGCTGCCATCCGCTGGCTTGGACGGGCACGCAGATAAGACCTCTTTCGCTCCTTCCGAAGTGAACAAGGCAAGCTATAGTGTCTGAGAAGCCCGCACAACAAGTTTTTTAGGCATTGTGGGTCACAACCCAAATATCTTGAGGCAAAGAGCAGAGGGAGAGTGCTGACAAAAACATGCCAGAGACATATACCTCAACAGGCGGAAGGAAAAAAAAAAAGAAAATGAAATGCAGCGTCAATCCTTCTTAGACACAAGACACAAAATGGCCGCTAAGTAGATGGCACCACCATGAGTGCACCACTGTTCTTGGGTCACAAGGTAGCGCACTGTCACACAAGTTGCCGGATGACAGCGTCGAGTTCCAGATGACCCACACGGGAAATGTCTAGTGCTCCAAGCCACGTGCAACACTGGCATCCATTCGGCAGGCATGCCGTTGGTTTTTGTTCCCATAAACACAAGAAAACACATTAACTGACCAGATGATGTCGACGACCATAGATGGTACTTCAGTGCTTCAAAGTCCAAGCCTGCAGTGCCGCGTCGCAATGAAAATGCGAGCGGCCACAGACGGTTAAGCCTAACACAATGAAAAATAAAAATAAGGATAACAGTCTCTCCTTGGTGCACAGCACGTAGTGTGGACAGTGCAGGATACAGCAGTGCTTGCTGTTTCTAAGCAGGTGACTGCCGCTGCCATCTGTTGGTCTGCCAGCTCACTTCTCCAGTCCGTTGGTGGCAGTGGCTAAGCAGAGTGTTGGCCTAAACGCGTTCACATCACGGTGTGGACAACGATGCGAAGTGCTGACTGTTTCATCTTGTTCTCGTCAGAATGATGTTGAAGTGCACGGTCAGCAGGGCGGTCAGTGCAACGGCCCACCGCACTGACACCAGTGATGAGGCACTGTTCACCAGCTCCTCATTCTTAGCCCTCGTCTCGTTTGGCAACTTGTCTCGGTTCTCTGCAAAAGAAAGTGGAGATGAATAATAGTTATAGGTAAATACACACAACTGCCATACACAAAGCACATTAGAATATATGGTTGTCACATCACAGAAGCAACCACACTGGGCAGAGCTTGTAAAGAGCTCCTGTGGCATGCATAGAGGAACACAAGTGCAACAGAAGCACTGATGCACAAGTTGGATACAGCATGGGTCACCTTTACTGTGGTGGCCTAAGTACTTGTGATAAATACAGTATACTGCATTAAACTACAGCCAGACGGCAAAAGTGAAATCCAGCTATAGTCTTCCATTAAAGGCACCTTAGAATTCAGTATGGAAATACAAAATCTGTCAACAACACTGAAGGAATTATTGCAGTCAGCCGAGTTCAGTGCAGAGATGGATAGTGGCCTCGCTCAGCAGTCTCCAATAACCTCTCTCCTGCACTTGCTACTGCTACCACCTCACACCTGCAAATTGATTACACCGCCTGATCTACTGCTATTCGCTGCTTTCCTCTCTTGGTACCCTGACTGTCGCCTCAAGTGTATACTCGTCATCTCTTGTGCATATCACATACGCCTAAAGTTGACTTCTTTACAATAGATAACACAATGACTCAGAACAACAACAAAAGAAGTGCAGCTCCCATTAAAGCTCCTGCCTATAATGTACTGCTACTAATTTCTATGAACTACAGACTAGTGTGAACCCACACCTGGTTAACTCTATCCTTTCCCTTGGCTTCCAATATAATACAATCAGTTAAAGTTTGGTCCTTCCTTAATGCTCCTCGCTACTCACCTCTCAGGGTCACTAGTCTCATGCCCTTTCCACTGCTCGCTGCAGTCTTTGGCCTCTCAGCTCCTCCTTTGTTCATGGGGCATCAACGAGCAGTACAAATTAGTGCAAAGCTATCTGCTGAAACTTGTAACAACTGCCTAACAGTGTTGTGACTGGGGACTGAAGATAAGTGGAGTATATATTTCCAACTATTTTCATAAGTAGAGTAATGGGAAGGAATACTCAATAGTATAGTTGGTTCACGGGCTCCAATGTCTCGAAGAGACTCTCGCTATGAGAGACACTGTAGTGGAGGGCTCCAGATAATTTCGACTACCTGGGGCTCTTTAAGATTGCACAGTACACAGGCCTCTAGCATTTCGGTTCTACCAAAATGCGACCGCCACGAATACAGAACCAAACCTGCGCATTTCAGGTTGGTAGCCCGGCACCAACCACTGAGCCACCGCGGTAGCTTTTTCAGAACTATGGTTTGGTACAAATACAAAATGCAGAGGCATATGCCCCTCAAGGAAATACATCCAGCCAATGGTGCGGAACGATTGCCTTGACTTTGTGGTTAATCCCTCTATTCCTGCTAGGGTGAAATCACAGGGGGCTGGCAGGAGTAAATGAATTAACAATGATGTCATGAAAGCCAGTTGATGCCATTGGCTGGAAGGCCTCTTTACAGAGGTACTTGCCACTTCGTTCTTATATCCGACTATAGTGTACGACTCTATGTGAGAAGCTCGCAGCCGCTGAGCAATCGCGAATCAGTACAACACGCAGAGCGAGTGGGCGCCTGCGACGCGAAAAGGCACCCACCGGCGGTCTTCTTGGAAGACTGCTTCCCGTCGGCCACAGGCACATCGTACGTCTTGATGGGTGGCCTGTTGGGCGGCGGTCGTGGCGGGAACACGGGCCAGCGCCGGGGCGGGGGCATCACCGGGTCTTCGCCCGGCAGCGGTGCCGGTACGGCCGTCGGTTGGAGCCACGGTGCCCGAGGCCTTGCCGGGGGGAGCGCGGGCCGCGTCGCGTTGCTGCCGGCGCCACTTGGCCATGGCCGTCGCCGGTCCGAGGGCAGAAGGTCGTCGCGTGGCACCGACGAGGGCACGGCTGGCGGCAGCGCAGTGCTCGTAGATGTCGACCGCGGCCGGGAGGTCGTCGCGCCTGCGGGCACAAGACCATGGCTCAGCGCTTCGTTCGCTCTCGAGGGCCAGCATGCTATGGGCTAGGCTGGCGGACGCGCATAGACGGCCCACGTGTAGGCGCTTACGGCGAACTTTCCAGTTGCTTTCACTTGGTCACCGAGACCTACTGGACATTTATTCGCAAACTGTGTACGCTCGCACTTATTAGCACGTTTAAATACAGTTTCTTTCCTCTAACTATACGAGGTATGCTCTGAAGCCATAGTGACCTCCAAATTGGCGTACATGGAGCACGGCAAAAGGCTTAACTCATGTCTGATCATCATATCGCCACTTGGCACGGCATGCACCGCTGTAGCTCTGCGTCATACAACAGGATGAGGCCTGTAACGTCCCATGAATACACCGCCTATACCGAGTGTTTCAAATTACTTATTCTATAAGGATTTTATACTGCGAAAGCCGTGCTACAGCACCCTCCCCCACCCCCTTCCCCTTCGCCGCGAATCTGATGTCTGTTGAAGTGAAGCCTCCATCCCAACAGCCCTACGGCCACCTTCCGCTGGAAACACCACCCACCCATCGACAGCTGCGATCCACCTCCCACCTCTGCCCATCTTCACCCTCCAGAAGCGCTATCCACCACCCACCCAACTCTACATTAATTTACTCTCCACAACGCCTCCATCCACTAATTTCGTAGTTAATAGATGGCCTCGGACATGAATTCTGAGTTAACCAGACGCACTCAGGTGATCGCATTACATGCAAACCACTACAACAAAGACTAGGGCACGTATACTGAAAGATCTGTGCACTTAAACAAGCAAGCCCATAGCACAGACGGCCAGGTTTCTAGTCGAGGCTGCAGTGGTCTAAAATGCACGCACCAATAAATAACGCATCACAGACAGATACGAAAAATCAGGGAAGTACTCACTCTTGCTAGGGTCGCAGCAGACCTTGAAGATGACCTTCATGTTGTGGGTGGCACACCGTCCGCCGATGCGCTGGTTCAGGCCCTCTATGTTTCCCGTCGAGGTGGCTGCATGGGAACGAAGGCGGTGACGTCAGAGGAAGACAGGAAATGCTGTGAAAAAATATACCGCAGGCAAGACGTCCCGAAGGCGTGAGGTCGGGACGCCTATATCTATATACAGTCCCAACTGTCAGAAGCTGGTGCGCTGTTTTGTAGCGAAAGCTACATTGGCCAGGAACTTGCAATTTTGCTGTAGCACTCCTGAGGAGGAGGCACACAGCCGTTGCCTAGCAACGGCTGCAGCTGGCGGACGCCGCTAGGCTGCCTCGATGCCAGGGCCGCCATATTGAATCACAACTCGCCTCTCCCATGTACCACGCTCGACTGGTAGCCCAGTGTAGCTCTCGCTGCAAAAGGCCGTTCAAGTTAAAGCACTTTGAAGCGCGCCGAGGGCATGAACGGCGCCGTTACAAACGCTAGCGTCGCTGATCCCGTGTGATTCAATATGGCGGCGCCGCTGAAGTATCTACCCCGAAGCTGGCATTGAGGTACCCTAGACGCCGCGCGCTCGCCGTGCCATCTGGCATAACGTCACACCGCGCGCGTGGCCACCCTTACCCGCCCTTACGAGCTTAACCGCTAACCAACGTATTCAGTGGCGCTATCTATGAGAGCCACTGAAACCCCCGCACACTAACTGAATAAAAAACCTTTGTGGAGGCTGGGAATCAAATCAGGGCGTTTCGACTTTGAGGCGGCGACGCTACCAGTCCGCCATGACGGCTCAGGGTTTCATCATAAATAAAGGCGCATCTAGTGGATGCATGGGTTTCATATATTAACTCTTCCGATCTAGAAGTCGCCGCGCTTTCGGTACGTATATACTGGCCTAACAGAGCTAGGCCATCAACATTTTTCTTTTTTACCGCGGTCGCACCGCGACCCATGGGATGAGGCTAGCGAACCTGCTCACGGAGGTCTGTGGTATCGCGAAGCGGTATCAAAGCCGCGTGACCACATCGCCTCGTTCGTGCTCTCTCCGTTTTCCCTTGCCCACTGTGATAATGTGGCTTACCAAAGCGCGTTGCGCCAGCCACCGGCGAGCATTTTCTTCGTTTCCGTTGTGACGGAATAAAGACGTCCTGTCTGAGCTGTGCTGCTCCTTTAGCTGTCTAGCTTCAAACACGACACAATGGGGACGAGGAAGTCGAGCCTGCGCCGGTGTTACACCCGCTGAAGACTTTCGTCACAAGAGCAAGACCTGCAGCATCCACAACAGCGGGAACGCCATCGCCATGATCACTTTTGGGCAGGTTGGACATTTTGATGATTCTACGACTGATTGGGTTTCTTATGAATAGCGATATTAGAAGCTTATCTGCGTGCTATCAAGGTTCCGGAAGACTTCCGGAAGGTTATGGAAGTTTGATCGGTCCGAAAACTTACGCCCTCCTCAAGTCACTGACTGTTACGGATAATTTTGAAAGAAGTTAGGACGGCGCTAAAACGACAAAGACTAAGAGGCACGAACACAACAGGACGGGCGCCAACGGATAAGTCGTCGTCTGAACCGTATGCAACGCTTGTAACGCAACTATATACGCAATCACTTGTCTCCGAAGCCGTCATTCATTAGCGAAAGAGCAAAATTTCACCGCCAGTCACAGAAAGAAACAAACCATAACGGAGTTCGTGGCCGAGATAAGATGCCTTGCTCAGACATGCGATTTCAGCGCAGTTTTTGGATCAGTCACTGCGCGACCGGTTTGTGTGTGGCTTGCAGCGCGTAGACATCCAGCGGCATTTGTTTGCCGAAGACAATGCCCTCACTTTCCAAAAAGCTATCGAGCGTGCGTTATCTTGGGAAGCAGCAGTGCGAAATGCGACAAAGTGCACGAAAGGAATGCTGACATACATAAAATGCCCAGTTCAAGGTCAAAGCTGTCAAGGTCAAGGCTGTGCTATCGCTGTGGCTCGCCAAAGCACGGAGCTTCAACCTGTCCACTTTCGCAAGCAACTTGTTATAAGTGCAAAACAAAAATAGCAGTGGCTTAGCTCGGCTATGCCAGGATATACGTAGCGTGATCGACGCTGAGCCGCTGAGCAGCAATTTCGCTCTCATTCTCCATGGCTACACCACACTGGCAAACGCCCCGCTATATGCATACCCCTACTGATACCTCTGCGCAAGCGCACAAAATGAGAGGCGCTATCAATCTGCTCCGGTGCAGCGTCAGACTTGGCTACTGCGCAACGCAGGCGCACAGCTGGGCACGCGCCGGCGCCAGTGCGTCTGCCGCGGCTATGAAGTCACTCCTCTGGAATGCGCAGACCGGCGAGGCGCGCGCGGCGCGGCGGATGGGTGGATAAGCCTGAACCCTTTAAATCGGCCGGTGAAGCCACCTAACCATGACTTGTGAAATTTTACTCTTGTCTTGATTTTAGCCACCAATCGGATAACCTTCGCTAGGTTACATCTACCCGCTTAAAATCTGCTTTCCCTTTACTGTCCTTAAACGCCAATCCCTTGGATAAATCAGCCCCGCTTCTTTCCACTGCAGGGTGTCGAGCTTACCAGCGGGTAGAAATGGATGAACGGTCGAAAGAATACATGACGCTAAACACACACAAAAGGGTGTGCGTCGTCAAGCGCCACGCATTTGGCGTAGCTTCCGCTCCTGCAATTTTTCAAAAGATGATGGATAACATGCTGAAAAGACTCGAAGGGGTTGCATGTTACATTGATGACATCCTCGTAACGGGGAAATACTGATGAAGAGCACCTGCGTAACCTCAAACCTGTTCTGAACCGCTTGTCGGAAAGAGGCGTTAAGGTGAACTCAGCTAAATGTCAGTTATTTAAAGGCCAGCTATAATACCTTGGTGACATTGTAAACGCTAATGCACCGAGGCCAAATGACAAGCATCAGTTGGCCTCTGCTTGGCCTAGTTAACTACTATGGAAAATTTATTCCAAACCTGACAAGTGTAATCGCCCCCGCTTAAACGGCTTTTACGTAGTGACATATCCTGGGTGTGGAGCAGTGAGTGCGATGACGCCTTTCTTGAAGTTAAGAAGCTGCTGTCCATACCACCCGTGCTTATCCACTACGAGCCCGGATTGCCACTACAACCGTCTTGCGACGCATCGGGCATGCGGCGTCGGAGCCGTGCTCTCACGCCCAACCAAATGGTATGTGCAACTGTGTACGCATCAAGAACTTGGAATAAGGCAGAGGCTGGCTACAGCCAAACTGAGGAAGAGGCACTCGGCCTAATTTTCGCTGCGAAAAAGTTTCACTACTATCTTTATGGCCGTGTCTTCACACTCGTGAGCGATTATAAACCATTGTCCACTTTTCTCGGGCTGAAAACAGGCATTCCTACGATAGCTGCAGCGAGATTGCAGCGTTGGGCAGTCTTGCTATCGGCATACAACTACACGCTGAAGTCATCAGAAGAAAACGCTGACTCAGATCGCCTTTCGCGACTGCCGCTGCATGACATTGATGACAAAGCACCGGAAGATAACTTCTACGGCGTTCCGACTCGCTTCCAGTAAACTGGACGTAACACGCGAGACCAGTCGTGACCCTGTGCTCAAAGCAGTCATGCAGTACGTTTTGAGCGGCTGGCCGAATCGCTCCGAATGACAAACTCGAGCCATTTTTCTACAGACGCTTAAAGGTGTCTTTGCAGCAAGGATGCCTGGTATTGGGAACTCGTGTCATTCCTGAGCGCTTCCGGTCGTTCATGCTTGAGGAGCTGCAACAGAGCTAGCTAAGGTGGGAGTAAAGCTAAAAGGGAAAAGATGCAAACCCAAGAGTTGGTGGGATGAGGAGGTCAAGAGGGCAATAGAAAAGCGCAAGGAAGCATCCAGGGAACACAGATATTCCAAGAAGAGGGGGGAACCAAAACCCGAAGTAGACAGAAAATGGGATACCTTCATAAAGTGTAGAAGGGACGCATCCTATTTGATTAATGAGAAAATTAGAAGAAAGGGTGCCCAATGGATGTCAAAAGTAGATAAAAAGGATAGAAAAGCAGCCCAAAAATTCTGGAAACATCTAAATGCAATGAGTAATAAAACTAGGCTAGAACAAAGGTTTATTGTTACAGATGAGGGTATTCGACTAGAAGGGGATGAAGCAATAAAACACATAGGAACAAGGATGACGGAAAAATTTTCAGCAAAGCACGTGGTACATAATTTATCGAAGGAGGATAGACCGGTTATAGCAATAGCTTCACTTGAGCAAGGAGAGTGGGAAAGGGCAGAGAAGAAGGTTCCTAGTGGCACATCAACAGGACCAGATGGTATCCCGATTATGTTGATAAAGAAGTTAGGACCAAAATCCAAGCAAACATTAATACAGGTAGTGAACAAAATGATAGTGGATGAGAAAGTCCCCGATGAATGGCGATTACGTAGAATGAACATGATATATAAGGGAAAGGGGGACAAAGCAGACGTAAGTAACTATCGCCCCATAACAGTGACGTCTGTGGTTTACAGGGTGGTGATGCAAATTATAAAGGATAGACTGCAGGCTTGGGTGGAGAACGAGGGGATGCTAGGGGAACTACAGAATGGGTTCCGGAAACAAAGGAGGTTGGAGGACAATCTATTTTCATTGACACAGTGTATAGAAATTGCGGAAAAGGAACATAGGCCCTTATTGCTAGCATTTCTGGATATTAGGGGAACCTATGACAACGTTACTCAGGAGCATTTGTGGGACATATTGGGCACATTGGATGTGGAAAATGGAGTAATTAATCTTTTAAAAGATATATATAGAGGTAACAGAGTGCTCATAAAATGGGAAAAAAATGTATCAGGGCCTGTAGAGATACAGCGGGGGCTTAGACAAGGATGTCCTCTGTCCCCTTTGTTGTTCATGTTGTACCTGCAAGGTTTGGAGGCCAAGCTAGAGGGGAGCGGACTAGGTTTCAACCTATCTTTTTTCAAGCAAGGGGAATTGATTAAACAGACATTACCGGGACTAATATATGCGGACGATATAGTGATAATGGCTGACAACAAGGAAGACCTGCAGAAGTTGTTAGACATATGCAGTACAGAGGGAGATAGATTAGGCTTCAAGTATAGTAAGGAAAAATCTGCAGTCATGACATTTAATGAAGAGGGCGGCGAGCATAAAATACAGGAGTTCATGCTAAAGGTAGTGAATGAGTACAAGTATCTTGGGGTGTGGATAAATAACAGTGTTGAGTATCTGACAGAGCATGAAAAATATGTAATGAATAAAGCTAGTAGGAATGCAGCTGTCATGAAAAATAGGGCACTGTGGAATTACAATAGGTATGAGGTGGTAAGAGGGATCTGGAAAGGGGTGATGGTCCCTAGCCTGACCTTCGGGAATGCGGTCCTGTGTATGAGGCCAGATGTTCAAGCAAGGCTGGAAATTAGGCAACGGGGAGTAGGGAGGTTAGCTTTGGGAGCACATGGCAATACACCAAATCAGGGGGTACAGGGCGATATGGGATGGGCGTCTTTCGAGAGCAGAGAGGCTAGCAGTAAGATAGCATTTGAGGAACGATTGAGAAGGATGGAGGAAAAGCGGTGGGCTAGGAAAGTTTTCAGATACCTGTATATAAAGAATGTTGACACGAAATGGAGAAAGCGAACTAGAAAATTGACAAGCAAATATCTGGACAGCAGTAAGGGGGCAAATCAGCAATTATCGGTTAAGAAAAAGGTTAAAGGAACAGAGAGAGCTTTGTGGAAAACAGGGATGCTGACGAAATCGGCACTAGAAACATACCGGACCTTTAAACAGGAAATTGTCAAAGAAAATATCTATGATAATTGTAGGGGAAGTTCTTTGTTGTTTGAGGCCAGGACTGGAGTTTTGCGGACTAAGAAGTATAGAGTCAGGTACCAGGAGATAGACACTTTGTGCATTGCGTGCGGAGAGGAGGAGGAAACGGCTGAACACTTGATACTTTTCTGTAAAGGGCTTCACCCTACAGTGGAAGGCAGCGGGGCTGAGTTACCCAAGGCATTGGGGTTTAGGGATAGTGAAGGGAAAGTGGATTTTAAGAGGTTAGAAGTAACCAAGCGAAGGTTATCTGATTGGTGGCTAAAAGCAAGACAGGAGTAAAATTTCACAAGACATGGCTAGGTGGCTTGAGCCACCGCCCGATGTAAAGGGTTCAGCCGTATCCATCCATCCATCCATCCATCCATCCATCCATCCATCTTGGAATCGTCAGGCCGAATGAGTTGGCCAGAAGTTGCGTGTGATGGCGAACAATTAACAATGACATCAAACAAAAAGTGAGTTCATGTCAATCAAGCCAGTCGCAGCGGAACATGCCGTGCTTTGCTCTGCTTCATTCATGGGCGTGGCCTAGCTGGCCTTGGGAGTGAGTTCATATCGACTTCGCAGGCCCATCCAAAAGTTCAATGCTCTTGATAGTGACAGACGCTCATTCTAAGTGGCCAGAAGTGTGCGAAATGAAAGATACATCCGTAGAGAAACCCATTGACCATCTTCATGAACTTTTCTATCGTTTCGGTTCTCAGAGACGCTTGTATCTGATAACGGTCCACAATTCATATCGGACGCGTTCTGAAATTACATGCGCAGCATTGACACCCGTCATGCCCGCGCAGCGCCGTATCATCCAAGCAGCAACGGAAAGGCTGAGCGCTGCTTTGTGCAATCACTCAAAGCAGCGTTGCGTAAGAACCCGTCCGTACCACTGCATTCAGCTATTGCTGACTTTCTTTTGGCGTATCGCAACAACCCTCATACAATCATCGGTGAAGTTCCTGCGTTCCTCCTACTTGGCAGCCTTCTTCGTATAATGTTAAATGTTGTCAAGCTTCAATCCAATCAAAAGTCCAATAAATAAATAAACAGTGCCTGCTGAGCAGTTTGACCAAACCTTAAGGCGCAATTCATGCCATCGCAGAGAGCGACTCTTTAAAGTTGGTGATAGTGTAACGGTCAGGAACTTCACACGCGGGGGATGATCGTTTTCAGGTTCGATTCTCGCGCAAACTGGTCCGGTGTCATACCGCTTGTGTGTCGCAACTCCTCGAGGTGTGTTTCCGCGGGTTCGCCACAAGACCCACATCGTCCGAGTGGCTCCGGAAGAAGACACATCTGCTCCTCTGGCGCCATGATTTTAACCTGAATAGCAACCGAAGGCCTGCCGGTCTCCCCGTCAACAGGCCGGGGCGCAAGCCCGCCATTCGGATACAGAGCTCGCAGAACGGCGATACCCAATTCGGGAGAGGAGACCACCCGACCGCTATGTACTGTGTGTGAACAGGACTTTCTTGCGACCTTTGTAAGTAAGTGCGGAGGTATGTGGCATCGCCAGGCGCTATCTCAAAGCCGCGTGAACACGTCGCCACGGTCACGCTCTCTCCGTTTTTCGTTGCCCACTGTGATCATGTGGCTTAATAAAGTGCGTTGCGCCAGCCATCACCACGCATTTTCGTTGTTTCCGGGAATAAAACTGTCCCGTCTCGGCTATGCTGCCTCAGTTGTCTAGCTGCAAACACAAGGTCCACCGGTCAGCGAGTCTTGGGCATCATTAGAAGTGGCAAGCCAGCAAAGGGGATACCCGAATCAGGACGGAAGTCACGTGCAATTGGAACCTAGAAGAATGCACCCCACGGCTACAGGCGTGGGGTGCATTAGCCCAAAGAACGGTAGAAGATATTAGGTGAGTACACAGCGGCTCACGCCGCTCTCAGTTAAAGTCCCCTAGTTTCCAGAAGTGCCACGAGGTGGCTGTTCGCTCGGCGGCCTGGGCCATGGTGAGAGGCGATGCTTTTCTATGGGGAATGCACGCTTTGTGAACGCCATTTTCCCGAAACCTGTTGCCAATGAAAAGAAAACTCCTTTGCCGCTGTGTTTCTATACCGCTTCGTTGCTAGCTGCAGTTTTGTGAAGCAGAGGCTTCGCGCTGATTTATTTGAAGGCGATGAGTTCTGGCGTTTTTTTTTAACCTGCTACACGAATAAGTGCCGCACTCAGCTAGGTTAAAGTGCAATGACGATGCTGCTGGCGACAGCGCAAGGTACAGTTCTTGCTATGCGAACGGCTTTTGCGAAGTAAACGAACCGTGCGATATCTGCCTGGTTGCTATCGCAACGAGATAGTTCATTTATGTTTTCTTTCTTCCGGCGAAGTTTCACCGCTTCGACACTAACGCTGCGATCAGCGGCCCGGTTCGGATGACGCGGCTGGTACTTTATCTGGTCGCTCGCGGCCAGTGAGTCGCCCGCACAGTGTCCTCACCTATATTTCGTACACCGTGGGTGGCCCAAAAGTATACTCCGACTATTCTGTTTCCGTCCATTGCGTTCGAACCTCTTGGCATTTCCGTGTGGGTACTTAAACGTCGACAGAAGTACATCGATTCCGATAATGTGAGCCAATCAGTTACCTACCGCCAAATATGTGAGGCTCGCTTCCCCTTCCAGCGGTACCACCGTAAGCACGGCGACACGTTAGTCATTACTGAGCGCGATCGACACACATAGCTGATGCACAGGGTGTGAGGTGGTATGCAAGCGCAGAGCTTCCCTCGTCCGCTGGTTTTCAAACAAGGCACGCATTCAGCCGCCACTCTAACGATGGCGTTAAGCGCCAGAGGGCAGAAGTATACTCACAGATGAAGTAGTAGTCCTGTCCCGGTCTGAACTCTAGCCCCCCCGGCTGGGGCGTGAAGGAGCGGAAGGTGATCGTGAAGTACATTAACTGGTGGGGCTTGTCGCAGACGGCGATGATGCGAGGCGTCGGGTTAGTGATGCGGCACGAATCGTACTCTTCCTTGGACACCTGCACAGCAAAGGAAACATAAGCACTTTCGACGAAAATTACACACGGGGTAACAGGGCACAAGAATCCTGTCTTCATGAATAAAAAGAACAAGATAAAGAACAGTACCGTAAAGTGGCTCCTTTTCATTTATTACAAAAACAAAAAGGCCAAATAAACCAGCACATTCTCGCTTGCTGTAAAGTAGAATCCTTTCTAGCTAGTCTCATTCTACTACGCTTGAGCCGCAAACGAAGCTGATAGTTATATTACCAGCCGCCGAATCGAGACCAGACTTCTAAAGACGAAATTCAAGCTCGTGTTTTTTTTTTTATTCGGATATAGTGGGATAATGTGACCGCTGACAACCATGGCGTCTATGAGCCTAAGTCGCTTTCCGTGCGTTCTAGAGGCTTTCGTCCATGACAGTACATATTGCACATAGTCGGATACCAGTAAAGAAAAAGGCGGCTTTTCACCGTCAAGCGGCCCCTTCCAACCAATGGCTTGGGCCGATGATCTTGAGCCTGCTAGTGTGACATGGGATAGTCTCCTCCCTGCATTCTGGGGGATAGTCACCTCCCTGCTTTGCCACGCTGCTCCCTGCAATGTCACTCTCATGTTCATGAGGACCGGGCGACGCCGTTGGCTGGAAGGGGTCCTTTCACGGGAAAAACCTGCTTTTTTCTTGACTTGTATCCGGCTATGTAACCATGGGGGAGTGCGACAAGACAAAGCAGTAAGAATGGACCCGACAAGTGTAACTTCAGACAACGTTAGTAGCTTAACGTCAGGACCGGTATCACAATACAGCGATTTATATGTTCTCGTCCGATTCTATGCTATCCCTATCACTCGTATTGCCAGGAATTGGGGACACACGCTTCTAGTTCCCTTGGCCGCCGCCACGTGTCGCATGGCTTTGGACAAATAAAAATAGCGCGCTGACATCATCCGTGACGTAAGAACGAAAATGACCGATTGTCTGCACAACAGAACGTGATTCATCGCTAGGCTTAGCGGTACATAGCGAGGCGCTGTCCCGAACTCCTGGTAATGCGCCACACCGAGTCAGTGGTGGCGGAGATGTGATTTTGCCATAGCCATTGACGATGAATGAAAAGAATCAGGACGTATAGAAAGATGAAAACAGTACAGTTTTGTCATCCTGGTTCTGATTGATTGATTGAAATTTTATTGAAACAATGACAATTATCGAGGTCTTGGGTAGTCCGCCTATTCCGGCAGCCCCTTGGTCTGCTTCACAGCGTGAGCCCTGCGAACCAGTTCACTTTGCTGGTCGGGGTCCTCGCTGCGCATAATGGCCTCCCACTCCTTTAGATTGGGATTAGAAAGTCTGCCAATATCGGGATTGCACTGGCATGCCCACACCATGTGAAAAGGCGTAGCTATTTCTCCACAGTGTGGGCACTGTAGTTTGTAACTAATGCAGTTTAAGTGGTGCTGCGAGAGTATGTTTATAGTTGTATATTTTAACGGATGCAGACTGCAGCGCAGCCAGGACAGCAGGGGAGTTTTTAAGGAGCTAAATCTTGTAGGCAAGCTATACGGGCCCAGTCTAAATTTGTTTCGCACTCCCTCACAGAGCGCAGTTTTCTCCACGAACATTAGCCGCGATACGAGTAATAATCTATTTACTCGTAATTACGCATCAGATCTTGAGTCCCGACTCCATTAAACGGTGCCGGAGCGCAAGGCAAGGCTGTGTGGACGTGAATAATGAAGACAGTCTCCGATGTCCATTTTTCCTCATACAAGAGCGGTCTTATACACAGGCCCCAAAACGCGAGTACATATACTATAAAGAAAGGCTGCACGGCAACACGATAAAAGATAGAAAATAAATCTTGCGGACAAAGCAAATCCAAGGCGAATGGCCGCAATAAAACGAAAAAGTGCAAACGGGAAAGAGATAAAGACACAGCCAGAAGGCATATGATAACCTATGAGCGCGCTAAGCGACCAGATAGCAAAATAAACGCGAAGCGTTTGCTGGCGGAGAAGTTATAAATGGATAATCTTTTAAAAGATCGCTCTGTTCTTCTCTTATTTTCCTCTCCCCGAATCTGCGGCCTTCGCCATCTAATGCATGCAACGCGCGCGGTTGCACGCACGCGGAGGGAGGCGGCGTTTAATTTAAGCGGGCAACGATGCTTTGCGCAATGCGGAAATCGGGAAGGGCGGCTAAGTGATTGCTTTTAGGCATCGCCGCGGCGCGCGAGCGCAATCTGGCCGATGATTAATAAGCGACGTAAGCGGACGATTCGCGGCTGGCACAAAGTTAATGGCGAAGAGGTAGAGGGGGTTAGAACTGCGCAACAAGCGCGCTCTCTCCCCTGTTAAAAAGTATAACGGGCCGACGTTCCAGCTTCGTTAATCTTGACAAGGGGGCTCTTTAGAGCGATGGCTGCGCGAGGGACATTTGACGGGGTTATATCGGTGCACACCGGCACCGTCGGGGTAGTATGTCGTAACCTAAAACTCTTCTGCCTCAGAAAGGACTGCGATCAAGCATGGACTTGAGCGGTTAGGTGCAATTTAGGCACCTCGGGCCCTGTGTATCTAGGAAGGAAAGTTAATGGACAGATTTGTAGGGCAGCAGACTAAATAGCCACCTACCACAACATCGGCCAGCATTAATCCATGTATTAATCTACGTAGTAATAAATGTACAGAAGACTCTCGCTGATATGAACTCGCTTAATTCGAACAGCCGGTTTATTCGAAGTAGCGTTTTGATCCCGTCAACATCAAGCGTGCTTTTAACAATGCAGCCCTTAGTTTCGAACCAATTTGCTGCCCCCTTCCAGTTCGAATTACCGAGCCAGTAATGCGTGTCTAATTGATCCACGTATGGATCGCCCAGGACAATGCGCGCATGGATTAACTTTTAGCATAACTACAAGGACCAGACCGCTAAGCGAGGTAAACAAAACCCGCCGCCGAATGCCACATCCGGAGCCTCCAGCGGCATTACACACAGTGATTATGGATTGACTCGAGACCAAGAAGAGTCGAGGTAGCAGGCGGCGCCTGGACACCGGCACACAGGAACTCACGTTGTAGATGATGTACTGCTCGACGTCCTCTTCCTGGGTGCCCGTCCTGTAGACGGGGCAGATGATGTTCACCTGGTCGTACTCGAACGGGATGTTGCCCTTGTTCACGTCGATTATGTGGTCCGTGTTGTCGATGCGGAAGCTGCAGAGAGAAAGAACGGGCACAGAGGAATGAGCACGACGCCAAATACACGAATGCAGATGTATACACAAACACGGTATGCGCACATATGCGCTTATTAAAATTCCAAAATAGTCACGCCACTTGGCGGAAACGTTTATGCCTGGACGTTCACGTCCAAATAAACGAAACAGCTGTGTAACGCAGCGAACTCTCGCGAAACGTCTTTTGAGTTAACAAGGCCAGCATTTCTCTTCCTTTGTACCTTTCGTTTGTTATACATAGCGCCGCTGTTTCCCTTGGCTCTTCGCAGAGCTCTTTGAGTAGCAAGGTAGGTAAGACAATTACACAGTCCGCCAAGTTATGTCTAAACAAAAGACATCATAAGGAGTGCGACACGAAATAGTAACGCTTTTACACGTCTCTGCGCGTATCCAAACGTCAGGAGCATCCTACAGAGCACGCAGGGTGACCCGGCGCTTGTATCGCTACCGAAACGGCCGTTTTTGTCAAGTAATGACGTCATCGCACGTCTAAGACCCAACGGCATACAGCGAACCGGGCGGGGTTTACTAGGGACTTCAGAGCCCTACGCCCGATACACGGCTGCAGTCGTGAATCACAGGACGAAGAACTTCGAAGGCGCAAAAGAAAAAAAAAAGAAAAAAAAAGGGGGGGGGGGGAGACAAACGCGAGAAGAGGGTGTAAAAACCGCACTAGCTACACGACAAGATGTGGCACTCGTCCAAAGTCTGATGGGAAACGCGCAAACCAAAGCTACACTCAGTTGGGGCAGCGTAGGCGGGGTGGGCCAACGTTGGGGTGAGCGTGGTGGTGGTGACAGCGGGGGAGGGGGGGGGGGGGGGAAACGCCACGAAGGAGAAACTGGCGCGTCACTTCTATCGTGCGAGCGTCAAGCGGAAAGGAGGAGGGTTGAACAAGAGAGAGAGAGGGTTGATGCCGCGAGATTCGGCGCGCATGAGTTAGCGAGAAGCGCATATACGCGTTCTGGGGGAGCAGACAGTCGACGAGATGAGACAGGCGAGGGAGGTTATAAAACTGGCGTCGCCCTGTAACCAGGGAGCGGAGGCGCGATAAAGACGGAGGCCCGAAGCATATGAGGGATCAGCCCGAAAGGCCCGTAGCGAAGCGCAGAGGCGGAGAAGCCGGAGAGAAATCATGCAAAACGGAAACGCACGAGGCCTTAGCAAGCAAGGGCGGAACCAAAGAATAAAGAAAAAGCACAGAACAAACGCGTTCTTAAGAATGCGACGAAAGAAAACTGAACGGTGAAAGAAACGTAAAGGAATAGGAAGAAGATGGGAGGAAGCTAGCGGGCGTAGGAAAGCAATAGGAAAGGCATTAAAGAGGGCTCCCCCTCCGCGCACACGAAATCACAGTCAAAATAAGGGGAGGCGAGGGAGCGGTACAGGAAGTGCGTCTTCAGCCGGGAAGCTATATAGCCTTGTCGGAGAGTGATAGACAGCTTTGGGATTCCGTCGAGAGAAAAGAAGAAAAAAACACACCTAAGAACGGATACTGGAAGGAACATCTCGGAAAAAGAAAATGAAGAAGAACCTCGTTGGAGGAAAAATACGGTCCAGGAGGTGCGAAAGTGAAGAAGAACGCCGGAAACGGGGATGGGAATGGATGTTCGGGAGACGTTTACAAAAGGAAAAAAGAAAGTGTCCAGGGCACAATGCAATGGTGCAGGAGGACATGTGTGTGAAAAGAAAAAAAAAATGGAGGAAGAAAAAAGAGTGATTCAGCTGTATATAGTCAGCATAGCGAGTAAGCAACATTGCTGGTAGAGAAACCAAGTTCGCGGAGAAGACAAGGGGGTATGTCGTCGGGAGTGCTCATGCGCCAAAAGAACAACGTCTCATTGCGGGCACGCCCAAGCGCACTGGGAACGCGATTAAACTTAGGCTCCTAAAACGCGCTTAGTTGACGATATAGTTTCTTTCTACCGAACTGAGTCGAGTTGAATATCATTTTTTGTACGATGCAGAGTTGAGTCATGACACCAGTGGGGGCGTATGCATCCACTGTGGTCACAGGCGCCTATAGGCGGATCGTGATGTGGTCGACGCCGACGGCTATAATGCAACCCACTGAGATTCACTATTTATTAACTTATGGTATACTGCCGACGTCATGCGAGAGCACGATGACGTCACTGGGCAATTTCGTATTTAAGAGAAAATAGCGCAAAAGACGGGGACAAGTGAAGAAAACAAGACCAGCGCTAACTCACAACTGAAGGTTTATTCACAGGAGACAAGGCATATAAACAGCGCAACCAAAGAAGATAACAAAGCAAACAAACGTGTAGCTGTGTGGGATCGAGGAAACGAACTTCACTGTCATGCAGTCAAACCGACGGGCTGCTAACGCACAATCTAGTTTTTTTCTTCATATAGAACGGCTCCCTAATCTCCCTAGATAACTGCGTTGGGTGGTTGTACAAAACATCACTGTGATGAAAAGAAGGGATGCAAGATTTGCAGCCTCTGACATGATCAACTAGATTCGTAGGTTTAATAGCGTCCAATGTATTACCATGCTCAGTTAGGCGCGTGTTAATACGACCCGTCTGGCCAATGTATACTTGTCCTCAAGAAAAATGAATTTTATAAACAACTCCTTCAGAGCATGGAACATACTAAGTTTTATGTTAAATTCCCCAGGTACTTTAGGATCCGTTTTGTTTTTCAGCCTGTCTTTCCACCTTAGCACATAACCTTTTAAGTCTTTTAGGAGCTGAAAACACAACCCCTATTTTATACCTGTTCGCCACTTTTTCGCCCGTCTTGCCATCGTGTTGAACTGCAATTTCGTACCATGGACGACGGCGGCTTCCGTGCTATGAGACATATAAGGCTTTCGCTTTAATAATCGTAACACTCTGACGCGACCGTGGACCGCAGTCACGGGACTACGGAGTGACGGCGCATCCAATCATAGTAGGACGTCCTGGAAAAACGCATGTCTCAGAGTCTAGGATAGGAGCTTAAAGACGCCGCACGAGGCACGTGTTGTGGTATTGAGAACGATTGAAACAAACGCAGGAACAGAGATACGGTAGTGCTTCACTCGATGGGTGGAAACAGAAACTAACGGAAAGAACCGCGAAGAAATCACGGAGCTGGGGTAAGCAATGGGGCGATAGAGGCGAAATATTGCGGACTCAGGTAAACAGGCAATGAAATTATTAAACATAAGTTGTCACAAGTAGCATGGAAACTTTTTTTTCATGGATACATCCACAGGAAGGAAAAAGAGGCACAGGAGCAGCAGGAGGCTAACCGCACGGGAAGCAGAGAAAATACGAGCGCCATCGGGGACGACTAGACTCGAATGCCTGAACAACAACAAACGCGACAACGATGTCGAAGCAGCAACGGCGTCTGCACATCTCCAACAATAATAACGAAGTAAGACGCGTGCCAGAAAGAGAAAGACGGGGACGGTATAAGAATGCTGTAAGCTGCAAGCTACGGCACATGTGAGGGCGACGAAAGGAAAAACGAAAAAGACTCCTTCAGCGCGAGCTCACATATGTATGCGACAGCCCCGCTGATATTGGCAACCGCCTCTTTCCCTCCCGCGCCATCCTTATCCCCCTCTCCCCCTACACGCACACACACACACACACACACACACACACACACACACACACTACAACTGCCCTCCCAGAACCGGCGGCGCGTCTTTAATTAAAGTCGTAACTTTACGGCCTCCCGTCGGCCCGGGGGTTCGGCTCAAAACGGATTCTGGCGCGCGCTCCGAAGTTCTTCCTCTTCCTCCCCACCCTCTTCCGGTTCGCGCTTAACACACACTCTCTCTCTCTCTCTCCCACCAACTTCCTCACCCCCACGCATCCTAGGCCTCTTCTAGACAGTTTCGTGCGGCCAAGAATGCAGGCGAGAATACAGGATACGCAGGAGGGGGGCAGCCGAAGAGACGGACATAGAAAAACAGTCTCGGCGAGACGACGCCCGAGCGTCCGAGACGATTAGCGCCCAGCAACTAGACGACGATGAAACGGGCTAACCCCCCCCCCCCCCCCCTCCAGCCGCTTGCTAGAGCCGCGACTCTTCTACTGAAATTCCGAGCAGCACGACATATGCGGGTGCGCAGTTGCGGAGCGTGATCGAGACGGGCGCGGTCTCCAATGCACGGTATTTGGGAAGCACGCGAGCGGGGAACTCGGAATACACCACCCGCCGTCCGAAGGCTTCTGCGGACGACGCAAAAACATTGCAAAGCAGCCCAGTGGTGTTTGCGGCGTTCGGACGTCTCCGCATTCCTGATTGGACGCGCGACGGTTCCAGCCTGGCCGTCGTCGACAGTGCGTGGATTTAACGAGGCACGGGCGCAGACGCCCGGCGGTGTGTCTACGCGCTCGTGTGTTTTGTGAGTTTGTGCCCGGGAAGAGAGAGGCATGCCTAGCGGCTCGTCGGCACCGAGCAAACGATGGCCGGGCATCACATAAAGTAGGGTACGTCGAACCCGTACTCCTCTGGAGTTACACTCTTGTTTTTCATCCTTGTGTGTATGCACATGTTAGTTTTTTTCTTAGTGCCGGCTATCAACACCAGGGAAAAATATCGAATTCCTTAAACTGCTAAGGAAAGCCGATTTTTGATCAGGAGGTGACATTTCAGAGGGCTTAGAAAAAGAAAAAGAAAACAAAAATCTCGATCGAACATGCTCGAAGAGGCAAGGAGAGGAGAATCTGATGTACTTGTAGGCTAGGACGATAGGAAAAGACTGCCAATAGAAGCAGCAAGCAAATCATGGGCATCTATTGCGAGCCAACAGGAAGAAAGATAAGGCATCAATCGAGCAACTGGACGCTCGCGCTGATGATATAAATGCCAAGAAGGTCGGAGTAGTTAGTGTAAACAATCTTGAATTGACAGTGCCGTTACATACATTTCGGCTCTCACATCCCACTCACCTTTCCGTCTTCGGCCTAACGAATCATCTGAGATATTTTATGCCCGTCAAAGCTACAAGTGCAGCCAAAGCGACAAATAGGGTAACATGCATCTGGATAAATTTTCCTAAAGAAAACCATCCTGGGCTCTTGACAGCCAAGTTGGCATCCATGTCTCTCTTTTACTCATCTCCACTAAAACGCCCTTCGTAATCTGTCCACACCGTAACGAATACTGCTCTGACGACTTAAGTAATAATTCTTGTACCTCAGTCTTTAACAGAACTTTCCATATTGCTCAACTCTCGCCTTGACGCTAGCGGCTCCTCGGAAACACGGCAGAAATAAGACGACGTCAGAACGTGCACGAGACGCAGCACTCACGCAACGTGAAACCACACAAACACAAAAGAGAGGGGACTATATATATATATATATATATATATATATATATATATATATATATATATATATATATATATATATATATATATATATATATATATATATATATATATATATATATATATATATATATATATAAGGAAGAAAAAAAGACGAGGAGGGTACGAAAGGGAAAGCGGACGTAGAGGCCGTTCAGATGATGGACCGACGTCACACCTCAACGACTCGAAGCGTGCCGCTCCGTGTCGCAGGCGTATACAGCGCGTGGCTTAAATATCTCCCGGCGAAAAGAGCCCGCGCTGGGAGGATGAAGAAGAGGCCCGGGCGGGGAGACATACACGTCTCCATTCCTTTCGGCTAACGGCGTGCGCGTCGTGCAACAGCTGAAAGCCATAAAGAAACCTCTTCCCTTTTATTTTTTATTCGTTCCCCTCTCCCTTCTTCCCCCATCAAAACGCAGGCTGAGTTGCCTTCCATTTCGCTTGCCTGGAGAAGCATCGTTTTCTTTATCCCACCTCTCCCTCTTTCTTTCTCAAAAATGCCTTCAAGCGCACGCAATGTCTTGAAGCAGCCGGGCAGGTTTATTCCCATTCGCCCCGAGAGCTGCTGCCACCATTTGTAACGAAGCAGGAAACATGGTGGAACCGAGGTATCGCGATAGCAGACCCCTGCAACTCAGGTGCAGGCGAGTCATCCCACCAGCTCTCGTGAGATATTCCAGTAGCGTAAACAGTAATTCTGCATCGTCAGAGACAAAGACGATTAGTGCGTTAACAAAAAGCTGATCAGTATCATCCCTGGCAGAAATGCATGACGTAATACCAATACTGGCTTCTATAACAACGCAGTTATTCAAAATAAATAAGAAATAAGAGCTATAGCAGCATGAAAGTGGTCCGCAGCCGAGATTTGGGGTCCGAATCGAACACACAGCGACACGCTGTCGATTCTATAAGCCGAGCTCCAATAATAAGAAACGATAACAACAAGAAAGAACATGAAAGTGAAGACCCTACAGGGGACTGTCGAAGACAACAATGGGCAACAATGACTAAGCCCACAATGCTGGAAAAGCATTAGTCCAAGAAAAGTCCTTCGTCACGCAGTTGTGCCAGTGTGGGCGGACTGAAGTCGAACCTCCAATATCAAAACAGCGCGTATGCCGAACAAAAAAAAATCGTAAATGCGCCTAGAAGCCGCAGCATGCGGTACTCCTCAGCACCGCGTTAAAAATGAAGCGCCCGCCACCTTCGTTTAAGTTTTTTTTTTTCCTTCTTTTCCTTCCGCCTTCACTTCTTCCCTTCCTGAGAGGGGAACAAGATGAACGAGGCCCCTGGGAACGCGGAGTAGAACCGCAAAATGCCCATCATAAAGGCTGGGAATGAATATTAGATTAACGTGAAACGTAGAAGGGTAAGCCAAACCCGCCTGAGGAAGAGCAGGAAAAAGAGAGAAAAGCCCCAGAACAGAAAGGACGAGAACATGGGTCTACGCGGCGCGGTGTTAAAACCCCCAAGCCTCCGTGCGTCGGCGTAATAACGGGCGAAACGCCCCGAAGAAGAGGCGGGGCTTCAAGTACACACTAACACGTCGGAAAGAAGGAAAGGATAGCCGGTGCAAGAGGCGTAAATGGGGACGAAAGAGGTGAAGAAATGCGAAGGGTGTACCTAGGTGGATGTTAACACGTGCACTCAGGCACGAGCCTGGCTCCGTAAGCTGTGTATGAAAACATAAGCGGAGAGCGTTAGCAGGAAAAAACTAAATGAAATTATAGCAAAAAAGAAACAACTGCCCCCAGTGACGCTGAAGAACGACGAAAAAGAAGAAAAAGTTGACGGGCTCTGAACTTTGTTACGCGGCAGCCTTTCAAGCACGTTAGCTGGTAAAACATTTTTTAAAACATAGCAGAAGATGAGACCAAGGCTGCCTGGGCGCGGAGGCGTAAAGGTGCGTGTGTGTTTTCCATGGAGCAGGAAAGGCGGCGCGACCAAAGAAGACAGAAAAAATGTCGGCCGGTGGCGATGAAAATTTGAAGAGCTCTGTGAGTGTGTTCATGGAGTGAGAGGACAAAATAGAGAGAGCGCAAACACACGCACAGCCACGGAAAGTGGGGCGAGAAAAAAAAAAACAGGAGAAAAGATGTGTAAGTAACTGGAGTGCTGGAGGACACGGAAGGGTTTTATATATCTAATATTTTTTTCCAGCACGTACCGTTCTTCGAAAGCCACCCTTGAGAAGAAAGCAAAATAGAAACGGGCAAGCACAACTAGGTTAGCGGCCAACTTGAGGAAAGCTACGCAACATAAAAACACGGAAAGAAAGCAGGGTCGACACAGCGACGTGTAAACCGAGCCTGAAAGGCTGGCGTGTAAAACGAGAACGAAAGGACGTCGGCGGAGAGAAGTGCGGCTATAGCGATGGTCCGAGAGTTTGGGAGAAACAATTTTGCTGAAATTTCCACTTTCCACGCCCCCACCCGGCTCTCATCTCCCCTCCCCTTTCTCTCGATCGCTCTTTCCGTTTCACATCGTTTCAATTTCCCCTCCTCCCCTCTTTGTTCCTGCGAGAATGGGTCCTTCCCACACTTCCCTACGTTCTTCCATACTGCCGGACTCTGCGAGAAGCGATGCAGTGTTCCCGTTAAACGGGTTACGTCCTCCGTTCATCTGGTTTGTCCCTTTTCCAAGTCGCCCTCCCTTATTCCCCTTTCCCCAGCCACCAACTTTTCCAACAGTATCCAGAAAGAGATGGAGAAAAACAAAGAAAACAGAGACCGGGAGGACCAAAGGACGAGCGTCTTTAAAAATGCACGCCTTTCATCTTGAAAAGTGGACGCAGCAACTACGCCTCTACACAGGCCGCGAATAGCGGGCGGCTTTGGGTAAAAAGGACGGTGGGTCCCTCAGGGAAGCACCGAAGGGCAGCAGCTCCGCTGGAACAAGAACCACCAAAACACCAGCAACGAGGACGGAAGATGAGACAAGATAATCTTACTGCTTTGCTTCCTCGTCACTACGGCCCAGCAGAAGAAATCAAATAACGAAGGTGGGAGAGCGGACGAGTGGAGAGAGGGACGAAGGAAGAAATGAGGCTCAACGTAGCAAAGGGAGGAAAAACCCTCTTTGCGACTGCGTTAAGTGAAAAGCGAAGGTTGAGGGAGTACCGGGCGTGAGCGCTGGAAGCGGTGGCGAAACGAGGAACTACGGGAAACATTCCTTTACTTCCTTCTTCTTTTCCTTTGAGGAACTGCAAGCAAAGGGAAGTGGCGGCCCGACACAAGACGATCAGCTGAGTGCGTACTTCTAGAAACAAATGTGGACACACGTACACCTGCTGCACGCCGGCAACAGATCATTCAAGGCTTGCCCACATAAAGTTTCCTTCGCGCGCATCAAAAATGAACACTGTGGCATGCTACTAATAGAGCTACAATACGTCGAAAAGCTGCGATAGACGCAAAAGTTAACATTATCGCCATAACTGCTCAATAACAGTTCAGCGAAAACATGACGCCAAGATGACTTCACCTGTATTTAAAAAAAAAACGCTTCCCCAAGAGTCTATCAAAGAACGTGGACATTGGTGGAGGCTAACACATTCTATAAATGCTCCTGGTATCGCTTACCATCACATAATTCAGAAGCCAAGTCTGAGTTCACTTCCATGTATAACAGGCGCCCTCAGGACAGGCAAAGCACGCTGCGGCATGTACGAGGGTAATGCCAGCGAAGTAATACATTCCTGCACTGCTTTCATTAGATTCGAACCACGAATTTCAAGGTAAAGCACGAAGCGAAAGTGTAGCGCGATGCCTCGATTTACGTGAACCGTAAGCGCAAACGGATTGCATCAGCGGGACTTCGCGTTGGAAAGCCCGCCGAACACGGAAAGCTCGCTTCGCCGCATACTGAGCTCTAATGAGGGGAAGCCCGCTTCGCAGAGCAGGAACGCGCGCCAAAGCCGCTGACGCTCACAAGGGCGGCGGGAAACGCCAACGACGCAACGTATGACGGGGGAAAAAAAACGAAACTACACCTTCGCACACGCTTTCCGCCCAGCGACGCCCGGAATTTCATTTCGCGCCAGGCACCGACGCCAAGAGCCGTACGCTAGGCGCTGCGTTATGAAGTTGGTACAGGGGAGAGGGCGCGAGATATGAAACAAACGTGCAGAACAACGTACACGTACAAAACCACCCACGTAGGAAACCGTATGGCAACACCGCTTCACTGCCATTCCGAGCAGCGCGTTATGTACGAGCCTAGGTTGCGTAACGAGCGCAAGGTTGTAAAAAAAAAAAGAGAGAGATTCTCGCGCACTCACGAAAGACGCGAGAGCGTTGATGAGAAGATGCAGACGACGTCGAAACGAGCAGGCGAACTAGTCCGCAACGCTTCGTCCGCACGCTCTCTCGGCGATGCCGGCGCTGTGAGGATGTATGTGCAACGCGGAGCGTGATAAATGGACTGCGCATGCGCAGCACGCGAAGCAGGGCGAGAGGAAGGGAGATTGCGACACGGAACGGTATACACAGGCGCCCCTGACACGCGCCGACTCTCGTTGAAAGTTTTTGACTTGAAACCTTGTTACGCGAGCTGTTCGAGTAGGAACGAGTGCTCGCTCTCTCTGGCGATGCTGTTGCATAAACACGGACGAAGCGGCCTTGAGCGCGAGCTGTTGGGCTGCGTGTTCTGAGGTTTAAGCGCAACGTTGCGCGTGTATATAGAATGAAAAGCAAAATGGTGCGTGAATTTTTCATCACATTTGAAAAGACACTTCGGGAATAAATGACGAAACTGTTTCAGAAAATAAGGCTCTCCCTGCTGTGTGCGAGCTATGCAACCGTCAAAAACAAATGCTCGCCAACTAACTAAGCACTACCGGCAAAGCCAAGCAAAATATGCACGCTATGAAGTTACGGCAAACACATTACAAGTGCTTTACAAAATGCCTTGCCGAAACAAAGAGAATACAGAAAAGAAGGAAAAGTCTTTGAAACTCAAATGCTGAAAGACACCGAATAATACAGAAGCAGTAGCTCGTGACTGAGATGAAAGTAAGGTCTACTACGCACAATTCTGGTTAGAGTTTCCAGCGACGTGCCTCTACTGTACTTTCGCGCTGACACTCCCTTCCCGGCCCTCGCCAGGTCATGGAAACAGTGCATCTCGCCACGTAGTCAAGACGACGCGACCATAAGAGTCGATACGCCTCTGCTTGCTCTGGAGCTCTCGTCGAGTTCTTTACCGACGCTGCTCGGGCGGCGTGTTGATCAATTTCACCACCGAGCGCCAGGGGTCACAACGCCTCAAACTTTCGCCCAGAAGCAGCAGCAGCAGCATCAGAAGCAGCAACAGCAGCGGGGTTTGGCAAGCGGCGGAACGAGATTAAGCCGCAAGCGAGGCCCTATCCGCCATCGCGAGTAATTGCTTGCCCCGAAGGCAGGGACGACGACGCGCAAACAAGAAGACGACGCAGACGACGAACGCGACACTGATCAGCCCGTCGACAAACACAAAACAGCGCAAACAACGACACCAGCAGCAGCGGCGGCGACACCACGTCGGCGCGATTTCCCAAGCATGCAACGCGCCGGCGAAGGCTACGCTGCCAAGTGTGTCGCAGAAGCAAACGAAGCATGCGTACTTCGTGGAGGCAAAAGAAAAAGTAGGCACACACGCACAAACACACATGGAGAGGGACAAGGAATAAGTGAAGCATCTCTGCCGCCAACGCCTCCACGCCTAGGACGCGATGCGACGGAAACAAAACGACGCTTCTCTTCGCTAAATAACACGTCGCGGCTACCCTCTTCCACGCTATCGCGCTAGAAGGATAGTTGCGCGCAGTGCTTGCAAAAGGTGGAGAAAGAGGGGGAAAAAAAACTAACAGCAGCTGCTGCCTTGAGTAATGCGAGAAAATAGCGATGTTGGAGCTGCGTGTTCCACAAAGTACGGGCGAGGACAAAGTAGAAACACTACTTTGTAACTCGTCTTGAGATTCTGATCGTGGCAGCAGTTTTCTATAATGCTAACGATAGTGAAAAATAAGAATTGAATTAGACTTCTTGCATTTTTCCCCACAATTGGTACTTCCCACAAACGCGAAAGAAACTGTTGGCTTGCATCTGCGAAAAAATGAGAACGACCCCGATTCCAAACCACGACCAAGTGGGTCTCACTAAACTCCAAAACAGATCTCTGCTGGCTGATATTCCACCTAAAGAGATGAGTCAGCGTCTAACGATCACTGGGTTCCTTAGGGGCAAAGTTGATCGCCTGCAATCGTCTCAAACTGCAGAGTGAAATCAATCTGGGACAGATGAATGTTCCGGGTCGAAGTTCAAATGGTAGGCAGCAGCGACGTCTATCCACAGTACCAGACATTTAGCGGCTCAAGCTTCAACGCCACTGCGCACAACTCCTAAGGCTGAGAACGACGTCACTTTTCTCCTCCTTTCGCCCCTCGGACCCCACTGGCATCTTCTCTGAAGCTTTCTCAGCAGAAGTGATTGGTCCCCCGAGGCCACCAATCAAAGCACGGCACTGTATCTTGTTCTCTGCGAGCGCGACATCATTTCCTCTACCGCTACTCAGCCTACCCTATCATTCGCTCTTGCGATGTCACTCTTGCAAACCGACGAAAAAGGTCAAGTAGTGAAATAAGAGTGGAGAGAAAGAGCAACTAAAGAAAGAAGCTCCAACCTCAGGCTGTGCCTGTATAGGCGGTGTTGTCGACACAAGGTACATACCGCCTTTTCACGCTATGCGGAAAAGAACACATTCAGACTCTGTTGCAAGATGGTTTACACTCTGCTTATCTGGGTGCTTTGTTAAGCTTAAAGAGCGCTAGATATGACAGCACAAGCGGGGAAAGAATAACAAAAGAATATCTGGAACTAAACCCGCCCACAAGACGAACCCACGTCGGGAATTATATATTGGTAACGTCTATCAGTCGAAGTGCTTCACCTAAACTTAAAACTTCAACACCCATAAGCCTAACTGATATTCGTAACAACAATGTACAACGTTCGTCGTCCGCACATCCATTCGTAGCACATTACAATCGCAATGATGGCGGATGACATTCAAGTCTGGAAGCAACAGTGTGAAACAAGCATGTCAGCGCGCACTGACTAATCGATAACAACTGTCGCGTTCCAGACTAACGCCCCCGCACTCGTCACTCGTCGCCAATCGGAAACGGAAGCGGAAGTCGGAGCGAGGAAGTGCGCTGCTCCCAGGAGTCCCCAAGCGAGAGACAATAAGGGGCAACACAACGCGCGTCGCCGTCAACGAGTTTCCCGCGAGCTTGATAAGAACGCGAGTGCCTGCTGCACTCAGTGCGCACCCCCCCCCCCTCCCCATACACACACACATAACACACGCACGCATACATAGCGTCTCTATTGCGTTCCGCTTATCGTCAGTTCGCGAGAGGCGCTTTACTTTGTAGCAGTAGCAGAACGGGTAACGGTTACTGTAACGGCGAACGTCTCACACCCGTTACGAGTGCATCGCGATTTCCACAGCGCCTGTAAATCAAAGCCCCGCAAGTACGACAATGCAAAGTGAAACGCGCGCGGCGAATTTGAAAACACGCGGAACGCTCATGCGACGCGGAGGCCAGGGAGGGAAGCCGCCGATAGAACAGGAAGCGAAGAATGACAGGCGCAGGAAACACAAGCCGGAAATAGCAAAGCTGTCAAAGACGACGACAGCGGACCGGCGAAAACCGAACGCTCGAATTCAATCGGAGTGGCAGCGGAGCAGAGCGTCGTCGACGCCGGGCAGAGAGGAGGAGGTCGCGGGGAAAGGAAAGGCGGCGTATGAAACACAACACGACGAGTCGTGCTGCGACATTGCCGCTGTTTCGCGAGTATGACGAACAAGAATCGAGACGAGGTACAGAACAGGAAAGAAAGAAACATGTCCGCGAAGGGAAAACGAAACAGAAGACGGTCCCAGCTGCCGGTGGGAAAATTGGATTTGCTGATTTTTCGCGGCCCAGCGAATAACACAACCGAAGCGGCGAGATATGTGCTGCGTACATAGGAGGAGTACGCGCTAGCGAGCAATAGACCAAAACGTGTTTACATGACATGTCAGGATGCAAAACAAAGATTGCTACAGCGGAAGGTTTGATTCAGGCTTCTCTGTGTTGGGGATATTGGGGACGAAGGGTGAGGAGAGGCGGGGAAGAGAGCGAAAAATTCGAATAAACGTCTTTTCGGAGGTTCTGGGCACTAGATATGGCAAAGGAATAGAAAAAGGAAAGGCTCATCAAAAACAGTAAAAAAGTAAGACAAGTAGATGCCGAGACAAAACAATGGATGAGTGGATGCTATTTGAAGCGCAGGATGCATTTGGTTGTGTGGTAACGCAATATTTGAGCACAGCGCGCCTTCTTTGCCGACTCGCAAAATGCGTTTTTGCTAGTGAACACACAATTGGAGCGCTCCACTGGTGCAAACTCTGGATACTTCTACAGAGGACGGTTTCTGTCAAAAGTCACTGCGGCAATGTTAGTAAAATAAAAACTCGATGTATGACTAGGAAGGTAATCTTTCCAGTCCTTTTTGATGGAAACTGGACGTCCAACTAGACGTTCTCGGAAGAATTTGCGAAACGAACATTGCATTGTCTTAAAAGGATCTTTGCCTATACGATGTCGTTAGAACTTCTACTTTTGTTTTATTCAGGAGCAAGAGGGAGTCATCCTTGACCCTCAGTTTTTCAGATACAATACAGATTACACGCTTGTGGGAACGCCAGAAAACTAGCGAAGGCACTTACAGGGCCTCCGTTTTCGTTGAACACCGAAATGCGCATCGTTTACCAACCTCGCCCCCTTCAAACCTAACGTTCCGCTTCACCCACTCATTCGATAAGAGCGACGAATCCGGCCCTTGAGCAACGCTTTGCCACAGCGTATGAGAATGTTTGCGAGAGGTAAAGACGCAAAGACAAAGTCCCATGCTTACAGGAGGTTACCAAAGTGCTCGGAGCTCATATATATATTTTTTTCTTTCGACGTGCTATTACTTCGGTGGCTGTTCCCAGCAATCATACTTTGTTTCTGACGCTGTTAGCACGGCGGGTAGCGAGCAACTTTCTAGGGCGCCTGCGTTCCGACGAAGCGTACACAGGAGCCTGTGCCCGCTAAGCCGAGCTCGGTGGCGCTGAAAAAATAATGAAAGAAAAAAAAGAGCTTTTGAGCGGTTTTAATACTTTAGCGGCCTTTTACGCAGCGGCGACGACCGCTTCGAGAAATCCATTTCGAAAGCTCGCAGGCGGGATTGTGTGTGGGGGGGGGGGGGGGGGGGGGGGGTAGTAATCCTTTCCTCCTGCTAAGTACAGTAACGCAAACACTGCGGACAGCAAAAAATACAGGAATGGAAAAGTGTCCCCCTCCCCTTTCTTCCCTCACCAACGGGGTGGCCACTCCCCAAGAGGGAAGGCGTGAGTGAAAAGATTGGGCGCTTTCGCAAGCGTGCAAGGGCAAAGGAGGACTGCCTTGTCGCCCCTGGTTTGCAAGGATATGAGGATTTGTAGGCGCAAGAAAAGTAGGTAAACAATGAATCGAGAGCATATAGATATCTATAACGAATGAAAAAAAGAAATAAAAAAACACATTCGGTTAATACCTAAAGGAGAAAAGGCTTGTAGAAAGCGCTATCAGCTGTCTCCGTTTCGGGGACGTTCTCGGTGTTTTTCTTGCCTATATCGGCGCATTATTGTTGCTGTGAGAGTGCTGCTGTTATTACTCCTTATGGTTGGAGACGCCGCCAACTGTCAAAGCCGCCAGGATTTGGGATCCATCATTCGTAGGAGTGGAAGTGGGAGGAGAGGGCAGGGAAAGGAAGGAAGGGATGATGCGCCCAGGGATTTGCGGCAACGGCGGCGGCGCTCAGCGCGCTGTACAGCGAAAGTGAATTTCAATACGCAGTGGGTAAACACGGCGAAGCACTTCCGGGAAGAGCACTTTCGCCCCAAGTCGGCGTATAGACACACACACGGGGATGTCAGTGCGGGTACCAACCGCATTTATGCTGAGAACGCGCCGACGCAGCGAAACACTGTCTCGCACATAGGATGCATCAGAAGCGGCGGGAGGAAGGAGGATTAGGAGAGGAAAAGGCAAAGAGGAGGATGGAGAGGGAAACACTGAGACACTCTGAGGTCGGCGGCAAGGACTTGAAAGCGGTGAAACGGGCGATTCCAGGGAGAGCAAACCGAGGGATAAGAGCTCGAGCCCACAGCTTCGGAGAAGCTAGGCTACGAGTTCACGATACAATCGCGGACCACCGTAACTTCAGTCAGCGAGGCCGGCGGCGACCCGAAACCCGCCGAGTGATGCTCTAGATGCGACAGACGTGCGGGGTGTGCGTCTGGCACGAGCGCAGTTGAAAGAGCACCCTGAGCCTGGACGTGTGTCGTAGTACCTAGTGCTCGTCGCTACACTTGTGCAGACGTTACGGTCATGGGGTAGTAGGAGAATGCAAGTTGCGTGTGACAGATCCATCTCAAGCGCAATTTGAATACAACTACAGATCCAAAACGCAAGACAGTCTCTCCCTTTAAAGTACTACGTGCTCCAAATGGAAGCATACTGCATTGAAAGGGAATAGGGTGGTAGCTAGGGACAGCTCTAAAATTGCGTTCCGCAATCACCGCCTGACAACAGCTCACGAAACGAAAGAAAGCAGGAACGTACGTGGAGTAATTACGTACAGCGTAGTATTACATGCACGCTGCATTTCAAACCCCCTGCCTACGTGCCCATCCGTCAAACAAACGACTATGACGAGAGAACGCTGGAAAAATTAATCTTGCTTACCACTTTCTTCTCCACTGTCGTCCCCTAGTCCCCATACCCCGAGAAATATGTAGCGCTATGGCGCTTTCATTATTTTGTTTTGCCTTATGTATAAACGCTGGCCGCGGTGGCGGTGGCCTCCCTTCCAAAAACACTCAACTCGGTGAGTACAGCGCTACTGGCACGGCGCGACGTTGAGGAAATAACTCGCGACATGCGAGCGAACATAATGCGCGGGATTTTCGGCACACAAAATGCAAAACATAAAGAGCAAAAGAAGGGGATGTGCACAGGTTCGCCGACCGGTAGCGCACGCGACTGACGTCACACGAAAAATCCCTCCAAATCCAATTAATCCGCCGTGCGTCGTAAACAGAAAAGGGGGAGATTTGGGAACAAAAGGAAAAGTGCATGGAGTGGAAAAGGCGGGCGGGGATGTGAAGGGGATGAAATTTCGGGAAAGACAGGAGGGAAATAAGGGCAAAATTTGATCCCCGGGGCAATCCGCGGCCACATGCGCCTATTGATTCCTGGCTGGAGGGTCTCACGTGCTTCAATTTTTTCTGTCTTTTTTTGTTTATGTTATTTTCCCCAACTACGCCCTGCCTGCCTGTCTACTATGCAGTGATGTAGACCGCGATTACGTCCCGACTCCCTATCCTTTAGGACAGTGGAAGAGTAAAGCGGCCGTTCAATAAAAATGTTTTTAGGTTTTTTTTTTCCTTCTGCCGAATGGCCAAGAACAGGTATCCGCTGACGCGATATTCAGGATTAATTTTGTAGCCCTGTGCCTAAGTTTCAATTTCCTGCCGTCGTCTCTGTTTCGGAAGTTGTTCCAGTACCTCGTTAAACTGCCATTTTAGACCGCCTTGGCCAAAGGCCTCTTTAAAAAGAAGGCTTATTAACGCGGATGTTAAATTGCAGAAAGATGGGAAAAAAATGATACTTTTCAAGACTTGCTCGTTTAGAGAAGGTAACTGATGGGTTTACGATAAAGCAAAAAGAGGTTGTTTAACCCTATCGACGGGCGACAGCATACTCGCTTCCTTTTGCAGACATCGAGATAGCAGTACCGCTAAAATCACGCCGAGCTGCTGCTCCTGAGCAATTGCACCCCCTGTGTCAAAGCTATATCCATTCGTAAAGACTGGTACAAAGGACCTCTTGCTCTTGAATGGAGGCAGCGGAGGAAGATATTTTTGGCGCAAATGCCGTAAGAAGAAAAACTAAAAACTAAGCAAACAGCAGATAAGTTGCATAAGGACTTCCAATCATCACATGCTGGCGAAAGTAGAATCAGTTCTCGTCCCTCCTCGCCAGCTAAAGCTTTAAACGGGGCCAGTGTAATCGGTTGTATGAGCATTCCATGCTTAAAATCGGAACAGTCGGTTTCAGAGTAATGTTTCGTGGCCAGAGTTGCGGCTTATGCGGTGCGGAAGTGCTTGCGTCCCGACTCACGAATGCGTCAGATTATTTAGCGCAAAACGTCAACGACCAAAGACGACACTTGACGTGGGGTAAAAGGACGCTAGTTTTAAACGCGTATCTGCACAGCTGCACTAGATAAGCACATCCGACTAGAGAATCTCCTCTGCAAAAGAATTCTATTAGAAACAGCGACGAATAGCGCCTAACATATGCGTACAAGACGAACTAACATGACTGTGCATCCAAGCGAGTAAAGCGTATACCCAGACACCGCAGAGCTCGAAGTCTCCTCCTGCACAACACAGAACCCGCTTAAGAACAATTTAAAGAAAGAAAAGTGAAGAATCCGAGTAAATCGTCCGCTGCTCCTTCACTTCGCTTTTGCTGAGTATGCAAGGCAGCGAGCGAAGAAAAATGACGCGCCAGCAGGAGTGGAAGGGTTCGGATAATTGATATCGCCTCGCAGGGAAACCGCGGCGTCCGCCGAACGGTCTTCCGAGTTTATTCATCACCAGAGCTTCCCGCTTCTTCGTAGTCTCGACGTTTTCATCGCCCGGCCGTTTTCCGCTTGGACGGCCATCTTTACATCTCTCCTACCACCAGGCGCGCTGTGCAGAACGCTATATGGGTTTGGTTAGGATGGCTAGGATGTGGTAAGAGCTTAGAGTATGGTAAGCACATGCAGAGAACATCTGATCAGTATGCCTGCACTCAGTACAGTTTGGGTTTGACAATGGACTCCTGCTGGCTACCCTTTATTCAACAAATATTAACCAAACGCGTCGTTTCAGCCACTTCGTTCAGAAAAATATAAAGTTTGCACCTAAATTGACTCTAATAACTTGTTCCTTGTAACTATGGCCCGTGCTTCACAGTTACCACGGGTGGAGATATTACCACGAACCTTCCACACCAGTGCAGCTGCGACGGATGCTCCAGATGCTCACTCAGCATCGAAGAAGACATAGTCTAGAGCTCGCAACGATCTGCCCAAGCAACAGAAATAGCAAGAAGAAGGCAGCGGCTTTATTAGGCTGCAGAAGACACCTGCACGGGTTTCCAGAAATTTAACAAATCTTAACGGCAAAGAAAGAGGAAAATAGAAAAAGCAATTAAAAAGAGGTAAAAGTAGAGAGCAGCTCGGCTGCAAGCAGACTAAAACTTAATTACACACTTTGAGACGCAAGTAACGTTATCCGCGAGCCAGCCGTATTTTCGAAGAAAATGAAAGGAGGAAAATTTTAAAAAGAATCGCGAAAGGAGGGAGCTAAAGAAAAAGCCTGATATAGTTAGATTTCGCAATGAAACTAAATGACAAGACGCGCCGGCAGCAAATCTTCGCCAGGGCAAGACGACGCTCCACTTGAAAGAGGACACTGGTAATACAGAGGACAAAAACGAGACGAACTCCATAGGCCTTGACTTTTAGACGGAGCAGAGATTTCAGTGTCTCAACTTCTCCGAGCAACCAAGGCGGCTCCTTCAACTTGTACGCGTTCTCCAAAAGTCTGACTGCATATTCTCACGCCTCCTTTTTAAGTCAATTTCTCAATGTCTTGGAGGCGAACAATACCTCTCCCGGCTCAATACTACATGCCGGATCGATTCCATTCGTCAGTTTAAGCTCGGGGGATTTGTACGGTGCAAATTCATTCGTTGCCTCCGCCGCTTCTGGGAACGAAATTTTGTGAGCCTCGCCGGGCGTTAGCCGTGCAAGCGCGCGCGCGCCAGTCGTCAGGGCTCTCGGATCTGGGTTATTAACAAAAGTCTCTGGCTTTTGTAGTTCTTGCTTTTTTTTCTCCAATTCGCGAATTACACGTGGCTTCGCTTTACGTGACACATCCGTTTCTACTTCTTATCGCTTGCCGCTTTATGTATACGTTACAAAGCTCCCACTAAATGGAGAAAACGCAGAGCGCGCATTCACAGAAAGCGGAGGGGGAGAGGGGGAAGGAACGAAGGACAAACAAAACAAAAAAGGCGACATAGCAAATGCGAGCCCAGCCGCATTAACGAAAACACGGGACAAATAAAGGTGAGCCTTCCTCGTAATGGCTGGTAGTACGTTAACTCGATTTTGCAAGCGCCCCAAAACAAGAGACAGAAGTCGGGGGAAAAGCGGGGAAGAAATCGGGAAAAAAGGCTCGCCCGTTTCCGCGAAACAAATACGGGCCGTGTTCCTAAAGGGTAACAAGCGACACAGAAAAATAACAATACACAAAAATAGAAAGCGAAACGAACGCGAGCTCGCGACCTTAATGGTTTCCACTAGTTTCTAATGTCGGTCGTTCTTTATTCCCTTCCCACCAGCTCCCTTTTACCCGTTTGTCCCTTCTTTACTGGCTCTACTTCCCTTCCCGTATACTCCGCTTCGCCTTTCCCGTGCTTTTTCTCCATTCTCCCGCCGCTTCTTCGGCACCCATTTCCCCGTAACGTCCCCAAATCCCTCTTCACCACGTTGATGCTTTCCTTAGTGCACCTAGGCGGCGCAGCCGTCGCCATCAGCTGGCACTACCGCGAAAGCAAAGACGAATAAGAGAAAACGAGACAATCGGCTGTTTCTCCTGTCCTCTGCTGCTGCCGCTTCTTCTTACCATTTTCCCCAAAGTCGGATTAGGGAAATTACTGGAAAGGGGAAAGGCGACAGCGTCCCGAAAGCCGTTTTGCAGCCGCCTTTATTTCCGTTGTGTATTTTCATCAAGCGGCTTCAACCCGGTCCCGTTTCGAACAACACAACTTCAAAGGTCCGTTTCCACACAACTTCCAATCTGCTAAATGGATGCTTAACGAAAGGGAATGAATTCGATTCGTGTCGAACTCGCGAGAGCGCGCAAATGGATGCCTGCATATAGACTGTAGCGCGATGCGGAAAAGCGACGCCGCGGGAACGTTTCATGGCTTGATTCGAATTTGAGGACAAACAGGGAGGAGGGGAATTAAGCAGCTTCCCGTTAGTCCCATCTTGGGGAAAAGAAAGAAAAACAAAGCGGGAACAAGCGGTGCAATGAAAGGACGGGTTTGGAGTTCCCGCTGCTCCTCTAGGGTTTTGAATCGCATAGCATGGCAGTTAGCTGCAATGGGGAATGAGAACCACCACCGCACTCAAGTGATGGGAGTAATGAGCGAACTGGAAGCAGAGGTGGGTGCCAAAGAAACCCTCACGACCCTGGGACCGTCTGAATGTGATTGCCTAGTTAGCAGATCAGTTAGGTATCGCAACAAGAAGCACATCAGGCAGGAAGTGGCTATACCAACTCTGCCCGGAATTAGAAGAGAAACAAATGGGTAATCATTGCCAAAAAGTTGCGAAATACGATAAACGTAGAATACGTGTCCGACGTGAACCCATTTCGCGTTTCCCTAACTAGGACCAAGTGCGTCCACTCAGCGAGTTATGAGTCGCCGAGGGGATTCCCTTCTCTATATACACTGCGCAATGACCGTTAGTTATATAAAAGAGGCAGTTAAGCGTTCGTGACTGCACCGTTCATTCCACGACGTAAAACGCAGTGGTTCTACCTGTGCATGGGAAGAAAGACGTGATTTCGCGTCCCTGCAGCGCTTGGCACAGTGGTACTAAATGCCTGATAAATTAGAGTAACAGCAAAACACAAACGGCTTAACCGTAACTGTTACAGCTACACAAAGCGTTTTACTTCTTTTCGTACAGAGGGCAGCCCTCGCTCTCCCCTATATAAAAGAAAAACGATTCGTAAGTACGATCATAATTAAATAGTTTTTAGGCGCAAAAAAGGACAAGACACATAGGATAGGTGACAGGACGAAGCGCCAACTTCCAACTGATTTTATTGCATGCGTGAAACGTACTTAAATAGCTTGTCGTCACATGTGCAGATGGGTCACCTAAAGCTCAAGTACGACTTGATAAGGCGCGCTCCAGGAATTTCTTCTCACAGTCATACAATACTATCGATGTGTCACTTACGCACAGGTCGCCTTTCTTTTTGATAAAAAACGCTTCTATCAACTCCCTAGCATTAGTATTCCAGCTTTTGCCTAGAATGCGCACATCAGTGAAGCAAGGCTCACAATTGCGGGACGGGCACTTACTAATGTGCTTAGTTAGATGTGTGCCTTCCTTTTTCTGCTCTACGTTTCTCTCATGTTCCCTCGTTCGCTCATTCAGGCACCTGCCAGTCTGGCCAATGTAGGAGTGCCCGCAAGACAGGGGGATTTCGTAGACCACCCCTTCAGCACATTTTACGAACGGTCTCCTGTGCTTTGTTCCGCAGCCTCGTTCCTTGCTGTTCTCTTTATCAGTACGGGAGCAAAGGCCACCTAGCTTTCTGGGTGCCGAAAAGGCGAGCCGTACAGCATGGCGGCTGGCAACTTTTTTCAAATTATGGGCCACACGATGCACGTATGGCACCACCACTGGTCTTACCTCTTCTCGAGGGACCTCGTAAGTACGATTCGTAGTACTGGCTATACAACCAGCAAAATATCTGTCTTCTACAGTTTACACCATTGAACAGTGAAGATCGAAACCACGGAAACCGTTGAAAGATGGCACGCCGGCAAATAAATCAGTGGCTTAAGAAAAACGGCAACAAGTAAGAAAAACAGGGAAAGGAAGGGACGTTCCTTTCTTTTCCCGGACAAAGGCAACCGACCGAAAGGAATCGCAGAGCAGCGAAACAAATGCACTCCTAATACGTCAAGTCTAAGTGGCGTGCGCTCACCCAGCTCGAAGTGATGGGAAAAGAAAACAAGACAAGCAAGTGCTGAGGTGACGTATAGTACACACAGTGCGCGAGGGAAGAATCGCGGGAAACAGGGATGAGAACACCGTCGGTCTCTTCCCGCGCTGCGCAGTCCCTACACTCGCGCGGGGGTTTAGAGCCGGGTTTAAGGAGAGCAACCAAGCGCGAGCACTCCGCAGTTGCCGCAGACAAGAAGACGCAAGAAGCAGTAGCTGCACTTCCTTGCTCCGCGTCCACGCACCAGCGACGGTGGTGTACTGGCGGTAGTGGTGAGGCGCTTAGGGATGAACGCTTAGGGAGGCTGAGGGATGAGCTTTTTTCTGCGGAGCTGCAGCGAGCTCCTCCGCGGTGAGTGAACAAGTGCGAGTGCTTTTCTTCGCTTCCTTTTCCAACACACAAGGAACATGCGGAGTGGAGAACAGGAGGAGGAGGAGGAAAGAGATGGAGGAGGGTAAGGGTCGGTGCAACGAGTCGAGACGCGTTGGATTATCTCCCAGCCGTCGGGAAGGAAGCGGCGAGTCGCATTTCGCCAGGCGACTCTTCCTGCCTCGATGCCCGCGCGCGGGTTCTGCTTCGTCCTCGATTTTGACGTGAAAAGAAAAATGGGGTGTTCCATTTTGTTGTTCAATTTTAGGCATTCGTGACTTTAAGCAGCGTAAGGCGCATCGTAGCTTTAACAGGACTACTACTAAATATTTCGAGCAAATACGCGGTTCCTTCTCACCCAGACTAAAGTATCGGACATTGTCATCTTTGCTGAAGACCTTAAACACAGATGAGAACATCAGAAAACGCAAAACATTACAAAACAGGCAGATGTCCTTCAAAGAATAAATAGCTGCTGCCCAACGTTGAAAATTGGCTTCGCAATTTAGCAGGGCACTTTTCTGTCTGCTTTTTTTAAAATTCTTCGCTTCATTTATGAGGAACTGTCAAGCCCCACTCAGTGTCGACGGTCTGCACCGCTAGCGACGCACTCGCAAAATTTTCACAGATGTATCTTTCCAGCTACTCAGGGACCAATAACTTGGGTGTTCCGTTTTTATTATCTTTATTATTATTATTATTATTAAAACCGCGTAACTCCTAGTGCGTTTACATCATAGCGAGCCTGTTCGTTCAAGGATCCCAGCGCAGCGTTCTCGGTAAAGCCAATTTATGGCGCTCCAATACAAGCACTCGTTTTCTCTCCCTCGCTAGTCGGCGCTCCGGCTCCGTTACTCCACGCGTTTCGCGCGCAATTTCACGAAAATTCGTTTTCGACATCGCTTCCAATCCCCTACCTCAACACGTCCAACCCATCCGCTCCCGAGAGCCTGTTCGTGACACAACGCAGGGAGCAAACGTTCGTTACACGGAGTTGTTGAAAGAGCGAAGGACCGCTCGTTACCATCACGACTAACGACCAGCGCTGCTCCCCGCGAGAGCGTTTCTTTAAAATAACCTGGCTCTAGAAGAAGAAGAAGAAAAAAGAAAAAAAACGCGCTACTATCAAAGTACATAGGCAAACACTTGCCTGAATAAGCACTTGCTACGACGACTTGCAAGGAAAATGGAAACAAACTAGACATTCAACAACGTATAGAAAAAAATAAATAAGATGCCGTTACTATTTAACTTCAATAAAAGAAGAGCAAAAAATGGTGGAGAGGTGATGGCATAACGCATACGCAGGGAACGAAAAGAGCTCAACGGATGCTCCCAGAAAAGCAGGCAGCAGGAGCAGCAAACACGAGTGGCTGGGAGATACAGGAACCATCATCGCGCGATGAGAGAACACTCGGGCAGACCAAATGCGTTTTGCCTCGTCCCCTCAAAAGCTCAGGGAACCCGTGCATCGTTTCCATCTTGTCTCTCTCTCTCTCTTTATCCCCCTTATTTCTTTTTAACATACACCCCCTCGACTACCATCAGCCTCATACATGGAGCCAGAACGGGCGAGCATTATAAGCGGGAACTTCTTTCTCCGTTCCCGCATCGGCCCACTCTATTCAGCGGGGGAGCGCCTCCCGGATTAATAACCTAACCCTCGCCCACAATTTTTTTTATTCTTCCCCATTTTGAAGTGGGCGCCCTATTTGTATAACGTTATGCTGTACGTACACGGCCGCAGTGCAGGAGCGTTCTATATATCTCCCTCGTCCGCGTCGGCAACCCATTTTGAAACCCTAATTCCCTGGGCGTAGCGGCAAAGCAATGCGTCGTCTGAGTTGTGCTCGCTTCCAACCCCCCTACCCCCCCCCCCCTTCCTCTTCGGCTGTTGCTTTTCAATTTTGAAGTCCCAGAGAGAAAAAGCGCGTCCATCATTCCGGCCAGCGCCATCAGCCTCCGGGCACGGTTTCATTTGTCTAAGCTTATTCTTGTTTGGGGGGGCTTTTGTTGCTGTTTCACGACAGGTAAACAATATGTGGGTGAGGGACAGTGGATCGAGTGATGTGCTAAGAAATGCACAGGCTGTGCAATCGTAGTTGTCAGCAACGTTGCCCTGAGTTAGAACGTTGACACAACGCCTGGGCCAACGAACCAAGCTCACCGACGGTTTCGCACGAGCATGCTGACCTAAAACAGTCACGCGACAGCAAAAAAAAAAAACGATTAGTTACGGGAAAGGGGACGTAAAGCGTGCATAATACGTCATACGTTGCTTGAAAATTATTTGTGCTTGGATCGCAATCAAGGAACGCTTGAGAACAAAGACTGCTGCCCTCGTGAACACAAAATTATGGCAGTGTTATAGCTCAATGCTTTGCGCGCTTTTCACTGTCGCACCGACTCAACGTCGCTTTAGGCGGTTCACAACACGAGTGCAGTGTATTATATTCTGTCACCATCATCTCATCTTCACTATTTCCCTATATTCCATTTATCGTCTCCCTTGAAATTTAGGAGTAGAAGGGAAGAAGCAGGTTACTCCGGCCAGCCGCCTCATCCTTCATACAATCAAGGCTTCTCTCATTACATAGTAGTGCTACAGGTAGAAGTCAGGGCAAATATCGACTCTCCCGTTACTTTTCAGATCTTTTTCCTCTGTGGTTTCTTATCTCTGCCCCAACCCTTTTACCTGTTTCAAGGATATAAAGATATGACTAAGGTTTTCCTCTGTGATTTCTTACCTCTGCCTCAAACCTTCTTTCTGTTGCAAGGATATGACTAAGCTTCTCGCCACTGGGGGAAGTAACGCCCACCTCCCGGCTGGATGCAGACAACACGCTTTAAACGGCCCTATGGAAGCAGGCGCATTCATGTAAGAGAAATGAAACACGACCAGTCACCACTGCAAGAAAAAAAAAAGCGCTGCTGCCTGTGCGTCGTGACGAGACACCAAGCAGATGTATAGAAGACCGAACACTCACGCTGAACAGAGCCGCGGAGATAAACGGCAATACACGCATGGGAAAGGGAAGGAAATGAAACAAGCAAGTAGCCACCAGTTGGATTAAAAGCAGTAATCCTGGGGATATTGCCACTTCAGGCATTATTGCGAAATAGAAAGGAAAAGGAAATGCCCTCGACACAACGGGGCGAACGCAACTGCGTCATTCGCAATGGTGAGAGCTGTACGGTCTATTGAAAGCCAAAAACCATTTGTTGCCCCGTACGCGCCCAGAAGAACCTGGAGGCCTCAGAGTATTTTGCTTTGCTGTCTTTCCTTTTGCACTGTATGGCGATTTCATCAGCAAACAAAGGACTTTTAAAAAATAAATATTTCAACGGAGCTTACTGGCGACGCTGGTTATGACGAAGGGATGACGTCGACTCGGGCCGATCAAAACACACAGACAATTTTCCGAGTGATATGACGTCATCAATGGCAGCGTCCCGTTCACGTGAGCGTTCTCTCGGATAATTATTGCGCAGAAACGATCCATTCTGTACTCTGGGCTCAGGAGGCTATACACCGCAGCTGACACAGGAGAGAGGGAGGTGACGACACAGGGCTTTCCATTTCAAAATCAACAGAAGACGCGGCGCCGGAAACAATACCGGAGCTCGTCTCAGCCTGCGAAGTAGTCAACAGGGATCTGGCAAACGATACGTCAAACCGTTTCCACGGGTCATTTATCGCACTAAAACCGAACACAGACACAAAGCATGACGCAATAGCATGAATACGTAACAGCTAGAGCGCAAGTTAAACGCTGCAGGGCTCTACGGGCCCTTTTCAACCATGAAAACTGCGCGCGTTTCTTGCAGTCATCTAGCTGCGCGCGCAGGCAGGGCAACTGCGCATGACCGAACTGTTGCTCGCCAGGTGTGGCAATCGCTGCGGCGAAGGCATGTGAATCCTTGATAAGGGCAGCGATGCGGCGCGTGAGGGGCATTCTTGCGGAAGCGTCACTAGAGTGTGATCATAGATTCGGCGGTCAGCACGAGCCAGCAGGATGTACGTACACGAACGGCGGGGCGGCACCGTACCGGGACGAAAAGTGAAGATGAGGTGGCATCTGCAAGCTGTTTGGCGTGAGTGGCTGCTACGCAAGCAGCCGAGTTTCATGTAGCGTTTCAAGCCCTCATCCGCATCTCACTGTTTGCAGGCAGGAACACTTTGTTTTTCGTTCTTTTTAACGTCCCGCAATAATTTTTGTTATACGCAGTAGCAAGCGCCGGGAGCCTTTTTTCTGAAATTTTCTTCTTAGTCCCAAAATAATTATTGTACTTTCTGTTTAGTTCTTTCTAACTGCCCTTTCGACTATGTATTTGTGTTCTGCCGCGCTAGGGTGTAGGACCCGTTTTGTTCTAACCTTAGCCTTGCGCTGTCCCGAGAAGTAGCGCATGCTTCGCTCTGCTGTTCTATGATGTGCCCCTTTTGCAGTGTTGTTTCGGTCCGGAATAAACCGGTCTTTCTGTGCTGACGGTGGGTGTGTTACTCGTCCGGCGAGACCACGGCTCGCGGACACCATTCCCTGGAAGGCAAGACCTCCAAGGAAGATAGGAAAGGACGTCTGATAGCAAAACTTAGCTTCTGGCTCTCGCACCTTCCCGAAAGGGGCGGCAGCGCATTGTTTCTTTCTGTAACTAGTTTTTTTTTTTCATTCTGTACAACGCCATAGAGGACACCGTCTCGTGACACCGTCGGAGGCGGACGCTTTTTTTCGGAGCTCCAGCGACTACGTCTGAAGCTAAGTGCCTTTTGGTTTTTGCGCTTGTACATGCTTTCGGGCAGTAGTTTTAAACCGAGTTAAGGGTAGAAAGGCTAGCGGAAGTGTGTGTGCCGAAGGTTTTTGCGTAGAAATTTTGGAAGGCTTTTACCTTGCGTATTGCTGAAAGTTTTTGGTGTAGGATTTTTGGCGGGCGTTTACGTTGCGTAGTGCCGAAGGTTTTTGTGTAGGAATTTTGGTGGGCTTTTACGTTGTGTAGTGCCGAAGGTTTTTTGTGTAGGAATTTTGGCGCGCTTTTACGTTGCGCAGTGCCGAAGGTTTTTGTGCAGGATTTTTAGCGGGCTCTTACGTTGACTAGTGCCGAAGGTTTCTTCTGTAGGAATTTTGGCGGGCTTTTACGTTGCGTAGTGCCGAAGTTTTGTGTGATATTCTTGGCCGGGTTTTACGCATAGGAATTTTGGCGGGCTTTCACAAGGCGTAGTCGGCCGGACGATGGGTCGGCAAGCTAGGAAAGTTAAGGAGGACAAGGACGGGGAGTTAGTACAGTGCCAGGAGTGCGACCGCTGGTGTTACTTAGATGAGACAGGGTTCGGGAGCTTAGCCGAGGCGGGTGAGGCTAGCTTCGTGTGTAAGATGTGCAAGCGGTTTGGGGACGCCGTTCATGCGTTAAAAGGGGAATGGGAAGCTGGGTTTAATGCACTTAATGCGGACCGGCAGGTCGAACGAGAGGATCGGATTAAGCTGGAAGCTCAGGTCGCCGATTTGATTAAAAAGGAGGAGAATAATGCCGCCCCTGTTGAAGCGAATGGTGGGCGAGATTAAAGAAGAGCGGGAAAAGCGGACCCAGCTAGAAAAAACAGGTTGAAGCGCTCAGGTCGCGGCCGGCTGGGCACCCCAGTTCAGAGAAGTGTCAGGTGGAGGACGAGGCTCGTCGATCGTACAGTGCTGTAGTGCAGCGAGCATTGAGTGAGAAAAATGCGAACGAAATGAAAAAGGTTAAAGCGGGCATGGAAACTCGCGACAATAGCGTACAGCGGCAGGAGAGTCAGCTAGAGCGATCCGGAGGCCAACAGATGGAATTAGGAAGCGAACGTTTGGGGGCACAGGAGAGTTCTGGTGGTCGGGGACTCTAATGTAGCGAGGGTTGAGGGAGGCGTTCTGACGGCAGTGAAGGCAGACAGGCGGGTGCAGGTGGAGGCTCAGTCGGGAAAGTGCATGGTGGATGCAATGGCCAGAGCCCGGGAGGTGGTGGTGGGTAGCATGGATGGCGAACACCTTGTGGTCATCCATGCTGGTCTCAATGATGTACTGCAGGGGAGGAGCCAGAATCTTGAGACGCAGTTGGAGGTGGGGAATGCGTAGGCTTAGAGAGGCCTCTGAGAGTGTGCATGTGACCATATGCACAATCCCAGAGGTCCAGAGGCAGGCTCGCGAAACGGAAAGGAGGGTCGTGGAGACTAATCGGGTAATTAGGCTATTGAGTCGACGACTAAGATACGAGGTGATGGAGGTCAACAGGGAAGTGTACGAGGTTAGGCCCCACCCTTTTGCACAGGATGGCATCCACTACGGTGGTGCCACTGGCAAGAAGGTGGGTAGTAGGATAGGTCGCCAGGCAACAGCTTTTTTGGGGGGACCCAGAGCTCTGAAGGAACCAGTGTAGAGAAGGAAGAATTAAGATCAAACGGACAATGGAAACATAGGGGAAGAAAGAGACGCAAGCGCCAGGGCCAAGTTAATTCAGATATAGGTTTCATTAACATGCAAGGTGGCAGGAATAGACTGAAATGGGAGGAAATAGAAGAACAGTTAAGACAGGAGGAATTAATGGTATATGGTTTAGCGGAAACACATCTTAGAGACATGGAGCAACCACCCTGTAACCCAGACTACGCATGGGAATATTGCAATAGAACAGAGGGCAGCAGAAAGGGAGGTGGAATTGGGGCATTCATTCATAAAAGTATGAATTTTCAAAGGGTTAGACTGGGATGCAGGGAACATTTATGGCTAAAAGGAACAGTGGCAGGCAAGCAAACACTCCTTGGCTTTGTATACCTGTGGACAGGGGTTAATGCCAAAGAGGAAAACAGGAAAATGTTAGAATGTATTGCAAGCGACATTGATGAGCTAGGAGGACAGGGCGAGATAATTATATTAGGCGACATGAATGCACACATAGAAGACCTGGATGGGTACACGGATTCGACAGGAAGCATGCTGCAGGACATGTGTGACAGGCATGATTTAGTTGTATGCAACAGCACCGAGAAGTGTGACGGGCTCATAACATGGGAGGCGGGGAGTCTGCACTCGACGATAGATTATGCACTAATGTCACAGAGGATGTATAACAGATTAGGGGTAATGAGCATAGATGAAGATGGTTCCAGAAGTCTAGGTAGTGACCACAAGCGTATCAAGTTGAGCTTCAGAAGAAAAAGCAATGTAGGACTGAATCAAGATAAACAATCAGGGGGAAATTTTTACTCAGAAAAGCAATTGGAAGTAGCAGCCAAACAAATCGAGAAAGTAATTTTTGAGGATAGTGAAACAGAATGGACTTATACCAAATTAACTCGATTACTGGAGCTAGAGCTAGCTAAGGTGGGAGTAAAGCTAAAAGGGAAAAGATGCAAACCCAAGAGTTGGTGGGATGAGGAGGTCAAGAGGGCAATACAAAAGCGCAAGGAAGCATCCAGGGAACACAGATATTCCAAGAAGAGGGGGGAACCAAAACCCGAAGTAGACAGAAAATGGGATACCTTCATATAGTGTAGAAGGGACGCATCCTATTTGATTAATGAGAAAATTAGAAGAAAGGGTGCCCAATGGATGTCAAAAGTAAATAAAAAGGATAGAAAAGCAGCCCAAAAATTCTGGAAACATCTAAATGCAATGAGTAATAAAACTAGGCTGGAACAAAGGTTTATTGTTACAGATGAGGGTATTCGACTAGAAGGGGATGAAGCAATAAAACACATAGGAACAAGGATGACAGAAAAATTTTCAGCAAAACACGTGGTACATAATTTATCGAAGGAGGATAGACCGGTTACAGGAATAGCTTCATTTGAGCAAGGAGAGTGGGAAAGGGCAGAGAAGAAGGTTCCTAGTGGCACATCAACAGGACCAGATGGTATCCCGATTATGTTGATAAAGAAGTTAGGACCAAAATCCAAGCAAACATTAATACAGGTAGTGAACAAAATGATAGTGGATGAGAAAGTCCCCGATGAATGGCGATTAAGTAGAATGAACATGATATATAAGGGAAAGGGGGACAAAGCAGACGTAAGTAACTATCGCCCCATAACAGTGACGTCTGTGGTTTACAGAGTGGTGATGCAAATTATAAAGGATAGACTGCAGGCTTGGGTGGAGAACGAGGGGGTGCTAGGGGAACTACAGAATGGGTTCCGGAAACAAAGGAGGTTGGAGGACAATCTATTTTCATTGACACAGTGCATAGAAATTGCGGAAAAGGAACATAGGCCCTTATTGCTAGCATTTCTGGATATTAGGGGAGCCTATGACAACGTTACTCAGGAGCATTTGTGGGACATATTGGGCACATTGGATGTGGAAAATGGAGTAATTAATCTTTTAAAAGATATATATAGAGGTAACAGAGTGCTCATAAAATGGGAAAAAAATGTATCAGGGCCTGTAGAGATACAGCGGGGGCTTAGACAAGGATGTCCTCTGTCCCCTTTGTTGTTCATGTTGTACCTGCAAGGTTTGGAGGCCAAGCTAGAGGGGAGCGGACTAGGTTTCAACCTATCTTTTTTCAAGCAAGGGGAATTGATTAAACAGACATTACCGGGACTAATATATGCGGACGATATAGTGATAATGGCTGACAACAAGGAAGACCTGCAGAAGTTGTTAGACATATGCAGTACAGAGGGAGATAGATTAGGCTTCAAGTATAGTAAGGAAAAATCTGCAGTCATGACATTTAATGAAGAGGGCGGCCAGCATAGAATACAGGAGTTCGTGCTAAAGGTAGTGAATGAGTACAAGTATCTTGGGGTGTGGATAAATAACAGTGTTGAGTATCTGACAGAGCATGAAAAATATGTAATGAATAAAGCTAGTAGGAATGCAGCTGTCATGAAAAATAGGGCACTGTGGAATTACAATAGGTATGAGGTGGTAAGAGGGATCTGGAAAGGGGTGATGGTCCCTAGCCTGACCTTCGGGAATGCGGTCCTGTGTATGAGGCCAGATGTTCAAGCAAGGCTGGAAATTAGGCAACGGGGAGTAGGGAGGTTAGCTTTGGGAGCACATGGCAATACACCAAATCAGGGGGTACAGGGTGATATGGGATGGGCGTCTTTCGAGAGCAGAGAGGCTAGCAGTAAGATAGCATTTGAGGAACGATTGAGAAGGATGGAGGAAAAGCGGTGGGCTAGGAAAGTTTTCAGATACCTGTATATAAAGAATGTTGACACGAAATGGAGAAAGCGAACTAGAAAATTGACAAGCAAATATCTGGACAGCAGTAAGGGGGCAAATCAGCAATTATCGGTTAAGAAAAAGGTTAAAGGAACAGAGAGAGCTTTGTGGAAAACAGGGATGCTGACGAAATCGGCACTGGAAACATACCGGACCTTTAAACAGGAAATTGTCAAAGAAAATATCTATGATAATTGTAGGGGAAGTTCTTTGTTGTTTGAGGCGAGGACTGGAGTTTTGCGGACTAAGAAGTATAGAGTCAGGTACCAGGAGATAGACACTTTGTGCATTGCGTGCGGAGAGGAGGAGGAAACGGCTGAACACTTGATACTTTTCTGTAAAGGGCTTCACCCTACAGTGGAAGGCAGCGGGGCTGACTTACCCAAGGCATTGGGGTTTAGGGATAGTGAAGGGAAAGTGGATTTTAAGAGGTTAGAAGTAACCAAGCGAAGGTTATCTGATTGGTGGCTAAAAGCAAGACAGGAGTAAAATTTCACAAGACATGGCTAGGTGGCTTGAGCCACCGCCCGATGTAAAGGGTTCAGCCGTATCCATCCATCCATCCATGATTCAGAGAACACAAACTCAACCGCAATCAGATTTTAGAAACGACATAAACGTAAGAGAGAGCGCTAGAAAGGGCGCCACAGCAGAAAGCTCTGCACTCTTAATTCCCCGCCACGTATCAAGTTCTTCAATTCATTTCTTTTGGTAGAGGGCGCTACCACCGACGCAAATGAAATTTTTATTGCCAACGATGCCAAAATAGACGCGCCCTACACGTCGGCAAAAAGCGGCCGGCCGGCGTAGGTTAGCAGAGGAGGATCTTGAATGTGCTGATAAACCGAGTTCACAACAAGGCACGCCACAAAAAGGAAAAAGAACAGAAAAATGGACACCCCGCGCAAACCCATGCAGCTTGAAAGCGATAATGTTCTGGCGATTGAAAAGAGCCCCGCAAAGCCGAGATTAGAGACGATAAAAGCAGGATTACGCGTCCAGGACGACCAGTGCAAAGCTTGAGAACAGACGCAGCGTCATCTTGGTAATCTTCACCGGCACAACTTTGAAAAGTTGTTGCCAGTAAAATAAGTCCGCAGAAAATACCTGGCCAAGAAAGATGCTGGCACTGGTGTGGTAGTAATGGTGCCGCTGTAATACTGACGAAGAAGTACTGGCGTCTAAAACAAGTAGAAGCAAGTGTGTGTTTTCATAATAACTGGATCAATGTAACCGCCGAACAAGACGTCGCTGTTGCACCAAAAAGAGACATTCCCTCGTTTAAGTAGGGCGGGTTACTCGGACTCCCAGGATGACGTCACGGAGCAACGACTACTCTACGTAGCAGTGAACAAATGAAGAAAACTGAACAACTATGTGAGTTGTCAACAGTCATTACGGTAAAGACTTCAGTTTATTCAAACCAGTAATGCGCCTTCGATGGGTAATCAGTCCAAAAACCAGGCAAACAGTTTTACCTCGAAACAAGCAGCATGTCTTTCATGGCTACTGAAAGAACGAGAAGATACGCATACTGCTTCATATACAATCTTTGCGCCTGAATTCATGACTAAATAAAACTCCATCTGCAATGCAAGTACGGGGGTAAACATGGTGCGTCAGTGGCGAAGCAATACTACAAGCACGCAGCCGAATGCTTCGGACACGGACCGTTCGATCTCCTCTTTTTTTTCCCCTGTCCGCCCTGTTTTTAAAAGTAGACAACCAGGAATAACGGAACGAGAGATGACAGACACGGCAGACCGGGCCGCAACGCAGCACTTAGCCGTGTGTCTGCGCGGATTAAACTCCGTGGGCCGTTGAAAGCCCCCGCCGCTCCCCCATAACCCGAGACTATCCCGCGGAGGGGTCGATGGACTCACCAACCGGAGCGATAAGGTACAAAATATCACCAAAGCAAAAGCACCGCCAAAGTCATTCTGCCATCCTTCCACACCCATCCGCTTGGCAAAGACGTCGGGACGCCGAGGTACGGTTTCCTTTTTTTTTTTTCAGAGAGGAAAGGCTGGCGCTATAAGGAATAGCGAATGAAAAGGCAAATAATAAAAATAAGAATCACAAAATTCTACGGTAGGGAGGAGCTGGACTACGTCCCTGCCGACAGGAAAGACCGAGATGAAAATCGACTTTTGAAAAACCGCGCTGCCGCTATTCTAACCAAAGCTGCCGTCGCCAACGCATCACCGGTTCCAATGAGTCACGAGGGAGGGTTTCAGGGCTCCCTTACGTCTTTATTCCTCAAGCCGAAGCTCGTGCGCACCCTAAAATTCCCGCCCTGTTCATACTTCGCATATTTCTTCGTTTTTTCCCCTTCACACGCCTAATTTGCTCCGTGATTCCACCCCTCATAGTGGAACCCGAGAACAGGTGAAATCACCAAGCAGCCAGGGCGCATGTAGTTGGGGAAAAAGGTATGGCGGCGCCCAACTTTATTCCATCCTCACGCCACGTTTTTTTTTTCCCCTACCGACGAAGGAACGTTAGTCAGCGGACGCTGTACGGAAAACGATGGGAGCTATAGCGAATGGAATCACGGACCAAAAAAAAAAGCATTATTACAACATCGTTGAGCCCTACCTTGCATTTCGTTTCCAGCCCGCCCCGCTCTTTCAATAACTCCAAAGGCTAGCGCAAAGCCAAGGTATGGGGAAAGAGTGAGCGGAAGAGGGAAGAACCGGGGATCAAGTAGTTACGCATCCCCCCAATCGATGTACGCCAGTAGAAACGGACTAAAGGGAGCGGGATGGATTCGAAGAGGGATGGGGGTGAGGGGGGAGGAGGGTGCCCCTTATGCACGTGAAATGGGTTTCACCCTGTAGGTCCCTATCTTATGTTCGACTTTGTTTTGGCGTTTTTTTTTTCCCTTCTGCCGTACGTAAAAAGCCGTCGAAAATCTTAGGGAGGTAATGACACGTTTCGGCACTCTCAATACACGCACACGATGGAAGAAGGCCGTGGAAACGTGGCCATAAGAACCACACTCGACGACGCGTTCATTGCGTATACGAGTGGGGCGCCGGCGGGGTGGATGTTCAGCGGTTAGGGGACGGGTGCAAAAAAGAAGCAATGAAAAGGTAAAACAAACGCGTCAGATCAGCGTGGTCGGAGGGGCGCAGTCGTTCCGAAAGCTGTTTCGACGCCACTTCGCACGAGCATGTACGGGCGAAAAGGTTTCGTCATCGCTATATTGGGACAGGCCCTGTAGGCCTCCCCGCGGCATCGTATGGGCTCTGGCGCATACATCACTTTTCGTTCCGATCCGCCGCTTCCGAGCCCAGCATCTTCCCCTTTTCTTACCTAATTCAGTCTACTTTTTTCCCTTGCTTGGTGTACGTATCTAAGTACAAACCAATCGGCTGTTCCAGGATCTCGTGGAAGGCAGCCAAAGGTAGAGGCAGCAGGCCAGTGCCGGCACTTTGCTAATGGCTTCGGAACATCCAAAAAGGAGATGAGCTAAGTGACAACCATAAAAACAGGGCCAATGCGCTTCAAAAAAAAAAAAACTCTGAAGCTGCCAGTAGCTATAGTCGCCCGTCGCACATAATTTCGACGGCAGGGCACTCTTGTAACCATGTTCTATCCGTATTTTCGTGTCGGTGTCGTAAGGAAAGAGCTACAAACCTCGGCAAGAACTGCAACGTGAACGCATAGCTAGAAGGTCTATAAACGAACTGTATAGAATAACTTGCTGCCGCTGGGCTTGCATTTGATAGCACCGAAGGAACTCAGCTGCCGACGCTTATAGACAGAGGACCTTGCGGTTGCGCCGATGACCAAAGCGAAAGCAGAAGTCAGAAATAAATGTCCTGGAGTGTATAACCGCGGCTTTTAAGTTAGGTTATATTAGGTCAGGTTATCAGGAAAGGCAAGGCAGCTGTCTCATTCTGACAGATTGGAAGTGAAAGAAAAAGATGAGGGGAGTACAGCCTTTGTCCAAAAATATGCAGCCAAACAGGTTCTGTCATGCAACGTGGCAGGCTCTGCATCACCAGCGTTAGAAATATCGCGGACGTAGGTGGAACGAACTCTTGTCCTCCGATGCTTATGATTCCGAGGGGTGCAAATGAGTTCCACTATACGGCTAAGAACCAAACTCCTTGGCCTGCATAGTTTCCGCCAAGACTGTACGTACACGCACGCTCTAGAGTGTGAGTAGGAGTGTCACAGACACACCTGTGCTGGGTACTGTGGCGTCCGAACTCACCATACGTTCGTACAAATACGCCAGACGCCTCTGCGGTTCGATGTGTCTGTACTCGCAAAGGTGAGGAGTCTCCGGGCAGTATGAGGCTCGACTTCAAACTTAAAACGGTTTTTTTTTTCCTACGCTAATAAGCTTTGCATTACGAAACTTTAGGCAACCGAACAAACTGTGAGCTTCTAGTAAAACTTTCGATTATGCGTGCTCTTACCTTCTCTACAAGCTCATTAGTGAGTAAAAATTAAGTCAATGGCTATTTCTAGGTACACTGACGCTTGTCCAGCAGCTGCGAAAATTGCGTTAAAAAATTTCCACGCCACTCGATTAAAAAAACTATTGATGTCTACAACGACAAGGTCTCCGAAGTAAATGCAAGATCAGCCTCGCCTCTGAGATTCGCGTTAAAAATGCATGTACGGAGCTCAGTGTAGTTGCGAAATCGGCCGGTGATGACACCTGCACTTCGTTTTATTTTTACTTGCTTATAAAAGCTCCGTTTTCAGCAAAAGCGGTCTTTTAACAATTACAACGCGGTAATTTGCTAACACAGGCCAAGTTCGGTTAGTAATTAGTGTCCCTGTAAGGCTTAATGCGCGCGCAGTTTACTAACTCCACCGGCACAAGACAATGACAGGGCTATGTTCTTTCAGTGTAAGTGGCTGCCACTCTGAACCCTGTCACGATGGCGCAAAAGGTGCCCGCTGATAACAAGAACCAGCGTTCAGAGCCGCGGTTTAAGCTGGAAATCAGTGATTCGGCAACTGGGACTTTAAGACAATCTCTCAACGGTCCTGAGCACTAGGGGAGCTCCTGACGCAGTTGGAGCGCTTGAATTTTCAGCGCCCTCCAGATAGTCACGAGAAAAAGACGAACAGAACCTCCTCCGAGGAAGAAGACGCAGTGCTTCGTCGGTGTAAATGTCGCAACACTACTGTCATCCCTGTGTCGCAATGCAAACACACGCCTGCCCCCCCCCCCTTCTCCTCTCCTCATCTGGCGTCCCGTGGGGCAACGCAATCGCGTATGGAGCTAGGGGTTCTGGGACAGCTCAAAGTCCGGGCAGTTCGGTCGACAGCAGATGGAATAGCGCTCGCTCAGGCTGTTCTATGAGAACAAGAGGAAAAAATAACGTCCGGAGAAAAACAAGGAAATAACCGCGTCGAGAAGTCGGGGCGCAGGAAACTTGTGGAAGAAAGATGGCTTCGAACGAGCGGCCGGAAGATTGATGTGCTCCGTGGATTAGGGAACGCGAGGGAAGAGCTGAAAATGAGAACCAAAGAAAAAAAGAGAACTCGAGCCCTTCGATGTGTTGCAGACACGAAACTACGGCGGCAGAGATTCGACAGAAAGTATGCAAAGGCACTGACAAGTTCAAGGGCGCCATCGCAATTTCTCCGAAACGCCCTTATCGGAGCCCCGCGGCGAACTTTATTTCGAGCACGGACGATCCGCGCACTGCCCGACGCAAGTCGAGGAGTCAGAAATGCGTAGACAGGGATATGACGGCGAGTTGCACAGTGACCGCAGGCTAGCTGAAGCCTAACATTTCAGCCAGCGACGTTTAAGGCGGCATTGTTCCTGCTGGAAAGTGTGCGATGATGCAAACCAGTCTGCACGGAGGACATGACCGATAACCAGTGGTGGTGACTGCGTCGTTGCAGTGGTGTGGCTGGCTCCCCACCTGCGCCTGTGCGCAGCCTGTATACGAGGCCCTTAGAGACGAGGGATGTCAGGGCGACACATAATCAGGCTGTTTCTAAAAGCCTGAAAAACACCTTAAGCAAAGCAGGGAACTTTGTGTAAATGTATCAGCAGAAAGTAGTGCCAGAAGCCTGCACGTTCGGATTACAAGAACCTTTACTAGTCATCATGGTTAAAAAAAAGTGCCTTCATCTGACAACTCGAGTTGTTACGGGTAGCTGGAACCCTTTGTGACATTCAAGAACTTTCAAGAAAGCGCACCACAGTGAAGTTCCAGTCTTCAAACAGACATGGCATAGTCGAATGCATGACACACACGAAATCATAGAGCGATATGCTGTGCAATAAAGCCCCAAGGACGAGTTCGTTCAGAAAAAGCTCTAAACCAACGGAGTTTGAACACAGGGGCGCCAAGGGGCGTGGCAGTAGCATCCAAGAATAAACGACCCGCACTGCAAATTCAAGCCAGGCCCTGCGCTTTTGAACAGTGAAACGAACATGTACCGGAGGAGCGAATGGAGAAGCGATCCGGGGGTGATGAGGGAAAGCATGGGGAAAGGGGCACCGTAGACGTGGGAACGCGACACCATCGCGAGGCACCGAGGCGTCCGTCCAATGTCCACACCAGCGGTTCGCACTGAACCCCTGCTTTTCACGCTCAATCAGAGCAAGCAAAAAAAAAACACAGGAAAAAAAAGGGGGGTGGAAGGGGGGGGGGGGGGGGGGGAGTGAGGCGGAGGCAAGCACGTTCGAACAGAGGAGCAGAAAAATGAAAATAAAACAGTCCGGGCGGTTAAGCCGGAGCACCGGGGCACGAGAACAATGAAAGATGTCTCGGAGCAAACAGATACTGACCATCACTCAAGCAGAGAAGTCGAGCGGAGAAGATAGGCAGCGAGGAAGAAAAATAACTAACTCTGCGGGGCAATCGCACGACATGTAGGAAAAAAAGGACCCCGTAAAACTGAGGTGGAAAAGAGATGAACAGAAAAGAAGCAAGCGATAAAATGAATAATGCACACGCGGAAAATGAGGGACAAGGGCTTCCGCTATTCACCTCCGTTGAGGCTAAAAAGACAAAGTGAATACAGAACCTGACCCCCCCCCTCCCCCCCCCCCCAAAAAGAGAAAAAAATGACGCATGCGTAGAAGAATGAAACGAGGCATGAATAGCAGTAAGAAAAAAATTAAAGCACGAAAGACAGTGACCCTCAAAGGGAGAAAAAAAAATAAAAAGATACCAGTCGGTAAAACAACAGAATGCCACAGTACAAAGAGTGCAGAAATACAAAAGAAGAATAACGTCAAGAGAGAGGATGCGAAAGAGACAGAGAGAGAGAGGCAGCCCGCAGGAGGGACGGGTCTCCCGGATGAGAGATTGGCGCCGACTGTCCGTTCGCTGGGGGAATCCCCCGTTCTGGTGGTGAGAGGGAGAAAAGAGGACGAGGGAAAAAGGGCCCTGATCCGCTCCAGCACTACCCAGTACCTTCAGTAGGAGAAAAGTGGGGCGGCTATGGAAAGCGGCGCGCCTTCCCTAAAATCTCCCCTCTTTCCTGTTTTCTTCTTCTGCCGCTAGCGGTGCCGGTCCCAATGGAACGAAAGAAGGATCGCCTGGCTGCCGAAGCGATCGCATGTTGGATGGACCCATCTGTGTCCGGCAGGCCTCATCCGCGCTTCGCTGGGGAGGAGGAGGAGGAAACAGCAGCTAGGCGAAGACCGTCCCTGTCTCTCGCAGCGGCGGCATCAGTGCAGCTCACTCCGCTGCTGCTACCGCCAGCCCCGCTAGTCCAACCCACGCCCCCGATTTACCACGCGCTTTTCCCCCGCCACGGGTGACCAGCACAGCCGGCTTTGCTCCTCATATCACCCCGCGTTCCTCCTCTCTGCTCCATAAGCTTTCCCTTCTTCTCTGCGTTGTTTCTGTCCAGACGTTCATTTCCTATCTCAGGAGAGAGAGATACATGACCGGGTGTCCGACACGCCTACCCGAGGCCAACGGTGGACGCAGCCGTTAGCGGCCAACTCATCCCTATTGGCTGTCATTTTCTTTTGTTTCCTACCCCGCACACCGCGTTCACCAACGCTTTCGCGGCCGCCGAGAGCTGGTCCAGCTGAACCCGTAGCCTCGACTAACCGCATTTGCCTTCAAATCGTCCAGTGCTTCCTCTCCGCTTGCAATCCACGTTTTCATGGCGCGTTATTCCATTTTTTATTCGTATAAAAAGGTAAAGCGTAAAATTGGGGGAAAATGGGCGGAACTGCATGCATGAAAATCCCTATATTCAATCGGGGTCCTTCTATCTTTACGTTTTCCGTTATTGGTATTGTTGGGCTCCCTACTGTGCATGTGAGACAAGCTTCCTGCTGAGCTAAACGCAGGCACGGAGACGGGGGCGCGGAGTGCATCCCTCACAAGGCCAATAAGTCGTCCTTCTTGTACCACCTCTAAACTGCCTTGCACGGGGGAGCTCCCTTCTGTAGGGCTAATTTGTGGTGATTGATGGGAATTCTCAAAAGCCCTGGACGTTAGCAGGTGCGTCAAAGTAAACCAGGTTCACTTCTGTGTACATATTTGAGTGGGCAAACCACAAAGGGATGTAACGCCCTCGTGTTGCGTCAGCGTTCAATGAAAACAAAACACAAATTGCTCTCACAGCTCAGAGCTAATGACTGTAAAGTGGAACACAACTGCTAAGGCATCACACTGCGATGCACGCACAAAGAAAAATAACCGTGATAATCTAAAACCTTCTTCAAAAACCTTCAGAAACAGAAACAGGATAATTCGAATGCTTAAACTGCGACAATGTAAACAGCGAATAGATTCTTTCTCAAATACTACTTCTTCAAAACGCATGATAACCTGAGTGTGAGTCTGATAACCTTCATATTAACCAACGCAAACGCAAAATAGATTATTTGATAAAACGGAGACAGCATATACATTTCAATATTCACGAACCATTTTATTTTTTACGGTCGCAGCCACTATGAAGCAATGTTACGACATCATTCACTTTTAAGATGATTACAGGCACCAAGAAATGTCAGTTTTCTGAATTCAACCAAGGCCTGTTCTACCAGCGCATAAGGATGGTACATAATTAAAATTCCGAATGCGCCATACAAGTTCCTAGCTTCAAAAACGAAAGCGAACACTGACAGAGGACCAGTCGTGCTTTGGAAACCAACGGCAGAAAAGGCTTTAGGCCGCAATCCAACCCGCTCCATCAACGAGGCCAAAAAGAGAAGCACAGATCACAAGAGTACGAATATATATTCCTTTCGATAATTAACTCGGCGGAGTCAGGCTTCCGTTTGAGGTCTAGCGAGAGGGAGACTCAGGAAGAATTAAGCCACGCGGAACGTGAAATCTCAAGTATGCCCGGGAAGTCACGATTAAAATGTGCACCGCGGCGACCTTTTCTGCTGGCGCAAGCAGTTCTGCGGAGTCAAGAGCAACAACTTGAGAATTCAAGAGTGTGCGGGCGCGCATGCGAAAAGCGTAGGGACAGTCTAATTAAAATCAAAACTCGGGGCGCGAGGAGTTCCGTCAATAGAAAGTGAAAGCCAAGCTGACGTAAAATAAAGACGCGGGTCAAAAAGAAATGAAAGCAGCGGACGAAGCATCATTAGTCTCTTTCAAGACGTCGGGACCTCTCTGCACCACCGCCGCGGTGCAAAAATTTTCACAACGGGCGCACGGCTGTATAATTATGCAATCTTCAGTCATGCCACCCTTGTGTTAATAATGGGTGGCGGAAAATTATTTTCTCCGGACAGGAACCGGGACAGTTTCGCACTAACGAACACTAAACCCGCGGCATTCCAGAGAAAGAGAAATCAATAAAACTGAAAGCTGGTTTCACCTTATCACTACCCTTATAAAGGAGAAGCCAGCTTCGCAGGAAAAAAAAATCCATTTTGTAGGTTGTGTTTCAGGCTTGGGATAAAACAAAATAAAAATGCTACAGTTCGGTGAGACGAGAACCGTATTTATTAAGCCCACAGAAATGACGCCGCTGGCATCTGCGTCGCACATATGATTAGAACCGCGGCTCGTTGAACCACTAAGTAAGTTTTGCGAGTGCGCACACAGCAGTGCAGTAACTCATCAAAACTAGTTTGAGAGCGAGTCAGGTTATTACTCGGGACTCAATACCATGGAACGGCGGACGCTGAAAGCCAGGCATCCAGCGTGGAACATGGGTACTCTTATTATGGACGGCTGTCGGAACCAAACGCAGCTTTGGCGACCTGTTGGGACGAAATATCGACCGTTCAATTCACTGTGTCCTGCAAGTGCGCATTGCCTGACGCTTCCTAAGGCAGCAAAATATGTTTAGTATCTTGGTGCTCTGCCGAATCTAATTATGCACCTAGATCTGCCAACGAAACTGCAGTGCACTTACAAGCATGTTTCAAGCCCCACACCAGGTGCCAAAGAAAGGGACGCCGCCGGAGATGGAGGAATATCGTGAACTAAACGGGTCAGTTTCCAGACCAAAAGAACGACAATTGTGGCGTGCGTTACAACAGCGGTCACATGACCTGAAGGCGACGGGAGGTACACGTACAAACGGTTGTCGACGACAAGCGAGTTCGTAGAACTATATTATATTAGAGAAAAGGGTATAGGTCGTGGAAGAGGCGTGCTGTTGCGGGTTTGGCGTACACGGCCAAGTCTACCTGCAAAGTAGGGACGGCGAGCAAAGGGTGTCGTATGGTACCTAATTGCGGCGTCTGCCCAGGAGCAGCCCATATAAGAGCGCGAGACATTAAACTAAGGGGTAAGTTGTCTCCCCGTAAGCTTGACATAACGCAAGCGATTCAACACTCTGTTTTCTTTCTGTTTGCCCGAATGATTTCTAGAATATGATAGTGAATCTGTAAATTTATAAGACCATTCAGACTTGGAAAACTTGGCTTTAAAAACATGAACGCTTCTGCATTTAACCCAGGACAGCATTATCAAGTAGTGCGATTCTCTAATAGCTGCCACAGCGACCGACCGCTTCCGGCGAAGGAACTGCTCCGTGCAGGTTTTCCAGTAAGATTACAAACACTAATGAAACAAATAAACAAAAGGACAAATAACCACCGACACAGCAAAAGGAAGAAAAGAAAGGAGAGGAGAGGAAGAGAGACTAAGAAAAGAAGTCGCGAGGGAAGCATTGTTTCAAGGAGGCACCGTGAAGGAATAGAACGAAAGAGAATAAGAAAGAAGCGGGCAGGGCGGACACACAGCAGCGTTAACGCGGACAGCGCCGGCGATTGGGAACACGGAGTCGGCAGTGCCGAGGCGGCGACAGGAAGGAAGAGAGTAATTCGACAGGGGAATTTCCTTTTAATTGGGGGACGTCGTCCCGGAAACAATAAGTGACAGTGACGGGCGCCCTAGAGCGCGCGCGCACCCGCTCGGGGACACGCCGATGGGGGAGGGGGAAAGCGCGCGACGCCCGGAACGACGGACACGACAGGCCGCAATCAGACGAGGAACTACTCGCGCTCCGCGCCACACAGTCAGAGAACCAGAGGCGGCAAAAGAAAAAAAAGAAAGAGGTAAAAGGGGACAGAAATGGAAGATCAGGGGAAACGATGTTCGTTGTCTTCATGACAACAGCGTGGGTTTTTTTATTCTTCTCTCTCTACGCTTTTCTTTTTTATAGCTACCAGATTTTTTTTTGTTTCTCGGTTCCTTGCCGAAGGTATGGAATGACTGGAGCAACGCATTGCAGTGTCGTCGCTGGAGACTCAGGACGACTTCGAATGAACCAAGCGAGGGAGGCTGGTTAAGACGCTAGCAAAGGTGGCCGTTAACGTGAAACGACGGTTCAATACTGCAACCTAGTGTTAAAAGTACGACATCGATAACGAAGTGAAAGATTAAATAGCGGGGTTAGGAAACTGAAACGAGAAACTCAGAGACCTCTTCGAGGTAAAACTTCGTGTGGAGGTACGAGAAGAAAATGACCAAGGTAGAAAAATATTTTTGCCGGTGTTTATTTATCAATATTAATGTTCTGAGCCCACAGTTCTTTGTTTCCCAATACTTATTACCCTGATGCTATCCGCGGAGATGACGGTAGGGAAGCAACGCAAGGAGTGATAACGCAGCGGTAATAAGAAATATCTGCTTCGAATCCTCCAAGACCTTGTTATATACGCTTAGCAGAGCCTCACAGGTAGCAAAGGCTCAGTCGGAAAATGACGCGCTTTCGAAAGGGTCGAATTATACCTAACACCTTGCACAATCCCTCCAACGCGCCGGTACAGAGCGCGATACAAGTGCGCAACGCTTTTCAACAAACTTCCTCGCGGCTAAAGCTGGGCAATTGCAAAGCGAAAGGGCGCAACTGCCAGACTCGACGCTTTCACAGAGGCTCGCACCGAAACAAGCCCTTGTTCGCCTTATCAGCGCCGCCACCTCGAAACAAGGAGGACACAAAACCGCACCAGAAAGACACGCCGCAGTGGCGCAATCGTTCAATCCCATTGCGGCGCTTCGCGCACCGGGGGTAGCACGCAACGCTTTCTCTAAAAGGCTTTCTCCCAGGGTTGCGTCAAACCCAAGTCTCGACACGCCGCCCACAGGGCGCGCTTCAGTGCGCTCGGGCGCGCGCGGTCTGGATCCTCAGCCTCGGCGCAGGTGTGTCGCAAGACGTACACGCGGTACAAACTGTAGACGCTATACAGTGCACAATATAACCGAACCTCCAAATCCCCATGGCGTTAACAAGCCGATTCCGCAAAACAGCGCTGAAGGCCGCATCTTGAAACGCTGCTTCCAAGATGCTGCTCCGCAGAGCACATACTCCCTCCTTTGCTCACCTCCAAGCTCTCTCCCGCCAGCGCGGCTGGAAGAGACACCCAGAACATTTCTCACGCCGCCGTCGTCTCAATCTCGCCGCCGGTTTTCCACCCCCCTTTATCCTCCACCGTTTTGCACCCGCGCGCAGTATCTCCACGATTCAGCGCCGGCTCGGAGCCGTCTCATTCCAAGCGAGGAAAAGGGTGCATCTTTACTTTTTTTCTCTCTCGTGGTTCTCTCCGTGTATCCCACCGGCCCCTTCTTGCTTTTATTATAAGCCCGTGTCGGCCAGCCCGCGCCTTCGTGCCCTACTTTCGGCGTCGGACGGCGTCAATTCGCTCGTTGGCTTGTCACACCTTTCTGCTCTTTCGCTTTTTCCTTCTTTCGTTCCCGTTTTCTTTTTCTCCTCTTCATCTTTTCCGCGCTGGAAGGAACGGAGGTAGCCGCGTCGCGACGACGGAGGCGATCCGGCGACTGCCGTGCCGTGGAGGGAGCGGACAGGGAAACTAGAATTGATCTCGGGAGATTCGAGATACGGCCTGGCGTCGAAAAGAGGATTACTCGCCGAAAACATATGGCGTCCGGGGATTGACGTTGGCAGCTGCCAAGCCCGCGCGCTACGCCAACGCAAGCGCGAGCGAGCCGAGCCGAAGGCAAAGCCAGGGCCGGAGCCAGCGAGCGAACTAGCGAGCCGAGAATGCTTCGGCGGCGGCGTCGACGGAGCCAGGGAAAAAAAAATAAAAAAACCGAGGCTCGAACTTGGCGTACGCGGCGGTCTGTCGTGCGACGCCCATATGAGGGGGGGGGGGGGGGGGGGGGGAATAAAGGTGCGTAATAAATCCGCTCTCCCGCTGGTGACACGCTTGTCAGGGTAACTGTTTAATACTGTATACACATATCAAAGATCGCACGAAGAAGCTTTCGGGTTTCGTCTCATTATCAGAGGACGAAATCGTCCGTGTGTCAGTGGGCAGACTGGATCATATCCGTGTATAAACCTCGCTTCCCCCCCCCCCCTCCCCCCCGCATAGGCGTTCTATAACATCCGCCACGACGAAACTCTCGGTTGGACAGCGGCGTTCATTGGGGATTTGTGCCAGGAGTAACATTCAAAAAGGAGCGTTTAGTAAAGAAATATTCAGTACTTTGTACAGCAACATTCGGCGCTACAATGCTAAATTGTAATGAGATACAAACAAATCAACTATGCTTATTTACCAACGGCAGTAACTGCTAGTAAAAATTCGCCACTTGTACAGTGTCTGTCTTCAATGTCTAGCTGCAATGCTTGAAGTTTACGGTCGACTAAAATGAGTTAATCGTCTCAGAAACAGTAACTAGCGTAAAAAAAACACAGGCAGTAGACATACGGCCATGCGACAGGACACACGGCCTCTACTGTCCATGTTGCATGACTGCTGTCCGTTTCATTTCGATACAGTTACTACGTCTGGTTCCAGTAACCAACTAGCCCCATTAAGAGCCTTCGCGTCTGAGAAAGTCGTGGCTGGATTCAGCCGAATAGGTTATAAGACAGGGCTTTCACAACAAAATTAGGTCCCAGCGTACGCCAGGTAATGTTATCATAATTAATGAGTGCGTGCCAACTACATTGAAGTATACGTCTTCGACGATGCGTTCTAGAACGTCTCTATACAAGAGGAGGAGGAGGAGGAGGAGGAGGATAAACTTTATTTTCGTTGACAAAAGTAGCAGACGGTGTGGGGCTATAGCCCCATCAAGTGGCCTTGAGTCCGTGGCGTTCGGCAATTTCTAGGGCTCTCGTCACAACCTAGATCTGTGTGTCCGAGTCGGAACTCAGCAATGCGGCCTCCCACTGGTCTGGATTTGAGAGTTGCAAACCTCGAGGAGGAGAGTCCACTGAAATCATTACAAATGGCCCCCCCCCCCCTTCTATGTCTCCTTGCGACACAGGGCTCATTAATATTTCACGCAAGCATTAGTTTCTGACGTCTACGTGCATGCATCGCACAACGGTGGACCATGCTGTCGGCAGTGGCGGAGGGCGGCACTCCACTCTCAGGATGCGTGACGACGCTGGTCAGGGGAACAAATCACATCAGTCTTCGAAAAGTTCACTTGCCTGCAGCATTTTCTTCTCTCTGTTCAGTTAGTGTTTCAGGCCAGCACATCCCACGCATTTCTTCTTGACGCTCGCGGTACACGGCACAAAAGCGGGCTAGACACGTGAATAGACATCCCGAGAGTTAGGGCAAAAAGGTTTAAAATCTAATTATGTACTCCGCCTCGCACCCCTTCCCGAATAAAAAAAAAATCGCCCCAGTCGCCACAGCAACGACTTTCTATTTCTGGAGAGCATCCGGCGCAAACTCCCGTGCGCATTTCCTCCTTCAAACTTCATTTCGTAACCTGTCACGTGCATCGACCAGCCGATCGCCTCAGTGAACTTCAGTCGCGTGGGTAGGCTGAATGCAGTGCTCACGGCGCAGTAGGAGCCTACCGGCGACCCGCTTTTCGCGCTCAGCTGAGCAGAGATAGACTGCCTCTATTAACCGAACGATCGTAAATCGTACAAAACTCCAGTTTTTCACAATAAACAAGAAAAAAGTTTTCACCCTCTGGGAAACGATACATCTTCTCCCTCTTCCTACTCGACTCGCAAGTGGCTGAGCAGGGCGCTCCTCTCCAAACGTTCCAGCCACCTAATAATAATTAATAATAATTGGTTTTCTGGGGAAAGGAAGTGGCGCAGTATCTGTCTCATATATAGTTGGACACCTGAACCACGCCGTATGAGAAGGGATAAAGGAGGGAGTGAAAGAAGAAAGAAAGAGGCGTCCATGGTGGAGGGCTCCGGAATAATTTCGACCACCTGGGGATCTTTAACGTGCACTAACATCGCACAGCACACGGGCGCCTTAGCGTTTTTCCTCCATAAAAACGCAGCAGCCGCGGTCGGGTTCGAACCCGGGGACTTGCTATTCTGATTTCGCGAAACAAGTTGTGAGCTAATAATGTTCGTCGACGAAAATGTAAAACTGGAAACGGGCACATAATCCTGCTAGAGCTTATCAAGTAGTTATAGTTTGTTTCGGGTGCGCCTTGCTGCGACTATCAATACTTATTTAAATGCCAATACAGGCACTGACTGGGAGTATTTTAAGTTATCACGAAAGCGCCATGGTGGTTTTCGCCGATGTGTTCTTTGTCCTTTAATGTATAACAAAATTTTACATTAAAAGAACACCAAAAATTAACCATAATAGTGAATATTAACATGGTGACCTTACTGTGTTACTGACTGCTAGCTAAACTACGAACTAACTAGTAGTGACTATTACTACGGTTACTAACAACGGCAAATTTTGTAAGCACGACTACTCCTTAGTAAAAGAGCAGAAAAAAGCGAATGGCTTCCCACCCATGAAAATAAAATATGGAACTTATGACAAGTCAGGATTCATTTACGTCGACATGGCGCCTTCAAAACCCAATAAAGGCGTCCGTAGTGGAAGCATTAGCGTCTCCTCGTCTTCTTCGGTCGGCTCGAGTTATTTGTCGTCTGCAAGCTAGAAAATAAGCGCAACAGCTCCGAATCCACACTAATGCATTTCCGTCGGGGATAGCCATTGTTCCGCAGTTGTGTCGGGCCTCAGAAGGGTGAGCTTGCGCAAGTAATGTCGCAGCGTCTGAACGTCACCGAGAGAAAGATTTCGTCGTACCATAGCCAAATTCACAGTCGAGACAAGACGAGACCACTCTACGCACAAAGCCATTTTTCACCAGCTGCGAAACGCGTCTGCAGCAGACGACAAATTCCAGATTCTCCAGCAGACAGCCGTTTTAAAGACTCGCAGCAGACGACACGCCCGCTCCAGGTTTGCTGTATTTTTTTCGTTTCTTGGAAGCACACGGGCCTGAAACTTGTGCAACAGCGACCCCTCCTGATTCTCCCGTTACTTCGAGGTTCTAAGACTTGCTTCTGCAATGACGCAGACAGGGAAAACTTAAAGCAGAACCGTAAATCAGTCTAGCCTTTATACCGGATTCTGAACGAAGCTCTTCCGCGAAGCCTTACGCATCATTCCTGGCTACAGGGGAAAAAAAAAACGAAAAGCCTATGCTAGAAAATAATGTATAGAAAACGCTGCATGCCGACGTACTGTAGCTGGCGCCAAAATGGAAAGAAGCTTCCGAATAAACGACGTCCCCACTACAACCACGCAAACGCGGCGCGGACGAGAATGGTAAAAACACAGCCTAAAAAAAAAGTCAAAAAGGGGATGTCGAAGCCCGACGACCGATCCGCGAACGCTCGTAAAATCGCCTCCCAAGTAAAAGCCCCTGGCCACGTCAAATCCATTAAGCGCTGACTGTTAGCTGCGCGCCCGAGGTTATAAAATAAAAAATAAAGTGACGGGCGGCGCTGTCATGGCGGAAAAAAATACAGGCAGGGAAAGGGACGTCTGATGCCAATGGAAGCACGACGGGCAGCCAAGCCAAGACAAGACAAGCCGATGTCCCTAAAGCTTCGGCGTATAGCGGACCCCAGACGCGAAAGACGAAAATACACGGGCGTTCGCCTATCTTTTATACGCCAATGAAACACGAAGAGTTAGGCATCACGGCGGCACGTTGAAAGTCGCGTAGCAAAAACCACGCGCTACAATACAGCTTAGTTTAAAGAAACAGTGGACGCGAGTGAGGGAAAATTTCACCGCTGCTTCCTGGACTAAAAATTCACAGGAAGCAACAAGCGCTGAAGGGCAAATTGGTGGCAACAGATTTTTCGGGAAACTGAAGAAAAAGGACAAATGTTATTAATTTTCACTGCTAATCATCGCTGTTTAACAACGCTTCACGCCTCGATCGGGCTTGTGCGACGCGCTGTGTGAAGACATTTAGGCGCACACGTTCCCATCAGCGAAAGAACACCGAGTGGCGTAAGCCAGGGGTAACGAATAAGCGAAGCGTAAAGGGATAAGGGCACACATCTATCCCGTCTGCCCGAGCCACCTTTCACATCACTCTGTTTATTTCCCTACCTCCCTAAATTAAAAAAAGCTGCGAACACGAAAGCAAACAAGGCGAAATCAAAAGAGGAACGTTAGCAGGAAAGCAGGGAGGAAGAGAGAGGGGGTGGGAGGTCTAGCGCTTTTAATGGCCAGCCGACGCCATGGCGGAACGATAAGAGGATAAGAACCACCTTTCCTCCTCTTTTTTTCCCTTTCTTTCAATTTTTATTTCTTCTTCCGTTCGATTCTGGTCCCCCGAATCGCGTGCATGACAGCGGGTTGGTTAGAAACCGGGCTGGAGTGGGGGAGTGGAGGTGGAAGCAGCTAGGGCGTTATGGTGACGCGGAGGGCTCGACTTCGCAGTAAAAATTTGGGAAAAGGGGGGAGGCAGCGGGATACAGTACGCCCTAGAAAATAGACAAGCTCGCGCGTGAAGGGAACGTTGAAACTAAGGTTATAATGCATGCAAGGGACACACGGAAACAGCCTGCCGATCAGAGTGTTCTGGTGCGTGAAAAAACAATTTGCGGGCCTCTCATAAAAAAAAAAGGGGGGGGGGGTGCATTTCGTTCCCTGAAGTTCACGATGGCTGAGGACAGGATGAGGGAGGAGGGAAAATGTGTTTATGGAAGAGAAGCTGGAAACGTGGACGTCGAGGGATGCTGAGAAGAAGACGCACAACTTGCTGAAGCTGGAGGGCGAAGGGAGACGGGAGTTAGAATTTGACAATAATGATTTTGCTTCAGGCTGTAGCTTTTATTACTTTATGAGATTTTTCTCAATATCTAGAGGCTTTTAGGAGCACTATGTGACCTTGTTCTCTCGCTTCCACCGAGGCGCACCGACGAACGCCCCGCATCAACGCTGCGAAGCTGTGCCACTCTCTCGAATAGACTCTCCCCAAACAGCAGTAACTGCGGCAGGAACACCAACAAGGCAAAGAAGCAGTTGTGCGCCGAACGCAGATCCGATTAGACTGGCGAGGGGGGGAAAGCGGAGAGGAGGGAATATTCAGCGTCCAAATTGAGGCCGAGAGATAACGCGCAGCTCCTACCAGCCGGAACGCACCGACTCAAAGAAGATTTGTCCCCGCTGATTCGCAGGTTTCCCGAAAAAAAAAAGAGAACTTTTGCAACTATATTTATTTTTTCCCTTCAACTGAGCAGGGTTCCTCTTCTCCCGATTTACCTTTCACCACGTACACCTTTTCCCGGTTGTGTTTCGAGCCGAGAGGAGCCCGATTCTATAAGCAGTTTAGCGAAAATCCGTGCCCGAAGAGACGGCAAGGCAGGAAAGCAGGGAAGCGCTCTATATCTATATTCACCTTCTTTTTTTTTTGTTTCCCCGTTCCTCGTTTGTTGTGAGTGACTAAGTAAGCGTGTTTGACGTTCCAGTGTAGTAGAATGCCCACGGAGCACATTTTTGGCGATAATGCCGGCTCGCGAGAGCGTGAAATTGCGAGCGTTTTTTTTTCTCCCTCTCTTTTAGAAGAGTAAAGGATACGAAGCTTGCACAGCAGAGGATGTTTGCTCGGGGCAATGTTTGCTGTTGAGTCGTCCCCCAGTTACGGGCACCCACTTCCATCGCGCGTAGAGCGGAACAAAATTCTGGAAAAACGGACGAGTTATTATCTGTTCTTGCTGCTCCGTGGAGCTCTCCAGGCGTTCCCCTCAGGCTCGACTCAAAGTTTGCTCGCGGCGAATCGCTTTGTCGTCGATTCGAACCAAAGCGATATACGACAACATCCGTGCGCGTTTTGCAACGGCGATTCAGAGGGGCTATAGAGGCGGTAGAAAGAAATTGGGCGGGGGGGGGGGGGGGGGGGGGGGCAAGAAAGCAGGGTTCTAATACGTGCTGTTCTCGAGTGAATATTAATGCACGCCAAGCATTTCCTAACTCCCTGCTTCATGAGCGAACTGACACAAATGTGCGTATTAGCGCAAGCCACCAGACGATGCATCAAAGCCGCGAGATGCCGAATTTATACGTGCCCTTTCTCCCATGCTCCGTCCAGCTATAGGCCTCTTTAAGCTGGAGTGCCGCTATGTTGCCTGCCACGCAAGCTCGAAAAGAAAGGAAGGCTCCTCTCTTTGAAATGTGCGCCCGTCTCCCTCCCGCTTGTCACCCAAAGGGAAAAACGTACAGTCTCAGTCAAAAATATACGCCCCAGGGGGTTTGCTTCCAAGCAGTGCAGCGGAGCCCTTTAGCACATTTGACAGTTCTGAGCTTGGGAGGGTTCAGGGCTGAAGTTCCTCCCACCTTCGTGAGATATCCGCAAGAGGAGCCGCACTCAGAAGCAGACCCGTTGTACCGTTTGTTTGTTCATTCTTCAAAGCGGTCGGCACGAGCCTTTATCACTTTGTGATGGAAGACGCGATCAGATCTATCTCGAGTGACCGCATCCAAGCCGAGCCGATTCTACGTTGTTCCAGAATATTGTGGTAACTTTGCGCGCCGTATCTCGAAAGTTCGCTATCAGCTTTAAATCGAGCACGGCCGAGAGTGCCGGGTTTTCTGTTCGACGACCGCCGAGGAAGCTTGTTTTTGTCACCGCCGAGTTCTTGTGGGCGCAGGTCAGCCCAATAATCAGTTTCTTTTGGAAGCCTTCTTTCACTGTCTTCTTCACCGCCTGGACTGCAGTCACCACTACGTGACATCTGGAGAAGGTAGTAACGAATGTCCCTGTCGCCCTCACTCCCTGGGAGCCGCCAAAGCAGCCCGAACCGTCTAGAAGAAGCAGATCACGAGAAAGCCGTACCAACCGAAGACGAAGTGCCAAGCAGCCGTCGTCTCCAGAGGCGTTCACCTCAAGACGGACTACTACCGGACCGCACGCGATCAAAGCAAGACTACTAAATGCCGACGCCAGCCACGGCTACGACACCAGCCGCCATTATTTTGCACTATCCCCGACAGCCGCTTACGTTCATTTATTTATTTATTTATTTATCTGTTCCTCAAAGGTCCCCGAAGTATGACTGGAACAGTTTGACCGTGTCGCCATATTCAACAGTTGGGATGACCAGACTGAAGTGAGGTATGTTTCTTTCGCCTTTTTTTTTTATTTAGCAGGGAAATAAATTAAGAAAGGGTGGGAATAAACGAAAAAGCGATATCAAAAGCAGCGTTTTGCGCCCACATACTTTGAGGGTAATGCGCCATTTCAGGCATGATTTTCTTGACCATTCGATCGGTCTATAAGTACTAGTCAGTAGCGCAAGCGAGCTGAATCATTTATAATTTCACGCAATTCCCTTCTTCGTCGGTAACAGATTGCAAACAAAAAATGAACAGAAAGGAAAAACAGGACCACGCGATACATAATTTTTCCCAGCAGGCAGGATTTTCCTTAGTGTGTACCGATTTCTGGTGCTCTCTTTTTATTCTATGTATTCACCCGTCACGTTAGTTTTGCTTGTCGAGGTTTGCGCTGAGCGGTAGTGCCGTTGCTCTTCTAACGCGCATCTTGCCGAAAATTCGGGCCACTAAAATGAGGCTTCTCTACGGACAATAAATTATGCCTGGAACCGAGATAGGGAAATCAGCGGCAGTGGGAACGAAGGAATAAAAGGGACTCGGGCGATCGCTGAAATAAGCTATCTTTCTCCCTTGCTGTGTCCTCAACACGGTCTTAGAAGGCCAAAGATAAGACGGCCGTTCGGAAGCCCGGATGAACTAACACCCTCGTACCCGGAGGGCAAAAAAGAAATTGAATAATAGAAAAGGCCGGCCTATTCTTTCCTCGAATGACGAGCTTTGGAGAAGTCGAGCTGATAAAACCGGAACGGCCGCGTAGGCAGAAAAAGGGAAGTCGGAAATAAAAAAAAATGGCGGATAGATCCTCGGGCCGTCCTTGTCTCGCTTAAGGCGGCATTAGGCGACGGTATACCACTCTAAGGACTACGGGCACGGCTCGGGTAATGAAGGCAGCAGTTGTGAGGCTCAAGAAAGGAGGTTGGTGTGAGTGAGTGAGATGCTGCGAGGAGAGATATGGCGCTCCACGGGGCACAGACCCGAAGGACACAAAAGCAGCCTTCTGGTTATAAAACAACACAGCGGAACAACTACCCTGCGTAGTTCGAGAAGGGCGACCGCGGGCCTCTCGTCCGTGGAGAGAGAGAAAAGGGGGGGGGGGGGAGAGCACGTAAGGAACAACGCAACGAGACCCGCGAGCATGCAAATGATGTGCTGCCTTCGGAGATCCGAACGCGCGGGCTTCGCGGACCTCCCCTCTCCAATCGAAGGGCAGTCGGAAGCGCAGAGGAGGCGGAAGCGGAACCGGAAGTAGCCATCCGGAAGTGAGGAAGGGTGACGGCGGAAGTAGAGGGGGAAGGCGAGGAGGAAGGCGGACTTCACAGGAGACGGCGACAACGCCCGCCTTTGTAGTTTCCGTTCTCGCAATTTCATTTCTTTTTTGTTTTATGTATCTTTTTAGCTTTCCTATCATAAAAACGCTTCTTTCAAGTCATGGGGCGTAAATGGGAGGGGGGAGATGAGAGGGAGTGGGGAGGCTGGAGTGACGAGATGAGTTTTCGGGAGAGCCGCTCGGTTTCTTTCTGCGCGCCTCTTCCTCGGGGCACGCGTCATCGTCTTCCTGTCTGACCGACACGAACGATGAAAGGAAGGCAAGCAAAAGAGATATGCGCCTCTTCGGCGCTTCAGTTTTGAAGCCCCTCCTCCCCAAAGTTCCGGGTCACATATCTCTCTGAAGATTCCTTTGTCTCATCCACCTTTTTTTTTCTGGTCGGGGGTCGTCAAAAGAGTTTTTCAGCAGTGACACATTCGAGCCGAAGCAACAAGCGCGGCTAGTCTTCATTCTGTATTTTCTTTTCGTTTTCCCTAAATTGCAAGTCCGGCATTGTAGTAAGCAGAACAAAAGATGCGATCCAATTAAGAATTGTATTCGCACTCAGATGCACGGCCACGCGATTTCATCGTTATAATTTGCTAGAACTTCAGTGCCTTCACACGAGTTCTTAATGGCAAAAATCGTTTTCAGGCACCCCCCGTACATCTCAAGCCGCGTTTACATGAATGCGACAGAAGTCGACTCCAATCTCCAGTCGAATCTCCGGGTTTTTAAAAGGAAAGGCGGACTCGTCCTATGCTCTCTTCCTCGACGTTTTTGCACTTTCCCTCAACCGCGGCGGCTGCGTTTTTATGGAGGAAAAACGCTAAGGCGCCCGTGTGCTGTGCGATGTCAGTGCACGTTAAAGATCCCCAGGTGGTCGAAATTATTCCGGAGCCCTCCACTACGGCACCTCTTCCTTCCTTTCTGCTTTCACTCCCTCCTTTATCCCTTCCCTTATGGCGCGGTTCAGGTGTCCAACGAATATATGAGACAGGTACTGCGCCATTTCCTTTCCCCAAAAGCCATTTCCCTCAATCAGCAGAGTGCAGTCGACTGCTGTCGCATTCATGTAAACGCGGCTACTGTGAGTAAACACGACATTACGCACAGTCGTGAGCAATGTATAAGGGAACAATTTATTCCTAAATTTCCGAATGACTTCTGGATATTATCCGCGAAGAGGAAAGCTAGCTAGAAAACAGAAAAAACTTTGCTTGTCACATAAAATTATTGAGTAATCTATAAATGAACGTTTAAACTTTGTTCCCTCTGCTACTGCTCACGACTGTGCCTTCCCCAACCTCCCAAACGAGCCTTTCTTGTTCCACGTATCAGCTCGCTAGTGCCGCTATTTGCGGGAACGACTGGCAACGCACTTTCCCAACTGTCTCATCATCAACACCAGCAAACACACCAATCTCAAAACATCCCACAAAGCGGCCCTTCAGTGCACTCCAACCACACACCATTGTAATGCTCGCACATCAGCGAGCACGGGGCACTCGTCTCGGCGCTTCCCACTCCGCTAACCAGAACTCGCCTAACGAGCAGCTCTGCTCGTGCAGCGGGAATGCGGGCGCTCGAATGTACAATGAAGTGTACGGGAATTCCTCACGCACACAGCGCGAAACGTTGCGGACGAGTTTCCAATTCGAGAGACCCGGCAGCGAAGAGATCGATGATACATAATACACGCCGGCTGCAAAGACAGCGCGTGCGCTCAACTTTGGATAAACAAAGCTCGCAGAACTGGAGAAAGTTGTGTGTTTACATAGCGCAACGCTAGATCGCGCCGCAATAACAATTTACATCCGGGGACACAGAGCGCTGCGCGGCTAAGGCCGACTCCAAGGCCGGAACGACGACAAACAATGATCGCAACCACAGAAATAGAGCTATAGTTCGAATTCGTGTTTAGGGCGGGCGATGCAGCCATCTTAATGATTTAGCGACGTCAGTGACAGTCCAAGACGGCCTTCATGAAACTTGGGACCGGTTTCAGTGTCGGACAACACCCTTGACGGAGTCGCTGAATGACGCGCGCCGGCTATAGGTATTCCTAACAAGGTAACCTATTTGTTAGTATGCAATCTTAGCGGTTCGACTGCCGACAGAAACGGACGCACTCATGCGGGCGCAAAAAAAAAAAGAAAAGGAAAGGAAAACAAGATCCTGTTCTTCGGGTTTCTGTTACGAGTAAAACGCTCTGTGTTAGAGTCTTTTCGCATAGCGCATACCACCACCACGGCGTCTATGCAGATGGCCCCGATAGTCCCGACGCGGCAGGTGTGGCTGCAGTTGGCTTGGCCGGCACATTGCGCCATCTGGCGTTGTCAGGATGGACTGCACATGCGCACTGCCGGTGTACCGCATAGTACTTATAAAGTATCTAATATGTAACCGATCCAGCAAGACAGTTATTGAAAAAAAAACTAACTAGTACTTGACGCAGACACATTTCTAGGTCTACTAACTACCAGTGCCATCATCATTATCATCGTAATAACGCAGATAGCGAACAGAGACACTTTTTCACAGACCACCGGAGGAAACCAAGTCTGGTTCTCAGGAGAGGACTGATTTACGACCGCTAAACCTCATGCATACTCAGGCCAGCCCAAAAACAAGCCCCGCCCATCGCTCGTCCACCTATAGCAAGCCACGCGGGACATGCGTGGTTAAACGTCATCGATTCCCTATACAGCCGCCGCAGTCCGGAACCGGCGCGATCGAAACGTCGCCTGTCGGCGAGCGTCTCGAGGGCAACAACAGGTCCCAGCCCGCAAACCACGCCCGAGAAAATTAAACTGCACGAATGCCGTGCGACGTCTGCACCCCTTTTCGTATCCACGGAACAAAGAAACAGACCTCGCCACGTGTTCACGAGTCGATAACACCACAAGGCCGACTGGAACCCAGCGGGAAAAACGCATAAAAGCGCGCTTATCGTATTTCTCCACTTCGCCGTTCGGTTAAACCAGTAATTTCTGTATTTTATGCATCATCGTCCGTCTCTAAAAGAACCCTTTGAATGCTCTTGCATATGTGTCTGTCCTTGCGTGCAGGAACACTTTATTTTTCGTTCTTTTTATCGTCCCACAATAACTTTTGTCCTTGTGTGCTACGGTCTGCACTTTTCCATCGCTCTTGCCCGCTAGCCGACGATACCAAATCTTGTCGCGAAGACCTGAGGACCTGTATGCAAACCGCTCATTTTAACCCGCCGTTCTGTGTTTCCCTGCTAACCACTTATCTTTCCAAGAACGCTTTCAATGTTCTTGCGCGTCAGTCCTTCCTACACTTATTTTAAATGCTGCCGTCCTTACTTCTGTTTTCGTCCAACCCCTCTCTGCACCCTCGAGCTCTTTTTTTTTTTCATTCTTCTAGGTCGCTAGTGAAGAATACCGCGTTTTCCGCCAGATAGGTCGGCCCGTTATGGAAAATGTGCAAGTTGAAAATGCGGAAAATGGGACATAATTTTTTAAGAGAACAAGACGATTTTTTCCGAACTTACTTTCTAAATATTGCCGCGGGACATATTTTAATCGCGTTTGCATTTCCTGTGCATCCGAATTCGCAAAACACACGCGCGTCGTGGTCTAAATGTGTAATTCGAACATCGAATCTGCGCGATGAATCTGCACCAAACCACCGAAAACTGGCGGATGACACCACGCGTGAGTACGGGTGCCCATTCTGCCACCGTTTGGCTTGTCTTTTTTCATTATTTATGTCGCAAAAGTGAGCATTTAGAGGAAAAACGAGCAAACGCAATATTGGGGCAGTATTGTACTGCGCTAGGTCCGGTACTACGAATATCAGCGCTTTTCATTCTTTTTTTTTCTTGTTTCGTTTTGTTCTGTTCTCCTACAATCGTGGCTGTTCTTCTTTGCGCAGTTGGTCTTTTTCTCGTCGTCGCTTTCCTTTCCACACCTTCCGCTTTTCAACGCCCGTCGGAGAGTGACAGAATCGCTTTCGCATCTTTTTGCTGTTTTTTTTTTCCCTCAATCCACTCCCTGCGTCCGTCTTGGTCTCCGCAGAAAAGCGGTCAGACCCGAGGCAGTGAACGCGCGCTGAGCAAGCCGCCATCGACTTCCAATTCAAAGCAAGAGGCGCATAGGCAGCAACGTCGCTGGCGCCCCACAGCGGCGGCCGGAGGAGCATTGTGAAAACAGGTGGTCGAACAGGGACCATTTTCCCAGGGACAGACACGCCGCTATTCTCCCGACCAGAGAGAGAGAGAGAGAAAGAATCCCGAAAAAGGAAAATAGGCGATTCTTCGTCTCCCTTTCCCCTCACGACTGTGCTTTCTCTCCCGTTTGTGGCGATACCTCTGACTGCCCGGATAGACGCTTCGCTCGCTTTCCCATTTGCATCGGACGTTCGTTTGCGTCTCTCTGTATCCTTCATTTCTTTCTTTCATCCAAGCCGAACGCAAAAAAGGTCGCTTTTCACACGATCTCCAACAGAACCACTAGAATCTACAGGTTTAGCAAAGGCTGTTTTTCGCTTGGCGTTGCCATATACCACTACAGCGCATGCGCTGTTGGTGGAAGCTGCATACGGTAGCGCTCAGCTAAAAATCTCTAACATCTCACTGCAATGAGCTATTAAGGCGAAAGCTTTTAATGGCTTATACTAGCGGTGTCCGTCCGTCCGTGACACTCTTCAACTCGATTAGAAAAAAACATCTTCGTGCACGATGGGATTCGCACCACCATCATTCCGTTCCGCAGCAGAGCGTGCTAACGACTACGCTACTTCCTGCCAACGCATATGTAGTTCTTTTCTAGGACACTGGAGAGTGTTTGCAGAAAGGCGTCGAATCAGACGGATGCCTCCCAAACACCCCCCAGTGTCTCCAGCATTTAAGATTCGCAAACAATCCTGCACTTAATCAACATCTTAACCACACATCAGTGACACAAGCAGCAACACCGCGCTAAAGGCTTTCGCCTTACCGCACTTTAGGTCAACAAAGTGCTCCCCTGAATTTTTATCATTTCTTTTTCTTTTACACACATTCACCGATGTGTCGAAGTCAGCGCCGAAATCGGGGTTCCCTTTGCTGTTGCGCCTGACTTTACACAGCTCTCACAACGCTATTTGACCGGAGCTGGACATCGGGCGCCCCGCCGATAAGCCTAACCTTCTACCATATAATCTCTAGTACTGCGCACCTGACTGCACAGGAGCATTCCCATTAGCTACAGGGAAGCGATACCATTAGACCTGAAATGACGTCACTTCCGGTAAAGGCATCAGCAACTGCTTATGCTATCGTCTTGCGAACACATATTGGAATTAAGTGTCCCTGTGAATTTTTACAGTGGAGACCTACATTTGTGCTGCCCGAATGGCGGCTTGGTGGCCTGTTCTAAATACATTTTTAAACACGAACGCATACAAAACGGAAGGGTGTGGCTTGCGTAATCTTGTCACTGACTTTACGCGAGTGCATGGCATACGCGCAGGCGATCCCACGGTCTTGGTTTCTAAACACAATATATTCTTCCATCGCGTCTAAACACTGTACAGCATACGAGCCGGCACTCGTGGGGAGGACGCCAGCGATGAAGTGCAGACAGGCAGTCAGAGCGCAGCGACAGTTCGGGCTTTCATCAGTATACCCTGGCAAACGGAACAGAGAACACCTGGCCTATTTAATGGAGGGGGAACGGAGCAAGAAAATAAAGGCAGAAAGAAACTCAAGAGGATGCCGTTCCCAAAAAGAAGAGATAAGGGAACCGCATCCGCATACAACAAAAACGAAACATAAGAGCTTCGTCCTGCTTACATAAGCATGCGTAAGCAGAAAGATTACAAGAAACGCAAACGGCTAAGTAAAAAAATAAAAACGGCATACAGGATCAGCTCAGGACAGACTCGTCTGCGGTTGGCAGATGGAGAAGACAACAGCGGCGGGCGGGGGTGGATGGGAGGGAGGGGGAACACGTGCCGGGTCACGTGACGCGTCCAGCTCGACCGCGGCGCGAGTGCGACGCGCATGATTGCGTGTGCAAAGCCCGAACGCACGCTCGTCACGTCGTCACCCGCAGTGCGGAGCGCAGAGCGGACAAAGACTCGCCACCGCAGACACTGCCAGAACACCCGGTTACGCGTGCATGCGCACGGCAGCCATTTTGGCACGGGCATGCGAGAGCGCGTCTCTCACCTGATATTCGCCCACATAACACGAAAAGCAGAGAGGAGGGGGGGGGGGGGGGGGGGGGATAAGCGAAAAAGGTATGCCATGTCCTAATCAACGCCTCCGCACAGGTTTACGTCTTGTTTGGAGGGTTGTTACATCGTCCACTCGTTCATACACGCCTGTGCGGTCCCTAGTAAAGATATGCCCGCGGAGCGCCTACCGCGCAAGATTACCAGAGACTCGCCTACCCTGCCGTAATGGAATGCCGACAGGAAAGGATGCAAAGTTAACACAGCACATTGAAAAGAAACGAGATAAGAATTTACCATGCAATGTTGAAACCCAAAAGAGTGGACGTGGAGGGCTTTGTTTCCGGTTAGCTTCTATTCCGAGGTAATTTACTTCTTCGTGTTCTTACTGTGCCAGCGATTTCTTGCCAACTTCCAAACGAGTTCAGCAGTTTCCGGCTTGAAATATATCAGATGGCAGCTGAAAGTACCGGCGGCGTCGCGCAACTCCAAATATGGCACGCGACTGCTGAGTCGCGTCTGGTTTTTCCCATTGCATTTCCAGGAGCGAATTATGCAAAATAACAGCAGCCCGCTGCTGATGAAAAGCGGGGCACGCATCGATACTTAAGGAAACATGTCGACAAGGGAACATACAAAATACTGATAAGAGCATAACCATCAGGCGAATGCACACAACCCCCCCCCCCCCCTCCAGAATAAAAAAAAAAGAATAACTAAGGAATGACACTGGCCGGGCGGCTAGAGCGGAAGTATCGATGGGCGCTCATCGATTCGCGCCAGAATTAGACGCGCCGACCCACGGCTAGCGGCTTGCAGCAACAGTGGTCCGGGGCTTGGAACCGCGGCCACGAAGGTGCCGATCATACACGTACTCTAGACCGACGGGGAAGAAATTCAAATTAAAGGGGCAGGGAGAAAAATAAACACAACGGCTACATCGCGATAGTGTGTGGCAACTAGCGCGCTTTTCTCGATTTACGGCGCCGCCATGCGTTGAAGCAACATAAATGAGCGATCTGTCACATGACGATGAACAGCGATCGACAGATATGCGCTGAAAGTGTGCTCGAACATTGGCGAACTACAGAGGTGCTACACGCCATTGCTCAACCTTTGCTGGACATAACACAGGACATTCAGTGATGCAGCCGCGTTTCTCTACGAAGGAAAGGTTAAAAAAAAAACGGGTCAGTATATTTCTATGCAGCAACGATAATCATTACAACTGTACGAAGGTATAATAGAATCTAGTTATGGGAAATAATTAATTCGTTAGAAGAGCTTATAAAAATAATATACATAATGTTGTGAAAGTAGCCAAACACCACACAGTTTAGGGGTCTCCTCATAAATATCTGTAAACAAATGTTGTTGCATTAAACACCTCTTAAGTCACCAGACTACATCAAAACTTAGGTTCCCATGTAACGTGCTCGTTAAAAACGTCGGATATATTTTTTTCTCACCAATACATGTTCCAGCCGAGTCCGATTTTTCCGCGCAATATCGACTACAATGCAAGTACCATGTCTGTTGCAGATCCCGGCCACGGCGGCCGCATTCCGATCGAGGCAAAGCGCAAAGTGACCGGTTCAATATGCCACGCCCGTGTGCATTCAAGAACCCTAGGTGGTGCAAATTAGTTCGGAGTCCTCCACTACACCGCTTCTTTCCCCCTTCCCTCCTTCATCTTTTCTAAAAGGGCAATGGTTGAGGTGCCTCCAAGAGAGAGACAGATACTTTCTTATCCTCATGAAACATTCGCATCCAATAATTTTAAGTATGTTAAATGTTTTTGGTATTCGCCAGCTTCCCAAGTTCGCATCAGTCCATAAGGGACACTCTTCTTGCAGCAGCCACCCGCCGCGTCATAAAACAGACCAGCGGCCACGCCCCACTCCACATCGCCCTCGAAAGGAAGCCTGAACGGGGAAAGGCGATCCCCAAAGAGGGATTTGAGGAGTTAGCCAACATGACGACAGCAGCAACCAGCACACAATGACGGCAAAAAAAGGGGGGAAGTACAGAAAAGGGGGCAATACGTTGAGCCTTGTCCATGACGTCACCGAGGCAGCGCAGCAGGCTGACAAGCGCAGCCTGAAGAGGAGGGGGAAAGCGGAAAGGAAGGGAGCCAAAAGAGAGGGAGACACAAGGGAATGGGAAAGAAAAAAAGGCGATGAGTCATGCTTTCCTAGCGACGAGCTTGCCAAAAGAAGGGGCCGAGCAAGGGGGCGCTCCTTACCCCTCCTCCCCCCCTCCCATATCCCCTTTTCATCCTGCACCCCAGCCGTCAGAGCTCTCGACGGGACCCGCCGTCTCCCGTCGACAAACACGGGCCGCACGCAACCTTCCCGCCGTGACGTGGTGGGGGGAGAAGGACCGAATACGCGCACACACGGCGGTAAACTTATCGCCCAAACTCGGGGACATCCGCGATGGGAATGGACGAAAAGGTACACTCGCGAGCGTCATGAAGAGGGGAAAAAAAGACGCGGAAAGTTCGGTGCAAATATCGCGTCTTCAAGCTGTCGATAGCGAGTTCAGGTTGATGGAGGCGCCGATTTCGGCTTTTTTTTCTTATGGTGTTCTCTACTCGCGCTAGTATTTCGCAGAACTGCCACGCTGCGCCCGAATGAAAATTCGCGCGCAACCGCAGCCGCAGCGACTAAAGCTAAAAGGAGCTGTGAGTCACGTATTACATCGCTCGAGGCGTGCGACACCGAGAGGCTTGAAGTTGGTCCGCGCTTGCCGCAGAAATCGTCGCGTTCGCCAAGCCTCTGGTTGAACGCAAGACTGCAATTCAACGCAAGACTGGTTGAATCCAATCCGACTCGTACACGAACGCATTCTCCGCATGGACTTCGTGCCAAGCAAAGCCCTTCGTTCTACTAAACATCTCACGATAAAGCCTGCTTTACATGCAAGCGAAAACGCTAGCGATTCCTGCCGCCGCGGCGCTAAAACCTGCTTTAAGTCGACGCGGCGGCTCGGGCGGCCTTGGCGACGAGGTTCCAACAATCTGGAAACTTTTCGGCCGCACCGCGCCGCTCGGCCGCTGGCACGCGAAACAGCCTTAATAAGTCAACTAATAGCGAAGTGCAGACAGTTGTAGCATAGTCAAGACAACACTATCCAGTTTCGCTCTTACGGGTGGTCTGGTCAAGTGTCCAGCGCCTTCTTATTAATATTTCTGTACTTATCCGAAACTATAGCCTCCGGCATGGATCCGATCAGCTTTTGCACACGCAGCATACTCTGCCTAACCGTGAACAACTTAGTAAACGAATTCGAATTAATTAATCGGCTAGAGACGCCAGTAATCAATAAAAAAGAGACAATAAAACAGCGCGTTACATCCGGGGCTCCCGGTAGCGGCGACAACTGAAAACATTGCCCAGAGCACGTTACGGTGTGGCGGGACATAAGATAGGTAAAAAAAAAGGGAGAGGAGCATAGAAGTAAAGACAGCTCGACTATAAAGAAATACACTATGAAAAGAATAAGGGGGAAAGAAAAAAGGAGGAACACGTCTATAACGCGAAAAAGAAAAAAAAGCGGAGGCATGCCGTGATGAATTTGAAGCGGAACGGCAGGAGACAGAAATGGGGATTTGAAAGCAGCAACAGGGCGCGTGCGGGCGCGGTTGGAGTGGGCACCGGAACCAGACGAGCGTGGGGACGGCCTAGCAGGACGAAAATATATGATGAAAAGAAACTCGCCAGTCAAAAACTATACAAAGTATTCCCGGCTATACAGCGGCGAATCCGACATGCGTAAAGCGTGGATCCGCGGCTTCGGGCTTTCATATATCGACCAACAAGCTGCGGTTTTGTGGAGCCCTCCAATAACCAGTACCGTCCTTTGCTTTCACACCGGCTCAAGAGCGTTCTGTCTCGAAAAGTTAGACACACTTAAAAAAAAAAGAAAGGCAGGTGAGTCAGAACAGCAACAATATGACGAAGAAAGCCCGCCACGCAAGTCATTTAATCTAATCTACCTTATTCATATACAGCCCCCCCCCCCCTCCCATGTTTAAAGCAATAACTTGACGAAACGCGCTCCAGCAACAACGAAATGCCATCATCAGACAGGAGCGCAAACCGCCGCCAGGAACATTTCAATCAATACTGGATTTCTTTCTTTAAAGAAGCAGGCGTTTCGAGTTTTCAAGCTTACGTCGTTTCTGTGCTTCTTTCTCGTATCGGACGCGTGCGATAGCGAAGTTGATGACAACACCAAGGCGTGCACTTTGTGTTGCTCGTACCATGCTTTTCGAACCAGCTCCGAGATTAATTGCTGTTACCGTTGAAGTGACTGCGCCTTGACAGTTTTTCTGGAAACCACGCAATAGTTGATTAACGCAGCTTTTAAGAAGCTGTGGAGTTCATGATCGCTTTTCAAAGAACCTTCAAACAAACCGTGGGGTTTCTGCCGCTAAATGCGTGTAGCTGGCACAACGATAAGATTAACGCACGACAGAGTGGTATTTAATGGAGTTCAACAACCACGGACGCGAGAAGCACTTATAGTTCTCCAGTGAAGTCAGACTGTGATCATTCCACAGAAAAGACAGTAGACAATAGAAAACAAAGAAGAAACGCTGGAGGAGCATACAGAAGCACGTAACCACCACAGGAATAAACAGCAACTAAGAGTCTGTAAAGCAGAGGAGAAAGTGACCGGCACCCCGTGGAAGCAGACCGAATCGCCCCTGTTCAAAAACGTCGTTCAACGAACAATGTCGGAGACCAATGAATCGGCCCCGGAGGTCATCAATAACGCTGTCCGTCGCACAAAAGAAGGAGCGAGGACTACAAAAAAATTGCCTCGAATCGAACCCTCCACGCGCCAATGAGGCGGCACAAACTAAGAAAAACAATTAAGCTAAAAAAAATGATCCCGAAGAGGGAAGCACTGAAAATAAACTAACCAGTCAGGAAACAACATGGCCGTTTTTTTCTTTCCTAAAACGGAACGGGGGGGGGGGGGGGGGGTTACTTCGACATATTGTCGCGGCGGGAGTGCGCGCGCGTCCCCATAGGGAATGCTTGTTCTCCAAAGGGATCTGTTCAGTGCACCGGGGTGCCCCACCGGGGTTCCCGAATTTGCTTCGCGTTTCCGTCACGGGGAGGCGCCGCTTGCAAGGACGCACACGCCCACACCCCTGAAAACTGTTGCTGAATACTCCTCCCCCAACTATTTTTTTCTTTGCCCAAAGAGTGAATAACGAAAACCAGTGTCCATATATTCTCCACTTTTCCATGCTTCACCATCACGGGCCCGATATAAGGGCTCTCGATTCATTCACAGCCGCTTTTGTGCCTTAACAATGCGTGATGGTTAAGAGAACCATTCATCCTGTTCAAGACGTAGCGTGCGCTTACTAACGAATATAAACAAAAATTCCCTTGATCTACTGAAGTTTCGTTTTGTTACCCCAGCCTGGTTTTTATATTGTCGTCCGCTTCCACGAGTGAAAGATTGCGTAGCGACGGCTGCTGGGTAACGATTTTCGAGCGCCTTCAAAGCGTACTGCGATGGTGGTAACAACACATTGCATACGTACAACCTGAGATAAATTAAGCGCGAACAAGTCGGTGTAGACAGAGACGTAACAGCACAAGCACACTAACTCCTCAAGGAGATGGAAGTTCTAACTCGATTCTTTATTAAATCCAAAACAGCAGTTGTGACAGGCAAGAAGCAATTATTAACCACCCCGGTATCCCCTATTCCTCAGCTAAATTAATTCGTCCCCTTCGCGCTTCATTTGTCCGCAAAGTATGGGCTACGAAAAAAAAAAAGTATTTTCCTCTCCTCTTTCTGCTTTCCACAAACAGATGGAGAAAGGGAGACAATGTATTCGGAAGCCCAAGAAAACTCAAACTAAAAATGCACTCCCATCTGCAACGCCACGCAGATGTACGACACGCCAGAGAGCAAAACCAGTTTCAGCTGTTAGGCCGCAGTGCGCGACAGCCTCCACCATGCCCTTGCCTGCAAAGTAGCCGCGCAAGCAGGTGAAGCCAGCACTATACCTCTACAACAACACCGCGAGACGTGACCAAAACAAAAACGCGATAAAAAAAACTACAGAATACGTGCCGGGAAGCGCCCCTGCTTTCAGACACCGAGATACGGAAAAGAACGTCAGCGCGGAAAAAGAAAGAAGAGAAGTAAACGAAACAAACAGGAGCGAGTGGGAAACGAAGCACTACAGCACGAGAGTTTGCGGCGCTGAGCAGAGTCGGTCTCGTCTGGTGCGGGGGGTCAGACGACGAAAAAGCTTTTAGCGGGACCGAAATGGACGACGTTGTTAATCCGGAGGCCGCCAGAACTGCACCGAAGAATAAGATAAAACGAAATAAGAAAAGCTTGCAGCGCCCGCGAGTAGGGCACGCGAGCAGTGCACTTTGAAAACGGAGGCTTCTTCCTCTCCCAAGCCTCCTGTTCGTCTATCTCTCCTATTGTCCTCTCTCTCCCCAAGAAAGCCCTACATCTTCGCTGACGTCCGTACTTGCGTGAGCAGGCTTCCGTGTCGGTCGCCCATGTAGTCGCACTGGCCGCCACTGCATGGCCTTGGAAATGGACATGTCCAGCACTCTCGCGATGTTCGAGACGAAAGACAGGTCCGAGGCGGACGACACGCGTGGGCATTATCAACTTTTTATTTATTTCACGGCAAGACGCATGCTGAACAGTGCTAGCCGGAACGAATAATAAGGTACGCGTGCGAAACAGAGTACATGTACGACACCGTTTTTCGATATTCCCACCTCCCTCGTCCCCTATGCGGAGACGCCGCCTATCTTGCACTGTAGTATCTGCATGCCGCAGAGACGGAATGCCGAGAGCGTTACGGCCAGTACGCTTCAGGTCAGCTCTAGCTTCATTACACACAGTGAACAGACCGGCAACGCGAGATCTGGAAGAGGAAAAATCGCCGCAATGTCCCGAACATTCCAGATTCTCATTTGAAAGTAACAGCTTTTATTTCCATCAGTTAGCAAAAGCAAAAAAAAAAAAGGTATGAGCATCGTGCACAGAAGGAAAGACTATCGAACAGCGGCCGCTCATTGAGAACGAGGCTACGACCTCGAAAAGTGAAACGGTGCTTGGTCACGAGAGCTGCTTGGTCAGAAACTCCCTAGGCTAATAAGGCTGCGTTAAACAACCGTTCGGTAGTATAGAGGCTTTCACTGCGTACAGCTTGACTGAGCGCGCGAGCGTGTTGGACTGTGCTGCGCATGCGCAGTAAACGCATGCACGAAATTCGCCAATCAGAGCGCTGCTGGTAGGCCCAGTGGAAATATGGCTGCGCCGAAAAGAGGCAAATGTAAACAGGTCTATATACTGTGCCTATTCTTCTGTGGGCGTTCACAAAAACGGAAACAAACGAAAGAAAACCGCGAAATGCGAATCCATCCAAAGCAGCTAGGAGCCGCGGCGAACGGCTCAGACTCGCGCAACAACACGGAGAAATCATTAGGCTCCAGCATAAAAGCTGGCCGATATCAGCTTTTACAGAACAGGCCCGCCCGCCGACATTTAGACCACGAGCCGCTGAATTATGGATGGCTCCAGAATAAAAGACGGCAGAACTTTTAAGGCGGTCCAAGACGCACATCAAAGGGGCCTTTCTTCGCCACGCGGTCCCGGCGTCTTAAAATACAGCAAAGCAAGTAAACGAAAAAATCTGCTGAGAAAGGGAAATTCAAGTATCACATTAGTTGAGAAACCCGCACAGTGTATGCGCGCGCTGATCCGCCTATGCACTCAAGGTGACTTCCATTCATTTCCTAGTCATTTCCGGCGTCAGGTACTGCGCCGGTAACACGCTCATCGCGAAAGAGAGAACGCGGGGCCAAGAAAAAAATAAAACGACACATTTAAAAGCTTTAAGGTAGGAGATATGCATCTTCACACCGGAAGAGCTCGCTACTTGAGCTTTTTCTGATCGGGCGGATTTTATTCACATTTTTTTCAACCACCGGTGAACTCCACTCAGAGCCAGATTTTAGCGATGGCTGCTGCTGCTATGGCAGCAAGCCGACACGATCCAAGACAAGACGAGACGGGCACATAAGCGCTCAACAGAGCTATCCAGGCACCCGCGTATATTAAAGCGCCGAGTAATCCGAGCTAAGACGCGAATTACGATCAATACGTTATGCTTAAATTAATTGAGACGCGGGGCAGGACGAAGCAGGCTTATCGGATTTCAAAGCGAGCACGGGGAAAAAAAAAAGATTTTTCGACAGGACTCTGAGCGAATAGGATTTCTCTTCTTGCTTTTTTTTTATCTTCTTTTCACAATGACCGCGCATGTAAGTATAGAGAGCCCCTATACACATGCCGTCATTACGACGCTGCCTAGGAAACTCCGGCGAAGTCTGAAACGGCTATTGAAAGCAAAACTTAACATTTCGCTGGAGTCTTTTTTTTTTTTTTGCCGAGTGTGCCTTCTTCATTTATTACCGTTCAGGTTTAAACAAAAAGCCACTTCACAAAGGAGTCCTGTTCAAGGAACGGCCATTAGAGCCCTCGACCCAAGCGGTGAAAGTGAATAGGACGAGCAGTTCTTATGAGAAGATGAGCGAGTATTGAGTTATGGTCATCATATCAAAGAGCATGCTACTATAGCGCTGCGCCAATCAAAAGAACCTTTCTGAGCCAGGAAGACGGCGAAGCGCGCGCCAGGTTAATGAACACTGGAAAGCCTGAATACACGCAGCTGTTCAGAGTATAAATTTCTTCTTCGCGAAATGCATGCAGTTTGTGGTAGCGAAGCTTTTAAACCAAGCACATGAATTCCAGCTGAAAACTTGAAAAGTAGCTAGAATAAATGAATATGGTCCTGCTTGCTGACTTCACAACGTCTCCGGTATTTGTTTCATTCGTTTTAAATTAAGAAAGTGCCTAGATATTCTGTAGATATGCATGATGAAGCTAGAAGCAAGCCAGCAATTGCCGTTATGTAGAACGTTGCGCGCAGGCTCGTTGTAGCCATAACGTTACCACTAAGGTATAGAGTATCGGCGACAAAGTGCCCGAGTAGGAAGGCTATCGCCCTGGATGAAATCCTGGGACCACTATCAATTAATGCGTGTCAACGTTCACGCAGTACAATAACTAAACGATCTTGAAACAGCCCTAAAACTTTAAGCACAAAGTGCTCATACCGCAGTTCGCTACGTCCCACCCCTCATCTAAAGCCCTCATCCAAGGGCCCATGAGGTATCTATAATCAATAAACAAGTGTTTCTCAAGACAACTGCATTAGTGTTGCAGATACTGCATTGGCAGTTTTAACAACGTCCAAAGTCTTCAATGCTGCATCTCACACGTTAATTCGAGCAGTTAAATGACCATAGACTGCGGCTGGACGAGCAGAAAAACGTTGTCATTTTTTTTTTGCTATTCAGAAGTTATCAGCATCGTCAGCATGGTGCTGAAATGCATTCGTGTGCGATATTCCGAAGTAAAATCTTGCTGCATCAATTTCCCCTTCATTGCATTTTAGTGTCTATTTCTATTCCTCAGTAAAAAAACTTCTCTCCGTTACGTAAATTGTGCGGTTGCGTTTTGTGGCGATCGCATTCACCATATATATTGCGTGAACCCCCACGGGACCGCAAACTAGTCACATGGCTGCCGGCCTGAATGTGTCACCCAGCACTCGCACGAGGGGGACTGCTTTCTACTGGGCTCGATTTGATGCGATTTCATCCGGGAAGTAAACGAGGCCCAAAGTGAGGCGCGGCGCCCACTCGACTCACGTCACCACCTCCACTGCGCACGAACACGCCCGTCCGGAGACAAGCAGATAAATCCAGGGGGGACTTACCTAGAAGAGAGGAGGAGAAAAAGAGAGAGAGGAAAAGCACTCGTTAACGGCAGGAAAAACACACGCATAACGGGCATTATCAGCAACTCAGGATGCAGTTTAATATACGCTGATTTGCATATTAGGTACACCGTGCTTCGCGCTACTTATACAGCTGCAAACTCCTCCTCCTCAACCACAAGACCTGGCAAACCATATATTATCGCTTTATTTCCACTTAAACTGACACAGAGATGTAAAGACGGAAGAACGGCCAACAGGCAGCCTGCCTGACTACTCCGCAAAGCGTTTTAAGGTAGCCCAGTGACCGCTGTAGGCATCACATAAATGCGAATAGATGAAAAAGCTACTGCTGCTTGAATGGGACACTTAACACGCAGCTGTTCTGGCTGACATATAGAGCGCAATCGCGAGAACAGACTGAGGAGTTTGATGTCTCGGTTGTACCGTTTCGCTCATAAACATAAGCGCCTCAGGAGCGAAAAAAAATCGTCATGAAAAAATAGAGAATACAACGCAGAGCGCGCAGCACCAGATGTCATATGCAGCACTTTCTGTATGAAAATGCGCTTGTCTAAAATTCGCCCCCTTAAATTCGTTTCAAGAAGGTCGTCTATAAGAATAAAATCATCACACGACGCGCTCGACTCCGTGATCTAAAACCCTCACACGACGCGCTCAGTTCCGTGATTCCCAGCACAAACGCCACGCGTCATCTTCTAACGCAAAAAACAACACAAAAGAAAACACACTATACGCAGTTCTCCACAGCGTTATGAAGTCCGCAACGAACGCGACCGGTCTTTGAGCGCATTTTAATAGGGCAGCGTCGTGACCTGAAAGCTGGCGTTCTTGTATATAACTCCGACCTGTACATCGAAGTCCGGGGAGCACCTACGCCACGTCCGCAATATCGGCGTTGCAACATCACTGCCTCGCAGGGAAGCAACGTGTTGCGGCTACGGGTGGCCCAATGTACGAGTACTGGCTGCCCGGCCAGCTCCAACCACGCCACACAACAGCGAAGCCTTCTCACACCGCACGACGACGACGACGACGCGTTGCAATCTCGAAAGAACAGGGAAGACCTAGGCGTCCGCCGAACACAAAAGGACGAGATGGTGGCGTGAAAAGCGAGGGGGGGTAGGCGGCCCTCAAATGATCTCGAGAAGGCCAGCCATTGTGCAGGCTTCGTGACTGCAATTAATAAGAGCTGCTGCCTCGTGCCGAACAAGACGGAAGAAAAGAAGGCGGGAAAAAAAGAGGGGAAAAAAGAAAGGACGACGCTAACAACACTGACCCAGCAGCGCAAGCTGCCCGCTTCAATATTACACTCGCACCTCGCAGGGAACGACCGTGCGGTCCTCAGAGCCGGCCCAAAAGAGCGACGCCGCTGCTCCATGGGAAATCATTAGGGCGCCATTAGTCATTAGGGCTGCGCGCAACGTCAGGGTGCGAAAAAGAGAAAGGAGGGTGGGAAGGGGGAGGGACGGGTGAGCGGTTTAAAGAGGCCGCACCGGAACAAGCGGTGTCACGTCGTCCGTCTTTTGTGACCCGTTTTACAGACGCACGCACGCACGGGCGCGAGCAGCACCGGCCTGGAAGGGCACGAGGGCTTCCGTCAACGCCCGTGACTTAACTCAATAACGCCTCGGTTCAAGGTCGAGTACGCGCGAGCTGTCGCCGCGTGGAGCGTACCCAGGCGGCGAGTGCCGGAATCGAACCGCGAGCTCTGCGACGAACGACCGAGCGAACGGGTGAAGACCAAAAACGAGTTCGCAGAACTCGAAGAACTCTAATACGTGTTGAAGTGAAATCCAAGCAGTTGAAAAGCTTTCAAACAAGGGTACAATTGTCATTAGCGCATGCACCAGGTAGCAGCCACAGGTTTATAAAGTTTCTCCAACCTGATTGTTTTTGTTCGTTTTGCTTTGCGGTAAATAAAAGTCAAACCAGGTACAAGCCACCTCTTCGGGGTAGTCCCTTTACTATCCCACCCCGCAGCTGGCATGCGAGGCCAAATTAGAGGCTTTTACAGCAGCGCGCACCGCTCTCGCGCGCCACAACTGCGCATGCGCTAGATAGTGCCGGGTACCGGGTAGCTCGGAGCATGTCTGCCGGCAGCGGCGGCGGCGCTACGTGATATGCTACGTCTATGTTAACAACTCGATGAGGGAACGACTCAAAGAGCAAACTGATTAGTAAAATCATCGTCCAAACTACACCTACAATTCTTGTAACGGTTTCAAAACCACACAGATCACACAGCGGCGAGTGTAACTGCGAATAGTATTGCACGCCCATGCAAGGCTTAGTACGCCGGGAACTATCCAGTGTCGCAATGCAATTTCTAACACGCACTTAGACACGTCTGAAGCAGCCCAGACTTCAACGGGCTATTAGCAACACAACAGCTAACGTATTGGCTACCAAAGGGAAGGCATGACTTCACTCTTTTCTGTCTCAACAGCATCATTTGAGAATCTTTTGGACTGTAACAGACTGATGCCAGCCGATGCGAACGGCGTAGTAGAATACACGACAAGAGACATTTTTCAGAAAGGGATTAAATTTACCCTAGGTGGCAGAAGTGAAACAAGTTCCTCCGATACTTTGTGCCTCATTCAAACACTATATCTTTGACGCATAAAAATCAATCAACCAAACATATTTAAAAAATCTTCACTAACTACGCCGAAGTCTCTGACGAAGTACAGTCACTAACAAAGGACTGCTGGTTCAGGTCCCTGCGCTCAGGACAGTGTGGTAATCTAATTAGTGGGGATTCTCGAGTTGTACGCAGTTAATCAGGCGGAGGTCAGTGCAAGATTTACGCCCGGCAAGAGCGCAGAACGGAATGGCACAGACAAGCAAAACAGTGGACGAAGGCAAGAACAGTTCAGGGAGGACGTTACATACGGTCAGTCGCCTCCGTGGACACACTGCTCGTTAGCTTAATTACGTGACACCAACCGACAGTAACCACACAGTAAACAAAGTACGCACATACACGCATGGGTGCGTAGCGAATAGAAGCTAGCAGCTGATACCAGAATAAATAAAAGTGACAATTGCCACGAAAGCCTCACAAACAAAGCGAAACGGCAGCATTGAGATTATAAAGAAAGAACGTGAAAAAAGTATGAGCGAAAGAAAAGGAAAACGAAATCGACAAGCGCCTAATCGGGCAGCTGTCTGTCTGCGGCCTTCCCGACATCAAGAGAGAACAGAGACATCAACCGATGGCAGTGGACTGTTTACGTCATGCTGCTGGGCTTATCACACCAACGAAAGAAGATAGGGGGGACTAAAGTATAAGTAGAAAGCGACACTGTGAAACTCTAAAGACAGAATTTCGGAGAAATGTAGCCCGATAAGCGAGCAGGACAGGGTGGGACTCCGAACAAGGCTAACGGAGGTGAACAGATATATATCTCTTGTGGACGACACCGAACAGCGACCCACGGCGGGTGCTTCCGAATACAAACTAAACGAAACAAAAATCAGTGAAGGTGAACTTGTAGCAGACAGCTGACAAACAAACAAACGGCAAAAAAAAAAAATCAAGAAGGGCAAGCAGCGCCAGGCGCGGAATCCCAGGAAGCGCCGAACTACAGAGGGCGGCGGCGGCGAATCGGGAACAACACAAACAGCGCGGATTTCGGCGAAGCGAAACGGACAACTCTATGAGAGAGCGAACACAGCAGCTGTGGAGAGCGCTGACGGTAAATGCAACTGGCGAGGTAGAAGGGAGGAGGTTGCGGGCATGAAAAAGAAAAACACGAACAAGCTAACTGCCTCCGGAAATAAAGCAACAACAACAAAAAAAAAACCCTCGCTCGGTATGACGACGTAATCAGAACGGTGCTTTGGGGCCGAGTGATGAACGAGGAAGCAGAGGAAAACGGACGTCTTCGGGTCACTTCCAAACAGACCGGCTGCGTCTCGTTTTGTTCGCTTTTTTTCATAATGCCTTTTTTTTTCTTCCTCTTGGTACAGCGGCTACGAGCCAGAATTAGAAGACCGCTGACCGCGAAGCGACGCGGGCACGATTTAAAAAAAGAAACAATGAAACCCGAGAACGGAGGCAAGGAAGGGAGCCCACAGCACGGACTCAAAAATGTGGAAAACCGTCGCTGGCCAACGGACCGCGTCTATCAGCGATGGACTCACCCGAACAAGTCAATTGGAATAATCATTCCGTTAACTCATGCGCTACGCGGGTCGATCGGCTCGGCGAAGTAGAGGGCTTCGCCGCCGCCGCCGCCGCACCCCCCCCCCCCCCCCCCCCCCCATTTATGAATATGATAGATAAATGCGCGCCTAACAAGAGGAGCGCATAGATACAGGCGGAAACAAGCTCCTCGTTCGCGTGGTATAATCAGGTCCTTGTTAATGCAGGAAGCAGTGGTCTTCAAGAATTTGCATGCATAACATTGCGGCGCTGTTATCTGCTAGCGAGTGACGACCAGGTAAGAAATGGCCGCGAATACAATTTCGAACTACACTCTGCTCATTTAGTTTTCCCGTCAGTTCTCTGAAATGTATCCCCGTATCTCGAAGCAGGAACCAAAGCAGCTGCTGCCGACAACTATACAAGGCGGGCGCGGTTGTGTGCTCAGGAAGATAACTTGTAGCAAAACATCGTTTATCTGAACAGTCAGAAGTGTATTTAATTTATCGCTAGCAGCGGCTGAGCACAGGCGAGAGCCGAGCCGAAACCGAACAATTTATCGTGCTGAACCGAAATGTTCTCCTCGCTTAATTATACGCGTTTCCGTATAAATTCAGGTAATTGGGCGACTGGACGCGGTCATGTGTTTCGGCGTAGCGTGTTACGCGCATAATTAACTTAAGGCTTGTGACGCAACTGCGGGGCGACATTGCCCGAAACCCCTTTTTAAGGGAATGTGCCCTTGTTTGGTAGGCTAGTGCCTTTCTAGTCGGATATCCTGATTCTCTCTTCCTCCTTTTAGCCCCCTAATCCCTCTTCCCCAGTGCAGGGTAGCCAACCGGAACCCCTTTCTGGCTAACATCCCTGTCTTTCCCTCCTCCTCTTTATCTATCTATTATCTATCTATCTGATTAATCGATGCTCGTCTGCAGGCCAATGCTGTAGCATGCTGCGCTAAAAGTTTTACCACACGGCTGTACTGCATCGAGACCAGAGTTAAAAGGCACATTAATTTTTGGTTTTCTACCTGTACATATAAGGAATAAAGTGTGCTCCTTCTAGACCTTATTATTATTGTTACTACTCTTTCATTAAATAAATTTATACGCTCGGTCCCTTCATTGCGTGGTCGTTTCAAAGAGAGATTTTTTTTTTCTATACCACCACCCAGCGGCGTAGGCACAAAATTTGCAAAAGTGAAGAAAAGTGGAGCACACTGGAAGGTTGTGATTAACTAAGGCCGCTCCGGAAGGTTCTGCGACCTATAAATCCGGCCCAGCGGTAGCGTGTTTTACCTTTTTTTTTTCTTTTTACACGCTTATACACGCTATATATGGCCCCGGTTACCGCGGCCCGAATAGGTGCGCGATCAAACAAGGTGAGCCGAATGAATGGGCTCGAGCCAAGAATCGCAGTGATCGCAATCAATCAATCTCTTATATCTGCGCGCTTGTTTCTCCAGCGCCGACGGCGCGGCTCGCAGCGGCAGCAAAGGAAATTGTCCGTTTCACGCGACTCAATCAAGTTGTCAGCGAAAGAGAGTGAAAGAGCGAAAAGGAGAGGGGGGTCGATCGCCCGTGAACTGTGTGATACGGATCCGTCCGATCGGCGTTAATAATTAAACGTGTGCCGCTCAATCAAATTGCGCCGGAAGCAGTGTACATATACATAGAGAGCCAGGCGGCAAACCTTTGATTCGCCTTCGAAGCGAACAACAAAATGAGCGAAGACTGGCAAAACGCGGCCGAGATTTCGAGACAATTAAATGGACTTTCCCTCCTTTATGCATAACAAACAAGGTCTCGATTTCACTTCCGCTGCGCCGTTTTAAAGATGCCCGTCGGCGCTCGGAGTCAAAGAAAAGGCAAGGAACAGAGTGAAATAAATAAATAAAATAAATAAATAAATAAAGAAAGAAAGAAAGAAAGAAAGAAAGAAAGAAAGAAAGAAAGAAAGAAAGAAAGAAAGAAAGAAAGAAAGAAAGAAAGAAAGAAAGAAAGAAAGAAAGAAAGAAAGAAAGAAAAAGAAAGCCAAGGTTCAGTTTGCAATCTGGGTAAGTTCGCGCTGCTGGTCTGAAGGCAAATGAGCAAAGGCACACATAAGAGCAAGAAATATCTGTCACATCCTTGAAATATAAAAAGAACACACAATGTGAGAAAAGCCTAACTTTGCCTTTTTTTTTTAGTCCAAACGTCAGAAACGCAATCGTGTTAGGAAAAAAAAGCGGCAGGGGCGAGAGGTGGCAAAAGACGCGAAAACTGCGATGCTTCAGTCATTGCTCCAAGATTCACAACAATGTCACGTCCTTTCTTCTCCCTCTTTCAAGAACCCCATTTTGGATGTTACATAAGTGGTGCGTTTTCAAATATTGGAACAATTTCCTGGTGTATTCAGAATGCAAAATACATTTACATTATCTGCGAAATTCGTTTGGAAGGTGACGGCGGTGATATAGAACAAAGCAGGTCGTTAAGAACAACGAGCGAATTAGATGGCAACAGCCGCAAGGAGAGGCAGTTTAAATAGAAAGAGAGATCCGTTAACCAAACGGCGAACTATGAGGGTTGCGAAGACAACACCAAGCTCACAAATGAATGCAGAGATATAAAACTAGTCGGGCGGAGCGAAGCATCAAGGTTCAAGAAGGCATTATTGAGAAGCGAGAAATTTGGCGATAAAAAGAGAGGAGGGGAATTCATCGTAAACAATGACGAAGAAGCGGGGGGAAGGCGGGTGATGCTTGAACGGGTTCAAATGGTAGGAAGGCGGCAGAGGGCCAGGGGGAGAACGGAAACAAGGGGGCGAATATACGCTCCGCACACAAAGGCGAAAGTGGAGACGGCAACACGGGCGCCATTGGCGGAATCGCACGCACGCGCGCGCATTACCATGCCGCTTGCGGACTTCGAAAAGAGCCTCTCCCGGGGCAAACACTGAACACGGTATATGGGCGAGGAGCATGCAAGGCGGAGGAGAACGGAGGGAAGGTCGGAAATTAAGGAAGAAAAGGGAGGGAGAGAGATGGGGAAAGACGGGACATCGAGAGAGAAAGAGAGAGGGAGGAGGAGGCTTTGTGGCGTGCATCCGTACACTAACGTATACGGTTTCCAGGGCAACGTCAATACGCCCTAGCCTGCGCGGGCCGTACATCTGAGCGATCCGCTTTTTTTTCTTCTTTCCCTTTCATTTGCCCCCTCTTCGTCGATGTCTGCCTTGCATTGATGTCAAGTCTTCATTACGCTTAGGGACGGGCGGGCCTGTGTGTTTCCCCCCGCTGTTTCGCGGTGGACGCAGGGGAGTTAAGAGGAGAAGGGGGCGAGGCGTGTGACGACTCGGTCCTCTCGAAAGACTTTGGCACAAAACACGGCGGCTGGAATGGGCTCGCTCCTTGTTCCGGAAGGCGAGGGCCGGCCAGGCTAAAATTTTGTCCGGCTTGAAAGAAGGAAGTCCATATAAGGCAGCGTCGGTTGTAATAAAGATAATAATAATAATAATTGGTTTTTGGGAAAGGAAATGGCGCAGTATCTGTCTCGTATATCGTTAGACACCTAAACCGCGCCGTAAGGGAAGGGATAAAGGAGGGAGTGAAAGAAGAAAGGAAGAGAGAGGTGCCGTAGTGGGGGGCTCCGCAATAATTTCGACCACCAGGGATCTTTAACGTGCACTGACATCGCACATCACACGGGCGCCTTAGCGTCGGTTGTAGTACAGCATGCAGAGAACGATAAAAAATAAAAAATGTTAATGGGCAATTAATACAGCAAGGCGGCAATGGCGTACAAAAGCGGTGAGCACCAGTTAACAGTTTAACCGAAAGCTGCATAGGGCATCTGCCTTCTCAGTAAAGAAAAAAAAAAATGTAGGGCAATCAGTTGTATTGATGTGGACAAAATGCGATAGCATATTTCTTTCACTCCCCAATTCCAGTTCCAGTTTTCATTCAATTCCAATTTCGAATCTATTCGAATCCTGATTCTACTTCGGTCCTGATTCTATTCTCAATCTAGTTCGATCCCCATTTTGTATTAATTTTTGCTGAGTGATTCGTCCACGGAAGTGTGCGGATCGACCGTGCTACGAACAATTTGTGCTGTCTTGGTCGGGTTACTGTGGGCCCAGCGGCAACAAAAAATTTCAGGTGGAATATTTCAGACACGTTCAGAACGATTCGTCAATCCTATGCCGTCGTCTAGCCAGCCCTGCAGGTACTCACGCGAGCGATGCAAACGAAATGAAACAAACAATAATCGAGGAGCGCATACAGACAGCCCTGTGCAACTTATTCATTTTTCATGCCACCGTTGACCGCTGAGAGTTGTGACAAAGCGGGAAATGGGCACTCCAAAAACTTGATCAGCTGCGGGTAAACCCGCGGAGGTCAAATTTGTTCAAGTCAACAATGGCTTGAGCGAGGTGACATAATTCGAAAACAAAACCTCCCTCTGTATGGATGAACGGGACAAGCTTGACACTCCAACACAGGCACTTACAACTGTGAGGCCCACTTGAGTTCTATACGAATAAAGCTTGAGCTGAAAAAGAATCTAAAAGCTCGGGTAATACAGCTCAAAAATTGCGCCCAAGGTACTGCATGCTCACAGACTCCAGGGAAGAATCGAGAGGACAAGGGCGGCAAAGTAAGATCTCTCGAGACGAAACCAGCGCCATCGTCACCACTGGGAAGGGGGACGGCAGAGGGGTTGTCGAGCCGTCCTCGGCTGCGCGGCCGCTCGTCACCTCATTACTGGCGCGACGGAATTACTTAAATGAGAGTCCTCTCTCCCTTCCCGTGCGAACGGAACGCGGAGAGGGCGCCTGGCTGCCGGCCTGCTAGAGGGCATTTGACAACGGCTTGCAGGAGTGCACCACGGGTTCCCGACCCTCGCGGTGGAAACGAGCGGGGAAGGGAAAGGGAGAAAAACGAGCGCACCGTGAACGCTCCCGCTCTCGCCCCTAAGCAGAGCTCGAACCGGTGTTCATTAGAGCGGGGGCAGTTATGAGTTATACCGCACCTCATCTCGTCTAACCTCCCCGACATTCTCTGGCTCTTCCAGGTAAAAAAAAAAAATGATAAAGCTATAACCTGTTCAGAGCGGTCGCTAGGGGGTGTACTGTTTTCCGTCCAACCTGCAGCATTGTAACACGCGCTTATCGACGGTGACCATTAAATCCAGAAGCTGCGGGGGAAACAATCTAGTTTGGAGAGCGGACGTCTCACAACCATGGAGGGACGGCTTCCGACAATGCCACCGCTCGGATGCGGGGACGGTGTGCACTTGAGCACCGCATGGAGGTGTGTGCCGAAAGGTGTTTCTTTTACATGATTCGCCGCGATAATCACGAGGTAATTATGCGTTAAATATGACCGGCGTAATATTAAGAGGCGGGAAGAGAGCAGAGTGGGTAAAGGAAACAAAGGCGAGTTAATGATATCTTAGTCGAAATCAAGAAGAAATGGGCATGTACAGGGAACGTAACGCGGAGGCAAGATAACAGATGGTCCCTTTAGGTAACGGAGTGGTGTTCCAAAAGAAGGCGAGCGCAGCAGGGAGTCAAGTACGGGGATGAAATTGTGGCGCCGCAGCTGACAGAGGACAGAGGACCGGGTTAATTGAAGAGATATTGGGGAGGCCTTCTCCGCCAGTGGACATATATAGTGAGGCTGCTGGAGATTACGAAGACTTTTCGTGACTAGGCTTGGAAACAATCACGTGACGCTCCCTTCTGCGTCTTCTTTCCTCCGAGGGCGTTACCCAAACGTGCCGCGTTCAACTGCCGGCCAATGTGAAGTGTTCTCCCAGTTGGGAGGCGGCGTAAGCGCCCTCGAATATCGGCTTCGAGTGGTCACAGGATGAAACTGCGCCACGGAGAGGGTACTCTCATGGGGAGGCGGCGGGGGGGGGGGGGGGGGGGGGGGGGGCAGGAAGCAGGAGAGCTGTCGCTATCATTGTCGCAAACGCACAAACAGGCCACCGCGCTCGCGGACACGCCATTATTAATGACAGCGTTAAATAAACGTTGCGACGTCTCCTGTCGCGTGATGGTTGATCTCACTAAACAACGCGACGACCTCGCGATATGATTTAGGAAACACAGGTTCGACGGCAGTTGCGCTACAACCTTAGTTGAAGACAGGCAGAGCAAAAAGGAATAATAAATATAATAGGAGAGAGATGCGAAAAGAAAGACACAGAACGAAATGAAATCAGCTGAGTGTGTACAGACATGCGCAAAAAAACGATGCCCCCTCTCCCTTGCTCGGGAGAGGGCGCGACGCCGGCGGCGACCGCAATCCCCATGATGAACGCTCGCGCCAACTGGAAAGGAGGCGGAAGAGGAGGAGAGGCGAACACGAGAGCCAAGTCGCGCGCGCGGCCACCGAACGGCTCGATTGGTTCCGGCGCCGGGGCCACCGCTAACAATAATTAATAACTGGCGATAATGATAAATCAGACAGGACCACCACCCACCCCTCCTCGTCTTCCCCTTTCCCTCCCTGGTCCCACTGCAGCCACCGGGAACGCACAGTGCAGAATAACGGCAGTACTGGCAAGCCTCTCACTCAGGGGCGGGCGGAGGACGGCCGACCAGCTCTGTTCGTGGCAGCAGTGCGGATCGAACTTTTGTGTGTGTGTTCGCTGGCTTATACGACTGGCGCCGCGACCCCCGAGTTCACTCCCCCCCACCCGTTTCCAACTCCTTCATCCTCGGTGGGCGTTCATTTACATGTGCCCCTTCACTTATTTTCCTGGCTCGTCGTGCGGCCGAAGCTTCCGCCACTGCATAGCCGCGTCCCTGAAGAGTGCCTGCATAATTCAAGTGCGCGTCTGCTCTCCCTCTCCGCAGGCCTTGCTCTCTTTCCCCTTTCTACCTTATTCAGCGCTGTCAACCCTTCCCCACCCCTTCTTCTTTTGTTTGTTTGTTTTTTCTTCGTTGCTGCGCCAGACACGCAGTTCCATCGAGGTATCCGCGCGTCGGACCACCATACACACGTGTGCTCATCTGTGTCGCCCATCTGACCACAGTGCCGCCTTCTCTCTGTCCTGTTGACACGAAAGTGCACTCACTGACCTTGAATGCAGTAGGACAGTTTGCGCATACTTGAGCCTAAATTCTATGGAGGGTTGGCTGAAAGGCAGCGCGAAGAGAGACCCGAGTGAAACGACACTATGCAAGTCAGGATTAGCGCTTTTGTAGGTCTTCTCGTCTTTGCGTTCTGCGTTGTGTAGCAGAAAAAAAAAAGTGTCTACATACACGACCAATTCGCTCGAACAGTAACGCTTCTCATCTATACTTTAATACACTTCGGGCCCAATTTCGTGTGTGATATTGGATCTGTGTTCCACCATTGCTCTTGCTAGCAACGCGGCATGCCAGGCGCAGTGTCTGTCTTACTGCTTTCGTCAAGTTTAGCGTCTGTGTGTGTATGTTTTATCGCCGTCTGTTTGGTCTGCACAGAAAGGCGGTGTCACTATACAATTCGCCGCAGAGGAGACAGTTCCTGATTATTTTTTTGCTATCGTCCACACATGCTCTGCAGAAACACGAGCATCATCTGCAGCTCGTGTCTACCAAAAGTAGACTGGGCAGAAATGAAACTAAATCTGGTTTTGGGGTTAAAGAAATGGCGCAGTATCTGTCTCACATATCGGCGGACACCTGAACCGCGCCGTAAGGGAAGAAAGAGGTGTCGTAGTGGAGGGCTCCGGAATCATTTCGACCACCCGCGGATCTTTAACGTGCGCTGACATCGCACAGCACACGGGCGCCTTAGCGTTTCGCCTCCATCGAAACGCGGCCGCCGCGGGTTCGAACCCGGGTACTGGGCAGGCACAAAAGCAAAATTTGCTAAGGGGACTACTGAAAGTGCACGTGAACGTTCGATCATGCTCCACCGCCTCTCCTTGCAAAGGGAACTATGTAAAGAGTCTCTAGCGCAAGTGCTCATAGCGTATGGGCGCAGTTTGATCTAGCGTGTGGTCAGATACAATTCAAGAACGAGGCGGCGTTTCCGCGTCATAGGACCTCCTTCCAGCCAACGGCTTCGGCCGATTCTCATGAACCTGCCAGCATGACAATGCAAGAAGGGGACTATCCCCTTTCCTCTAACACTCCCTGCGCTGTCACGTTAGCAGGCTCATGAGCATCGGCCGACGCCACTGGCTGGAAGATGGGTCCTTTGACAGGGAAACGTCGCTTCGTTCTTGAGTTGTATCCGACTATAGTGCCGTTTAGATCAATAGTAGCGCTTCAGCACTAACTGCTGAATAAAGTTATATTTCTGCCACAGGTACAGCGAAAATGCAGAAATCCGTGTTCAAGAAGACTGCTGGGGAGTTCTCGCAAAAAATAAAAAAAGAGAAACAAACAGAAACAAATCTGAGAAGTAAGCAATAAACCAGCTATTTTCCCACAAGAACATGCCTCTCAATCTGTTTCATGTCAGCGCGCGCGCGCGCGCGCATGCATGCACAAAACAAAGAACTTACACATTCAAAGGAGCGCACAGTACATGAGCTTGGCGGAAGTGTCACATGAGCAGTAACCAACATCAGCTGACTACAACCTTGGAAGAATGCCGTGGACGATGATCCCTGGTGCGGTGCACGAGCGTTCAATTTGTTACGCTGAACAAGTGCCGTGGTAATAATGCCGCATCAGCAAAACGTGAATTATCAGTTTGCCTTATGGATAAGCTTTGACAGCGTTCAAAAGGCATGAACGTTTTTTCTGCCACAGTTCCTAGATAGGCATGCAAGATATTGGGCACAAAAGGAGGCCATTTGTGTTTCTGCAACGGGCACAAGCGATGCCTGTTCTGTGTTGTACATGGAGACATCCTGAAACCCACACGTCCGCGCAACACGGGCAGCAAAAGCGATACAACACAAGAGGTCAGTTCCACATGCCTCGGAAGCACTGAAATCAACCATCACGCAAATTCTGTTCCCTATCAGACACGACGCCTATCTAGAACAAGTCACGCGAAGAGGTCCCGAAAAGCGGATATTCATGTCCCCCCAGCGCAGGGCTTCTACGCGCATGGCGCGCCGTTCCCATAGTTTTCAGGGTCACCTCGTACAGAGTAATCGTCGGCTTCCCGCTCGAACCAGCGACACGACATCCATGCCGTGCGTTCGACTGAACAGGTATCATCAGCAAGGAGAGCAACCTATGAAGGGTCTACATGGGGAGGCCTGGCAACCGCGTGTCTCGAGCGACAGCAACACCCAAACAGAGGACAGATGCAAGAAAAAAAATACTCGGCAGAATCACATAAGAGGAAGAGGGAAGAGGGGCACGCGTTGTAAATGGCAGCGCGTCCGTCAATACGCATGCACGGTGGGGGAAGGGGGCTGCCGGATGGGGTCAGACGCAAAGCCGGCCCTCGCCCAAACCCGGACCAGGCTGACCCAATCGACATCGCAGCGGAGAGCGCGCGCGCACCGGCAGCGGCGTGGTGCATATTTCATGAAGCGCGGTTGGTTTTACATTTCAGTTGTACAGGTCCCGGTTTGTGCGGGCCGCTTCCGTTTGGCGGTTGGGGCACGCGAAACGGCGGGGTTGCGGGACGCGAACGAGAGACGAAGGCGGTCGTGGCGGAGAGGAGGCAGCCTTGAATGATGTACTGCTGCCGAGGAGGATGAGTCACCTGCGGCAGCTTCGCCTCGGCACTGAAGGCACCTTCGAACGCGCAGACCTCAAGAGCACGCTGACCTACGTTTGAAGGAAACAAACAAGACAACAAAACCTCCACCGCTATTCTTCTCAAGCTCCCCTTTTGAATAGGGAAGTGGCGATCCGAGATGGTTATTAGCCTTTCTTATTTCCACGGCACAGCTACAACGTGGGTTACCTACGGCACTCGACACAGTGAAGGGCTCCGGATTTCAACATTTTTTTCTAAGATATCTTCTGAATAACCTCAGAGCAAAGGAGTGAAAATTTCGCACGTGAGACCAGTTGACGGGCGGATGCCTTGACTATCATGCCAATGACTATCCACGAATGTCGACTGCCTGAAGCGGTATACGTGCACTGGGCGTTATTTTGTCTCGCTTCGGTGGAAACGCGACTTTGATTGGCTGCAGGCAGCTGCGACTTCCTTACAATACGAACCTCCTCTGAGGCAGAGCATTCAGTAGAGCGCCAGCCATCCACAATAAACATGGTGCCGATAGCTGACGAAAGCAGCCGCGCTGCAGACGACGACAGAGGGGAAATTAGCAGACGACAACGGAAGTTGAGCCGGAACGCATGGCCCGCGCGGCTTATCGATTCCTGTGCGAGCAGCACACGCACAACGAAACAAGGGAACGCCGTGAAATTGGAAAAAGCCTTCGCAGCAATCTGCGAACCGCGCGCTGCACCCCTCCTCAAAGACGGTGGGGTTTGAACCGACGCTCTAACCCCCCATCCTGCAGTTCCCTTCCTCCTGTCCTTTCCGGTTTCCTACTCTGCGGCGCGGAAGGCCAACGCCGTGCTATATATCTTTCGACCCGGGGAGCCACTTGACCGGGCAGATGCACTGACAACGCCCTGCAGCCCATGAAAGTTATATAACCGAAGCACAGCGTTTCCCTGCTTTGGTTCCGCTTGGAAAGCGTGCTTACGTGGCTGCGAAAACATGTTCGCGCCGTTCTTCTGTTCAGCCATAGGATCAGCCGACTCTCTGTCTCCTTTCTTGTTTTATCTGTTCCCACGCAATTTGAAAGGTATACGCGTTAACCTACGCTGGATTTGCAAGCTAAGCACAAAGAACACGTTGCTTCCTGCCAGGATTTGCGGCACTGCGGGGACGGGGGAGAAAGGGAATCCGCTCAGCGCATGCGCAGTGCACGTGCAGATTCGCGTCGCCATCATAAAACCTGCGGCTGGGGCGGCGAGATGGGAAGTATATTATGTATGGATGAGATTCGCATCCCCTGCTCCCGATGCGCGATAGGCTCACACCGAGGGTACCACCGAGAGCTGCTGGCCGTATGGGTCAACTTTCCCTCGCGAAACCACCACGACCTGTACACGCGTCCGCACCGCTTGGCCCGCCCGCGCGTCGTTTCCGACGTAATCCGGCAGATGGCGAGAGGCGCCGGTGGCGCGCGCGACGCCGCAAAGCCGAAGCGGCCGGCGGCAGCCGCCGTTCGGCTGGGAGTGGAACGAGTTTTTGCTACCAAGAGAGGGGTGCATGTTTAGTAGCCTCTGAATATCGCAGAGATTCCACGGGCAAAATGCCTGTTGGCGCTGCCAAATGCACCATGCTGCTTTTGCTAAGGCATATGTTATGACAGGTTGCAATATAGAGGAGACCTTTCACAGCACACGAACTGATATGCAAGCTCCAAATGACCGCTTAGATTGAACTAGGCCTTCAGTGCGAGTGAAAATAACGAACCTCGTTACATAACCGAGCGGCTCAAGCAGAACGGCCTAGGCAAACTAAGCTGCTCTTCACAGCAATCTGTGCCCTCAGTAGTTCTAGAATATTGTTTTAAAACTTAATCACGCCGAGTTGACCGCCTGAAAGAGAAGCTGGGTAACATCTTCCGCAAGCAAAAATGTCTTTCCCAGACTGGGTACACTGGCAACGATGAATGACTAGTTTCGACAAGCCGTGATGAAAAGAGGCAAAGTTTCTCTGAGCTGTGCAACGCGACTGCACAACGAATAAAAACGGCAACCGCATCAGATCAGGCGCTGCTTAGGCAAGTGGCCGGCGCAGACCGCCGCAACTTGTGCTGGGCCGGCATCACGCGTCGCGCTTCAATTACACGACGCGGCTACGCAAGAAACTCGGCCGAACACGCACCGCGGCTCACCAGAACCCGAGCAAGCGCGCCCAGGCGTCACGCCACAAGTCCATTTGCGCGGCAACATACCTCATTTGCAAAAACGCGCGCGAGCACCCCTGTGCACGTTCGCGCACAAGCAATAAGTAAAAGGCAGGGGAAAGCACTACCAGGGAGGACTCGCCCGTAACAGCTCGTCGTCACCGTGGCCACACACGCATACACACACCTCCCTCTTTTGACGCACGTCGCGAGAGGAGCGCTGTGGTAAGACGAGGAGGAAAGGGGTTCAGTGATTTAACGCGCAGCCCCCACGCCGGGCGAGATCCGCAGTGCTAGCTACGCCCAGGAACTACCAGGAACGCCGAATACTACACACACATCGCCAGCCGAGAGCGCGCGCAGGTTCACAGCGGAGCCAGGGAACGCTCGGCGACGAAGTGGACGCTTCGTTAGGCTTAACGCCCGGCCTGCTAGGCCTAACGGAGCGTGCATGCGCGCCGGGCCTTTCGTTCGCTCGCTAGCTCCGGGTCTGGCCGCATTAAAAACCTCTTTCCCGGCGGAAAATCGCGGAGCGGTGAGAATAAATGCGAGCGCGCTGCCAACGGCACCTGTGCCGACGAGGTAGAGCGGCGCGCGCGGGGTAAGGTGTATAGCGAGCGGGGAGAGGGAGAGCGCCGAGGAAAAGGTGCGCGTGTGCCCGGGGTCTCCGGGTACGAACGGGGACTTGTTTGAACTCCTCGGCTAGAGTCTCCCGGGCTGCGAGTTGAGCTCAGGCAAAGGCGTTACAGCGAGTGGCCGCCGTCAGCCTGTGTGCTTTCAAGCGGCCGAATTCGGTTTTTCTGTTCCTTAAATCGGGAGAGAAAAATATTGTTTCCCCTTTTTTCGGAAAGAGCGATGAGTCACGCGAAATTAATGCAGAACGTGAGAGTCTGCAGCGGAACGGAGGATAGAAAAACAGTAAATGGAGAGAGGAAACGTTAGCAAAATTTTCTTCAGGAGAGGCTATCAATAGGTTTCATAGCGGGGCAGCGGAGGCAAGTAAAAACAGCTTCTGGTTTTGAACTTCAGAACCTTCACCAAACAGAACGCGCCTTGGTACGCGCACAGTTGGTGGGCTACGAGGGGTCTCCAACTACGAATCTGCGTGCGCTCACACGCTACGTGCAGGGAAGAATTTTGCGTCCTGTTCTTTCAGCAACGCGAATTCAACTTCGATATGAATGTTTTCGTCTGAACAGCCAAGAAACCAAGCAGTAAGCAATTCACTCACTCGCAAAGCGCAATAATGCAAAATGGCTATTTTTCCGTTAAAATTGAATTTTATTATCCCCCTTTCGACACCTCAAAGTGGTCAGCCTGAAGTTCGCCAGACTGCAGCAGCCTGTCACACACCACTCGTGGTGCTAAGCATGGGTTCGAGCCACCTTTTATCCAGCAAATGAGATTGCCTTTCACGCTTTATAGAGCTGTGTTGAACGATGATGCCGCTATGGCGCTAAAACATTATCTAATTGCGTATTAAAGCAACACTCGACGCGACGCTGGAAGTTACTGTGCACAGGGCTAATGTTCCGCTCTTTCAGGTAGACCTCTTATTGCGGCTGTTCCCTTACAAAAATTTTATAGACAGTCTATACACTCTCTATAGACAAATCCTAGAGAACAGTCTGGAAATACAAATTCTATAGACAGTCTAGATATAGAGATACAGATTTATGGCCACACACTTTTAGCAGACTTTTGTCTATAGACAGTCTATAGACTGTGAAGAGACAAAAAGGAATATTTACAGTAAGGCAATCGAATCTATAGACTGTCTATAGACAATTTTTGTAAGGGCTAGGTTTTCCATCAGGAACACACAAATGACAGTGCGTGGGCAAGTCGCAACCGGGAGACTACAGCAGAAAATATTTAAAAAACATTTAAAAACTTTTGCGGACACTCTCTGACATGTTGAGGACTGAGCGCACCATCTCACGCACCACTTTCTCGCAAACTGACGCCACGTTCCTCGGGTATATACAGTCCAACGAATGCAGCCATGCTCTACAGTCCACAATGTGACGTAGGCTAGCACGCAAAGTTTCCATGGGTTTACCTTAGTCCCCGACCCCTCCATGAATCACTGAAGGGCCGCTGTGCGGTGCATCATACGGTTGTAGAATGACGGCCATGACTGATGACCACACAACGCAGCAACGCATGGGCTCACAGCGCGAAGGCGCTGTGAATCGATTGGTGACATATCGGCCGCTTCCGACAGAAGCTGCACGCATCGAGGCAGGACACTCGGAATACATAAACACGAAGCTTCGTGGAAACAAAAAAAAAAAGCGACGGTCTGCACGGTTTGAGATAGATAGTGTAGCGAGACGATTTGCTAGCGCCGCGTTTTCAGCGCACGCATAAATAAACATTGACCGCAATGTGGGAACTCGTTCCGTTGTTTCTTTGTCTCTGTTGTATTTCTGTCTCACCACGGTCGATACAACAAAGCTCGATACCATATTGAGCGCTTCGCGGCTTCTCGTGCTAAGAGCTGATATATATACAGCACACAGTGCAACAACGCTGCCGACATAGAAATGGCAACTGTTTCGATCTGTGAACCGGTACTCTACTACGTGGTGTGCAGTTTAATGAAGAGTGCAAATTGTGCCGCTGATTGCACTCCGCTCTTCTGCCGCCGTTTTCTTTCAAGAGAGGGCGCTTTCAGTCACCGCTGTAGCAACGTGTTCGTATCAGCGCGAATTTCTACGCGGCGCATGTCCATTTTAGGGAGGCACAGTACAGCGGCAGTGCTCACAGACGACGCTTCGAATTCTATATATTTTTTTCTTCTAATTCCCTGCGTAGAGGTAAAGCTATATGTACAGCTTGGAAGACGACCCCTCAGGAGACCCGAAAGCTGCGCAAATAGTACTCACAGCGCCTCCAAAGCGACCACACGAACTGTTCATCGTTGCTCATAAAAAAACGAGCACAGCATAGAGAAGTAAATGTTTAAGGGAGCCATCGATAGCTGACTGCCCATCTCACTGGAGGCGCCCCTATGTGTAAACCTCCGCAATGAGGCCACGGTGAATAACCACCCCAAGCAGCACAGATAATCGGCCCAATATTGGAAATGTATTGGCAAAAAGTGTTCCTATAAAGGCCAAACGTAAAACCAACCATTCCCAATATTTGGCCGATTACCTTCCTAAGCAGCGCAGGTAATTGGCCAAATATTGGAAATGGTTGGTTTTTCGTTGGTACTTCGTAGGACCATCTTATGGCGATACATTTCAAATATTGGGCCAGTTGCAGACCTCTGCAATGTGGCCACGGTGAATATACACCCCAAGCAGCACAAATAATCGGCCCAATATTGAATGGAAATGTACTGGCAAAGGATGGTCCTATAAAGGACCAATGTAAAACCAATCATTTCCAATATTTGGCCAAATACTTGTGCTGCTTGGGATATTTCGAAGCGGAATTAACAACTCATGTGATCACAGAGTTCGAAATTCAGCTACAGCAACAAGTAGGGTTAGCGATTCACCGTGAACTACGTGTTCTAGCGAGAATATATCGGTTTAACACTCCACTACTGCAGAGGCACCAAATATGGGATCCTCAGGTTTGCTGGCTCATGCCGACGGACAGACCTGTAGCCGCGACGGAACGCCGGCCACCGAAACGTGGCAAGCTCGCTTTCGCGGCAAAATAAAACAGAGAGAAACGGGCCAGATAAGACGTTAGTCGCCGACGGAGCGTGCCGCAGCGCACAACCCTCAGCAGCAGTCTCGGCGGTGAAGAAGAGAGACCCGGCCAAAGAACTCGCGCGCCCAAACAAGGCAAGGCGAGCGGGCGAACAGGCCAGAGCGCACATAAAAACCCACGGCGAACACGAAAAGGGGGAGAGGGGGGAGCAAAGGACAAGACGTATGAACGCCATGCGGCGGGCCGACAAGCCAACTTGCCAGATGGGCACATTGGCCGACGCCTCCGTTCGGCCCGGCCCTCGCTTCTTCTTCTTCTGTTCTCGCGAAGTCTCGCACTCTCACGAAACGAGGAGCAGCAGGAGGAAGGAAAAAGAAGCAGACGAACAAGCAAAGCAGGAAAGAAGCAGACGACGCGGGACGAACCGAGCAAGCGACCCAGGAGTGTGCGGCTAGGCATGATAAAATACAGAAGACGGGGATTGTTGGACCGGCCAGAAAATAAAGTAATAACAGAGAGCGACCAAAGGCTAGGAGAACAGCGAGAGAGGAGGGGAGGGGGGGCTTCAAAGAGAAGCACGAAGAAGTGAAGAAGACGCGGTTAAAAATAAAGGAAACGATGAAGGAGGAGGCGCATGAAGAGAGGCGAATTAAATGCGAGATGCCACGGAACCGGTTCGGCGGCGGCGTCGGCGGCGACTCTGGCTGTGGAGAGAGAGCGAGTGAGAGAGAGAGAGCGCCACATTGCGCGGATAATTTGTGCTCTTCCTTCGGGAAGCCTTCGCATCGCGGGGTTCACGAGAGAGGAGTTCACGACCCTTTTCGCACCTCTGGTGAGGCCTCCGCCGCTGCGGCCATTACGTGAGGAAGCAGCGGCCGCAAAAAGAGAAAGAAAGAGAAACAACGAAGAGGAAAAGAAAAGAAGGAGAGAGAGAGAATGAATGCGAAACGCGGACAGCTCACGAGAAGGCTGGAGAAGAATAGAGCGAGGACGCCGAAGGCTACGCATGCGCGGGAAGGGGTCCATGACGCGCCGCCACGCAACTTGCAAGGAAGCATAAATAGAGTGAACGGTGAGGGGAGAGAAAACGGCCTAATCGCGAGGCCTAGACGCCGAATAGCCGTGTCGTCTGCTACCGAGCAGGACGGCGATAACCATCAAAGCCGAGCCGCGCACTTGCCTAAGTGGTGGCACGACGCTATAAGCTCCCGGCGAGCAGCCCCAAATGGCAAATCCCACACCTCGAAAATTTATTTAAACGGCCCCTTTATCTGCAATCACTTAGGCATTAGCTTCGCTACCAGGCTGATACTTATTGAGAACGGCACCGAACAATCCGTTGGGAGGCGTTGTGACGCTTCCGGGAGCGCTGTGATAGGCGACTCGGTAAGACTGATCACTCAGACTGAAGGTATCGGAATCTCCGCGCCGCAATCGTGTAAAGAAAATGCAAACACGATACCGCAGGTCATGCTATCTGTATTATACCCTTGAAGTTCAAGGCACCACTAGTCATGCTTGCGCTGTTTTCACGTGAACTGCCGGTGAAGGCCCAACCACAAAGCAGCGTTCGGCGTCGCGTCTCGTCAACAGGCGTCGTCGCTCGGAGCCCGCAAACACACGACGGCATACGCACTTGCGTCTCCAGACGGGGTAGGGAAAGATCGTGGATAAAGCCCCTCAATTATCCCCTGTGCGTAGCTAATCGTCCCATTCAGCGGCGACGGGAACTTACTGCTGGGGCAAGGGGGACAATAGCAAGGGTACAGAAGGGGCCCTGATGCCTTGGCACAAACGGGCTGCGGCTTTTGGTCCCCACCAAACCCCACCTATAAGGTACATATTTCCGGCGCCGCCGATGAGATCTGGCTTCGCCAGATATCCGAGTCTCCCTGAGTCGCCTCGCTCCAAGCGCCGGAGTTTCGGCCCCGGCGACGCCAGTAGCGGAGACGCTGACGCTACGCCGAAGAAGCGCTGCCTTGTGGTTCGGCCTCAATAAGAACGCTTCTTGTACATCTAGTCCTTGCCGAGTCGAGATCAATTCATGCTTCCTGTCCGGAGAGTTTAGGCTCGGTGCCTCGGCAAGAAGTTTAGAGAGATTTCCAACTGCCTGGTTTCTTTCGTCCTCGGCAGAATTGCTTGAAATGAGAACAACGAATCAGTGTTTTCCAACATTGCACTTTTTTTTTAATACTCGATTACAGCCACTGCTACGCCGATTTACACTTTCGTTCACTTGCTGACTGCAAACCAAGAATAACACAAGCGAGAAAGCAGGAGCGGACGAAGCACCTGCGCTAGCGGCGTATAATAATGCGAGACAAAGCAGGTGCGCTTATTTACGAGGCCTGCGGGCGGGCAGCGGCTCGAATTCCTTCCCAAAAACCCACCTGTGCCGGTGCCTCGCCGATTGCTCGGTCCCTGTGTATACAGTCGCACTCGAACCGCCGTTTCGAGTTTGAATATACACAAAATAAGAAATCCCCCGGGTCATGCAGGCGCTCTAAAGCAGCGCCATAGGTGCGCGTGGTGGGCGGGCGGTCTGCAAAGATGCAGGCGAGGGCGAGACTAAACATCAACCGACCGCGCATGCGCAGAGGAAAAAAGAAAAATATATAGAAAGGTATGTTGCAGGAGTGGACGAGCGGGCACGCACTTTCGTTCCGCGGCTAGTCAACCGCCACCGCGCGGCGCGCGTGCCCACGGTTTAACGCTGGACAGAGGAGGGCCACGGTCCAACAAGCGCCGTCAGCGCCCTCCTGACAGGCAGAGTAAAACCTACCGCGCGCCCCGAGTTAGCAGCGATGGCCTCTGAGCGCAGGATCGCTGGCTGCTCCCGCGTTGTGTCCACTCCCTCTTCTGCCCACCACCGTCTCTCGTTGGGTCCCTTCCATCCATTCGGTGTTTGCCCAGAGTAAATCCTTCTCGAGCGACGGCAGGCAGAGCAGCGATCCCAGACACCGATGGCGGAGGCAGCCAGCCGGCGTTCGTTTGGTTTGCGAACCATTGGCTGGCTGGCTCGCGCTGGCATGACTGGCTCCGGCGACCGTATATGTGTACAGCGGCGCCGAGCGTTTCGAGAGGAGTGTGTTTGTCTCGGGACCAGCCGAGCAGCGTTCTCTGTGAAGCTTGAGAGAGAGAGGTACCGAGGAAAAGGTGGAATGGCGGAGGTGTGGGAAGTGCGGGCACTATGGTGGATTGTAAAAACCTGATGTAAAAGAAAACTAAGATGATTAGCGACGAGGTAGGAAGAGGAAAGGTCTGAAGTGAAAAGCGGCACGCTTAAATAGCTGCGAGAAGGCACACTCGAAAAGGAACAAAAGAAAATCAAGATCTAGAGGCCAGAAATACGCGGCGATCGTGTACGTAAAGGCATTGACATTCGCGTGAATAGCCGCAAAACACAGGGCAGAAACAAACCTTTACAGCAAAGGTTTCTAGTTTTCCTTCAAGAAGTTTGTAAACAAAGTTTTAGAAGCGTTTCAGAGGCAGCGCAGGAAATCGGGAAACCACTTCTGTACACAGCGCAAGCACTTTGATTTGTTCAAAAACATCGGTGCGCGAAATGTTTTATATTTCGGGTTCACTGAGACGTAAAAGAGTAGGCGGAAATTACACAGAAGCGACTTACTAAACAAGGTGGGCAGGTGAACGATGAAGGGTACGATGACGAAAATAATCCGGAATAAACTAGAGTGATGACGGTGTGACAGCAAGAAGTTTAACTGCACACTTGGAAACTTAGAGACTAGAAGATTAAAACAAGCATTCATCATGTGGCCTAGCTTACTCGCAGACAAAATAAATAAATACATAAACAACATTTTTTACTTGAAAATACCAACTCCGCTTTAAGTACTTACATGCAGTTGTTGCCTCAATCAAGCTATTAGTGCCTGCTAAAGGGCAACAAGATATTTGAAAGGCAGGGAAGCAGAAAGAACATACCTGAGAGGAAAAAGGAGAAGGATTGAAGGGATAAAAGAAAGAGAGAGAAAGAAATGCATCAATCAAGCACGGCGCGTGCGTGTGAGAAATGGACGCCGTTCGCTAAAACTGCCGAAATGAATACGTGACTTCGCCTAAGCGAGGTACTTACTATACTTATAAAGGAGCACGACGCAAGAGGGAAGGGGGAGACTCGTGATTAATCCAAGTCCAGGATCTCGACAAAAACCTGCGCCAGAAGCCCCCCAGTAGACGGAGGAAGAGGGATTATAAATCGAAAGCGGGCCTCCGCAAGTCGCTCGCCGCTACTGCGGAAGGAACGGCGGAGGCAACGGACAGTGCGAGGATCGTTAATCAACATCCAGGGACGAACCACAGATGGCGCCAAGCTCTGCGGGAATACGAAAAGCTGTCGACGTATATAGCGCGACTATGCGTCCGCGGTGACAGCTGCACAAACCGCAATCAAAGGGAAAGGGGATGAGGTGACAAGGGAAGAAACATGGGCGGAGATCTGGATAGAAAAAAAAGAAAGCTAAGAAATAAATAAACCAGTGTGAAGCTAATGTATGGCGCGATTCCGTCAACTGAGTATACCGTACGCAACAACTCCTCCTATCATGCAGAATAATTATTTCACAGAGACGAGGCATCGCCTCAGCTCGGAAAAGAGCAAAGATGACACACGACACGCTTGGCAACGGCCTTCTTTAAATCCCAGAGAGAGAAAGTAATAAAACAACGGTTGTGTTGGAAAACTATTGAGAATGAACTGCGGTTCGGCATAGTTGGCGTAACTGCTCATGTCAGAAAGGGCCGGCTAGTTTACATTTTGCCTCGTTTGTATCAATTTCGTGAGTACATTCTTTATCAAAAGTTTACAGTTCATGGGAGTTTGCTCATGGGCCCCGTCGTGCGGCTCGCTATGAATCATAACCGTTCCAGATCTCATCAAACTAAGATTAATGCTCCTTCTCCCCTCCTCCGAAGGTTATAGGACTTGATGCTACAAGTTTAGGTATGCAAGAGCCTCACAGCACACGGCTCAGAAGTGACCCCCCCCCCCCCCCCACGAGCTCCAGACTTTCGAAAAGAGCTATACGTTCGTCAGCCATTATTCCTATCAAAAGCAAGAAGAAGCAAACCCTTACGAGAGATTATGAATACCTCTGCGCCCCCCTCCACACACACACACACACACACACACACACACACACACACACACACACACACACACACACACACACACACACACACACACACGCGCGCGCGCGCGCGCGCGCGCGCGCACACACACACACACACACACACAAAACAGCGCCACTAAAATGGTGGTGGTGGTGGTGGTGGTAGCGCTTCATTAAAAACTGAAAAGAAAAAAGATGGATGGCGGTCACAGAAACTGCTGAATTTAGCTACAACTAAGACCTGGGAGAAAATTCTTGTTTTCGTAGCCAGCTCGGATCCTTTCATACCTTTGACTTCTTTTAGATCCAAGAGGTACAGAAAGGGTATACTCTACGGCAGCATCGCGAGAGAAGATTGCGCCATAACACGAACGCGCCTCGCACGACGAGTTTCCCCCCCCCCCCCTCTCCCCCAGAAAAAGTGCCTGGCAAAAGCTATTTTCTCCTCACCACTGAAGAGAAGGGGAGACGCGCGGTGTGAAACACGATATAGACGACGGCAGCAGCGGTTTTAAAATTTTGATAACCCTCGACGCGCTCGCCCGGCTGCCTTCCGCAATTCGTCTCGATTAACGAAACCATTTACACGTCCGGTGCAGAAGGCGCGCATCCCCACAACAGGGCTGCCCCGGCAGACGCGGCTGCACCGACAGCCGTCGAGAGCGCACGTATCCTATGCTGTCGCTGCTGTTACTTCAAGCTGCTGCCGCTGCCTCGGCAACCTCGCCACCATCCATCCACACCCGCTCCCCCGGCCCGCTACGCAATTTTCGGGCAACAACACTCTCAGCCCCCTCCCTAAACCCCGACCTCACATCCTGTCCTCCACTGCCCCTTTTTCCCGTTAACCTCAGGTTCCCGACGAGAAAAAGCTGCTGCTTCGCGAAGCGCGTTCATTTGACGCCTTTTCCCGCGTATCTGGCTTCCTGTACATTTTTGATTCGCCGCGGCTTCATTGATAACGCGGCTGAAAAAAAACATCGGCACGAATGGTCGGGAGCGAAACGAATATTGCAACTAGAAAGCCGCGCATCTCTCTGAGAGAGGGCGATTCTGAGTTTGAATTGCTGCACACCTCGCCCCTTCCCCCCCTCCAGCGCTTGCACTCATGGCTCGAAAAGCTTTTTCGAAGGACAGCCGAGCGCATAGAATCAATGAAATGCAATAAGGGGGGGGGGGGGGGGGGGGGGCAGAGGCGTCGATGCAATGTGCAAACGTGAAGTCGTTTTCGTGGCGCTGTGCTTTTCCGGTACATGAGCCACCCTATACACGCCGCGCACGTACACAGAGTATCTATTCACTCTGTTTTATTCTTTCCAGTCCCCCTCCCTCCCAACCCCATTAAACCTTAACCACATATATAAGGTCGCGTGGTTTCGCAGCGTTAAAACTTGCCTTTTTTTTGTTCTTTAGTACGGTATTGCCAAGTGAATCTAGAGAGGGTGTGGATAAAGCCATGTTATGCATATCTGCATCATCCGCTTAGTAGTGCAAGCACCAATACGATCGGCTTAAAAGTGTCGCTTCCCGTCGGGTATTATGCGGCATAAGCAAGCACAATAAAGTCATTTTGCGTTCGCGTGGTTAGCGGATGTTCCCTCGCGGCGGGACAACTTAAACAAACAAACAAACAAACAAACGAAGTTAGACAAACCAAACAAACTGCGAAGAAGCGAACGATCGTCTAGTTTGAGGCGGCCTATCGACTCCGCCACCCGCCTATAAACAAGAAAACAAAACAAACAACTCAGCCAACAAAAAATAAGTGCGCATGCGCGCGAGTCCTAACGAGGAGCGCTCTCGCGGGCGGTTGTAAATCCGCGCCGTTTCTAACAACGCATCCAAGTTGAGTAGACCGAAAAGCCACCCGAACCCTGCCTCCCCCCTACACTCTCAACAAACACACACCCTACCGGGTTCAGCGGGTGGTTAGCGCGGCTTTTTGCGCGAGCGCACCAACTTATAATGCGACGAGGGGATGGCGATTTCGAGGGAGGCTTGCGGGCTCGACGTTCGTGTGCTCGCGGAGTTCGCAAAACTGCGCGCACAGAGGATTAAAGTGCGGAGAAGCGTCCAAAGCAAACAAAAAAACAAGCAAAATCGGTCGCCGCTTCCATGTGGTCTCGTTTGATGGCGCCCATGGAGTTACGCGCGCGAACAGTTACGCAACAAGAGTCGAGTTTCGGGGGTTTAAAAGTGACGGAAAAAGAGCGACGTAGAAACAAGCGAGCACAAATAGAAAAGGAAAACGCGGTTGATGAAGACGGCGTCCCGCAATAATGCTCTACTGTTCCGAGCAGAGCGCGCCGGCGCCCTGACAGAAGCTAACTAGGCGCGCAATTAATGATCGTCTGGTTCGATCTCTGGCCAGGATAGCAATTAGCATAACGCGTGCGCGCGAGCCCGAATTTCTATGACCCGCTGCCCAACCCGTCCAGCATATAGTGTATACTAACCAAAGCAGGCTTAACTTTAGGCAGTGTTCGGGCGTGGGCTCAGAAGTAGAACGCGGCAAATTAATAGACAGCGTTCGACGGTATATAGAGTACGCTGAAGGGAAAAAGTGGCCCCTATAGTAGTCTGCCTCGGCTGGTTTCGAGCATTCCTTGCGTGATATATAGACTTCCGCGTCAAATATGGGGCTTATAAAACCAACAGAACAAACGCAGAGCGACCAGACGTCGTGCGAAAGGAACAAAAATCGCGCAAATGGAATAGCGACGACGACGAACATCGCAAGATGAGGAATGACAGTGCCTCAGGAGAATGCCTTTGAACGTGATAGGGTGGACGAAATGCAATCAAAAGTACATTTCTATTCAGTGTGTTAGTGTATGACGAAGGGGTATGGGAAAAATGATTTATTTTTTGTTTCTTCGATCCCTCTTCACCTAATAAACTTGCACTTGCGAGTCAGCGCCTGTCTTGTTGTGTGTCCCCTGACCCTGTCCTTCGCGCTGTTCACCACCCTTAGAATCCAAATTAGTTAAGTTGGAAGTTGATACGGAAGAACAGGGGTCAAACTTAGGCAGCATTACTACAAGTGAGCACACGTCAAAGTGACGATAGCACCATATACGAGCCCGGAGAGACAGTTCATCAGCCAAGGTGAAGAGCGCGCCATCTTTTTAAGAGCGCAAGAGCTGTGTACGCGGGCCTAGCGGGGCAATACAGCCCCCCCCCCCCCCCCCCCCCCCCCCAAATGTCAGGACCCTCGCTCAAGTCTAATTATGACACTCTAGTTCAATTTCTCGAAGAGACTAACAATTTGCTGACTCCGACAGCTGATAGTCCTTCTTTACTTATCGGACATAATAAGGGAATGGAAAGGATAATTTAAAATAAAGAGAGAGAAAAGGGTGGCACCAACAAAAAAAAAGGGGTGGTATGGGAAACACTTAAAGCAGGGCCAGCTAGGGCGCGTTTAATAATCTAAGCGAGGGCTCAGGTGCCTCACCCGGGTGGCTCGCCATCACGAAAAGCAGCGCTAGAAATCGACTCAAAGAAAGCGGGTGGTAAGAAGTAGAGGGCGGGGGAGGGGAGGAATAGTGACGCCACCATAAGCTAAGGCCTAGCATCAACTCCCCCAAATTCTTCCCTTCCAACGTCCAATAAAGGAAGGGCACTCTTCCCTATTTTACCGGACACCGCCCACTTTAGGGAAGCGATGCACCTACTCCTTTTTTCATCTTTACTTCACTCCCAAAGCCACTCGGTGCCTTCTTCGAAGCGAAGCATAGCCGGGAAGACAAGAAGAAAAAAAAACACCCATCCTTCTTTTTTTTCTTCATGTGCTTTCTTTTCGTGCCGTGGACCACAACCGCGGTCGTCACGCCACGCAACAGGACTCCTCTCCACACCCTTTCCCTACGGGCCCCAAGCACGTTCCCCGCGCCATATTACTACACTACACGTCCCGTCTTCCCCAGCGACCAAATTTATATTTCAGGACCCGCTTCACGCAATCGTTTTGAGACCGCCCTGCTTTCCTTCTTTCCCTACACTTTGCAGGCACGCTGCCCACTTTATTTATTCTTTTGCTTGGTTTGAAGGCTTCTCCACATCCATCGCCCTCTGGAGTTCTCCTTAGTAGTGCGGCACATCCTCGCCTTGATGTCCTCGCTGGCGCCCCATCACGCAACCATCCGCAGACCTCCTGTGCGACCCATTCTCTATACCCTCCCTCTCTTCCCTATTATGCCTCTCCCTTAAATCCCCTCTTCTACTCTCTATTCCTGGCCTTTTTTTTCTTCATTAATTGTGGGCCGCTGTACTAGACTGCCTTTTTTATTTTTCTTAGCTTTTTTCCCTAGAACAATGGGCCATCCAGCGATTACCTGCTTCACGGCCTTGTTCTCTTCCAAGCGACGAAACCTGGATTCATTCGTGCGTGCTGCGTTTCGCTTACGACCCCAACCTTTCTTCCCTCGCCCATATCCCGATTCTGCCCTACCTCACTACCACAGCTCTCCGTATCCTGCGGCCTATGGAGCTATAGCAACCCACTCAATGGCACTATGGCGTGTCTAGTTTTACTCCTCGGGCCAACTGCTACGTCAGTGGCTCTTCAATACGTCACTTTAAAGAAAAGAGGGCGCCACTTTCCTCTCCGACTGCCTCTTCTTTTGAATGTATTTCATTCTTCTCACTTTAACTCTCTAGTGCACTATGGCTTTGAGAGCTGGAAACTGAGCCATAGTCGCATTCTAGAGAGTGCTACGGTGAGAGAGAGAAAAAAAATTAAGGAAACGATACATAGTATCTCGTGGGGTCTTTTTTGCCGGTTTTAATATTGCCCCCTCCGACCGCGCGGGTCCCAAGACACCGTCTGCTGCAGCGTCGCACTGCACGCCATCCGGACAGAGCCGGGAGAAGCCACCCGATAAGCGAGAACACGCCACGCAGGAACGGCACGCCATTCCCCACGCCATTCAACACGCACGGTTCTCTTTGCCACCGAGTTTCTTTCTGCGATGGGCGCTGTAGGTAGCGCTTTCGCCTGCTGCGCATTTCATGGCATGTATCCCGAGAAGCACAGGTAATCGGCCCAATATTGGAATAGGATGGCTTCACTCTGACCATATGCAGGACCGGCATTTTCCAATATATTTCCAATATTTTGCCAATTACATGTGCTGCTTGGGTGAAGAAACCTCCGAGAACGCAAAGAAGGAGAAATTTCTTTTAGAAAGCGTTGTTTTCTATGTTCTAATTGTTCTCTACCGACAAGACCATATCGTGACAGCCTGAAGGCGCAGAATTTAACGACCTTCAAGGCAAAGTCCACAGCCCATTCAGATACACTTCGAGGTCAACAGCAGCCCACAGCACGGGAAATTGGGCCAATATAGAAAATGATTGGTTTTACAATTCCCTTTTGTGTGACCGGCTTTGTCAATATAGTTCCAATATTGGGTCGATTAACTGTGCTGCTTGGGAGGTCCTCGAAAGTCACTGGACGCGATAGAGTTTGGTGCTCTTAGGCACATTCGCTTTGTTCCTGTGCACGCTGAGAAAAATGAATTCAGGGATGCTCGCAGTCTTTGCTGAGCAGTGCAGGATTAGCGATGAAGCGAAGCCCAGTCTGCTGAGAGCAAATACAACAGAGGATTAGGAGAAGTTGAGCACTAGGGGATTTAGACAGAAAAAAACATCTATCTGTACATGATTCGTCAGCAATATGTGCAGTGCAATGCACATGTAGCAGACTACGCACAAAAAGCTATTTTCTTCACTACAGCTGAGCAGTATGAGAGACATGTTGGAGCAGTGGATGTGCAAAAAAGGAGGGGAACACTGGCAAGGAATAGGGGAGGATAGGGGTGACTCCCAATCAAGAGAATTGGCCGCACGCCTTACCAGACTGGGCACATTAGAACAGGGAGCCACTTAGATGGCAAGTGTCCTTACTCAAGCGCGAAAGGCACTAGACGAACTGGCAGACCAATGTCCCAAGGAGAAGATGAAGTAATCCTTCCCAGACTTAATCAAATTATCAGAGGCCGCAGGCTCCTATCCCTGCCCCTGCATAGAGATGCGTGCAAAGGCATAAGTGTATGGACGTGCTGGTTTTGCTGCGCCATCACAAGACTGACAGCGCACCGTTGATTGTCACGATGCTGGGGGTTGGCGTCTATACGTTTTCGTTTCTGCCTAAAACAATTATAGAATGGAATAAACTTGACCGACAAAACTTGTTCACTTGAAACCTTTGTAAAAGAGCTGGAACTGTGTTGTATTGGTTGATTCTACCAGTACCAACCTCTAACTGCCCGCAAGGGCTAACAGTTTTTGGAAATCAAAATAACTAAATAAACAAATTTCTTCGGGACCGCAGTTCTTATTTCGTAGCAAGGAGACTTCGCTGTAACGAACACATGATCGAAGTGCTGTATTCCGAGGAGGCTGCACTGACGTCGGTATATCAACAGTTTTTGCAGTTTTTTTTCCACGTCAAAGCTATAAAGACTTACGCTATCTTCAGTCAATATTTTCCGCAGAACTCTGAAGGGCCGAAGCTACTTTCCCGATTCACAGACATCGGTTCAGAATTCCTTCAGGAATGAAGAAAAAAAACAGGTAAAAACCTTCCTCCGCGCTCGTATATTGAACAAGTAGCCCATGCATACGTTTCAATAAATGTTAGGCGTACAGCCAACGGAAACATAGAACTTTAGTCACGGTGACAGTAGAGTCCCGTCAAAATTAGTAAAATTCAAACTAAAAGCTCTGTGCGGGCAAGACAACGCCTCCGAGCATTCGAGGCTTCGAATTACACAAGGCTAGGAGCAGTTCAACGGCGGTTAGAAAGCGAAATATTGCGCCGATTTACTACCTGCATAATAACGCTGATTACGTAATGGCTTCCTCCACACAAGTTATAGTTAAGTGTCAATATCAGGCTCAAGAATTGAGAGAGAGAGCAAGAGTGGGCTTTAAGAAGTATTTAGCCAGGTATTAAAAGGACGGGTAAAAGGGTCTCACTTTATGTGAATATATGCAGGCGCATGTGTGCGCGTGCCGTCATGGCTTGGTGATCGGGTATCGTAGTCTATAGTACATCCGCCCCACACCTTAGGTCCATGCGTATCGGCGCTGAGCAAATCTCTAGGTTGAAATGGCCGCCTTCCAAATATAATAGGGAAAGGTATTCAAAAATATACCGCGGGCATCACATTTCAACCAAACGGAGCCGCGAACCGCCGGCCCATAGGAATGAAACAAACAGAAAACACAGCGAGCCAATCACGGGCAGCCCTGGATATTGCAGAGTAAGTACACTACGAAAGACATAGCGGTCCCAGTTCATGCCTGAGCAGGCTGCGATCGCCTCGCTCCGTCTCAATAGAACAGCAATCGCGTGCAGTTCCTGCCCAAATTCCCCATTTTCCTGTTTTCCCCTCGGACCTCCTCTTCCACCAGCCTTTTATTTCTTCTCCCCGTAGAACTTATGCCCTGAGCAACCCATAACGCACGGAAAGGGGGGGGGGGATATACTGCCAAAACCAGCCTTTCTCCTCTCTCCCACTCTCTGTCCCCTGCCCCCTGAACGTATATTACCCGTTGCAGCGACCACCCTGCAAGACGGCGTACGGCTCGAGCAAGGCCTGCGGGAGGGAGCTAGGGTCCGCGCGCCCGAAGGGCTGTAATAAAATCAGCAACCATGCCAAAACGGTAATCGATACGTTATGTAAACGCACCGTCGCGGCGGGAAAGGCCGGATTGTTTATACAGCAACCGGCGATATGGCAGGAGGGGGGAAAAGAGGATCCGACGCGCATCCTCTCTTCTGTGTTTTTCCCTCCTTTCGCCGCGGCAAGAACAGGCACAGGGATCTCCTCCCTTTTCGGGAAACCGATCACTGGTCCCGCCACAGCGACCAGACCACGCAATGAGGAGTGCCCCTTTCCCTTTTTTTTCGTCCTACAAACTAGGGATACGCGTCGCTTCTGCTGGCTCTCTCTTTTTTTCCCGTGATATCCCTTGTTTCCAGAGCCTCTGTTTCGACTGCAGCGCAGGGCAGAGCACCATTTCCCCTTCTTTTGGCACAACCACGTATTCGAGGTCCTCATCCCTGCCCCCACTCTTTCCCTTTGGAGCGCCCCTTGTGACCCTCAGCCTTCGGGAATAACGCCTTCTTTTCCCTTTCCTTCGCAAAAGCACGTACGGGGATCGCATGTCCTTGTCCGCTCTTCCCCACTTCTCCATCCCGTCTCCTCCTTCCGTGTCCCCGGCGATTGACTCTCATCTTGGAATCTGCGGTTTGCAGCCGCTCTCTTTGCGTGACTCATTCGTGCGGGGACGGGCGATTGGGATTGGACTGGAAAACCCGCGGTGGCGTGCACACCCGCGGCTCGGACTCCACACGGAAGCCGGAGGCGGGAAGCTACCTGGAGTAAAAGCAATATGACGGCTCGTGTCCGCATCGAAGCATGACGAGAAAAACTATGAGATCCGAGGCAGAGCCCGAGGTGAACGCGAGCGATTGCCAAGGGCCTGCGCAAAGCACGATACGCTTCGCGGTGGGCCAGACGCTGATCAAGCGACTGTTTTCGCCGCCCCGTGGTTCCCAACCTGGTTCGATCGATTCCTCGCTTTAAGAGTTGTATACTCGGAGCCAACTAGGAGCGAGCTGGTAACCACATAAAATTATGCAACTACGCGTCTTTATCTCCCGGAATTTCCGGTATGACGTCCACTAATGCGCTGCGCGTAAGTCTACTGGCGGTGTGTGACATCATTTATGTTTGAATCGCATTCAGTCTCCGGCCGACGTACATCTCAAGCGTCCGTGCTACTAGGATTGCTGGTGGCAATTTCACTCCCACTATACTCCCGATTCACCGGAAGTTCGAACTAATCAAACTTTGAATTGTCAAGTGACACATGAGGTTCCCTGAGGCACCAGGCCGTTTTAAATTATGTAAAATTGCTTCGCTAAGGGATCCCCTCGGCCCTTTGTTTTTTTACAGACTTTTGAATCCACGCATAAAAATTACAGGATGTGCCTACAGCATCCCGTCGACGTTTTTGTTGATAGGCGACAAGTATAAGCGCGGCGACAAGCTCGCAGAGCCCAACCCTGAGGTGTACCGGCAACAGTAGGCCAACATTCCCCGGATGCTACCGCACAGCGGAGTCTAACACGTGACCTCAGCATGAGCACCGGGACGCCACGGTCGGTCTGGTTTCAGTCATCCAAGATTCAGAAGGGCCGAAACTATGGCAGCGTTATTATAAGAGCCCCGTCAATTCGAACTCGCCTAATCCGAACTTCCGGTATATTCGAACCGACACTTTGTTCTCCTCAACGTTCAGTGTATTAAAAGACGACTGCCCTGAATTCGAACTTCACATATTTCGAATGAACATTTCGCCTCCACAGAGTTCAAATCGTAGAAGAATCAACTGAACTACTTTCCCGCAGCCAGGCGCACCCCGTGACCTGCCCAAGCCGACCTAAAAGGAGAACGTTGGAAGGCTGGAGCAGGCCTAGTGGCGAGGTCACAGAGAAGTCACGGAAAGAGAATCTCGCTCTCCGAAGATGTGGGCACCGAGAGCCCCGTCCGAGCCATCTATAAAGATTTCGCCCATCCGCGAACCAATTTCCGAGTGCGGCCGCGTAGACGGGACGGCACAGCATCTTCCGCTTCCCTTTCCTCCTTGCCTACTTTTCTTCCCGAATGGCAGGCATACATATACCGACCATTTTTTCCCCCTCTTTTTCTACGACACAGCAGCGACGCAGATAAATAGACAGATAAGCAGGGCCGAGGGCCACCATCTTCGAAAGTCACGTACGAGCCAAATACGTTTCCAATATGAGACTCATATTCCGAGGTTCCGGCGCAGGCCGCCCATTTCCAACGGGCGCGCAACCCGGTCGCAATCTGTCAGACGCCGTATATCCATTGTGCTTTCCCCAAAATTCACTGCGGTATTTGGGGAGCTATAAGGACTCCGGCATCCGTTTCGACTTAAAAGGAGCTGCACGAATGAAAGGAACGGAATGGACATGCGATGCCTATTTGAGATCCAGGACGAAGCCCATTACATTTCTCCTGGAAGTCCGGCTGCTCTCTCTTGACGTCACGGAGATTCCGGTCGGACGCGGCATCATTTGTAACCAACCAAGCACGCGGTTCAGCAATGAACTGGCGTTGCCAAGGCGCTCTCAGTAATATGAGTGCGTACGCAGCCGGCCATTTGAAATGAAATTGCAATTCGCGTAAGGACGAAAAATTAACAAACGTTACGCAACCACTCTGAGAGCCACCTGGCACAAGGTCTCTAGAAAGCGTAACACATTTTCTGGCCCAATGCAAGCACGTGCAAACGCATGCAGAAGCCGCCGAGCCTTAAATCTATGCAGTGATGATCGGCTACATCATCACAAACTTTTAAATTTTTGTGTCCCCTTATATATATGTGGCACCCTACTTGCATAGGCGTAACACGACCGGGGCGTTATGTAAATGTGGCAGGCGGAACGCCGACCTGGAAACTCATTACTTTATTTTTCTTTTTTCACGTTTCAAGAAACACGTGTCGGATAAAATTCGTGAGTTAGGAAGTTTCAATTACCAACGCAAGATCCGAACCTTGCGGAGAATTCTCATTGCGCACCCAGCTTTCCACGTACACGTCTAGGCGTACACTAACACATCAACATCGAAGCGCGAGCCGTACGCGCAAACTTCACAGCGTTCCAGCCTAAACAACGACGCCATCATCACGAAGAAGACGCGCAAAAAACAAACCGCGCCGGTGACCTATGGAAACGGTCCCGAAAAATAAAAAAACAAAAGAAAATAAATGAAGGCGGGTAGAACAAAAAGTGAAAAGAATCAAGGCTCACAGAAAAGCAAACACAAACATAGAAAGCAAGAAGAAGGGAAATATGCAGACCCGGAAAGAGAGAAATGAGCACGAAAAAGGAAAAACACTCGGTTTCGTTTACAGCAGCAGAGGCGGCGGCGGCAGCTCGCGAGCGCGCATACAGATAGACCCTCCTCAAAGTCATCGCGCGTGTCGCGCGCCGATTTTCCATACTCGACAGCGGGCAAAATGCAGCCGCCCTCCCACACTTCCTTCCCCGTCGGTCCCACCACATCCTATATCTGCATTTCTCCCCACCGGGTTGCCGCTGCAAACGCCCCACACACGCTTCCAGACCGCCCCACTACCGCGGGCGCAGAAGTCTTCAAGCCGCGCCGAAACGCATCTGCATAGCCTCCGACACCGGGCGGCAGGTGTCGCTAACGAACCTTGAAATAGCTGCGCCCGCCGCCGCTACTGCACTAGCGTCCGGAACGCCACCCCCGCTGACGGTGGCGGCCGACGGCCGCGGGTCTCTGCCGCTGGCACAAGCCATAAACTATAACGAGTGCATGGGCGAAGCCATAGAGCGTTTCGCTGTATGGACCCCGCCTCCACTGCTTGCTTGTTGTGCGCTTGGCGTGAACTTGTATTTTTCGATGACGGTAGCGCTTTCGCGTGAACTTGAGTGCGGGAACGAAAGGCCGGTATGGGCATGCGAGGGGGAGTGGACGGAATAGGCTGCAGTCGTATATAAAGTGTCGCGCAACTTTTCTGACGTGTCATACTGCTCCCAACCCTTACCTTCACCCGCACCCCCTTCTGGTCGTTCTGCTCTCGCGCTAAACTTTCTTTTCTCTCCGGCTTGAACTGAGTTCTCCGTGCACCCTCGGTCCTCATCCGCCGGCGCCTATACTCCGTCGCGCTTTCCCTTCGCCAGCATTCGAGCGTCAGCCAAGGACGGCTCCACGAAACCGCGGCTTATTTCGCGACCACGGCATGCGAAAACTGTTTACAAGGTCGGACCAGTATCACTTGACACGCTCGAGTACACAAGACCTTGTAATAGGCCGTAAACAATTGAGGGCAGACTCCTGGCATCATTTTTGCTGTTGTCTCTTTTTCTTCGCGTATTTGAAGTTAAAATCAGCAGAAAAATAAAAAGCTGTTAGACTATCCTAAAGTCGCTAACAACCCTGTCTGGAAGAATGGTAGCACGATACGCTTTATTTTGAATAACGGTAGATTGGGCTGCTGGCCAAGGACGTGCGTACTACCACTACCGGGAAATGTATACAGTCGAGAGCAATATGAGAGGGAACAAAGGTTCAGCATTCGTTTATTGATTACCCCTTAATTATTTCTGAAAATCACACTTTTATTTTCTGTTTTCTAACTAGTTTTCCTATTTGGCGTATATTATCTGAAAGCCATTCTGAAATTTAGTAGACAAATATCCAGAAAATTCGCAATCTTAGAGCGTATGCATGCTCACTCTAATGTTGCGTACGAATGTATGCGAGATAAAAATCGCAAGAAAATGAAATCTAAGACTGAGATCAAACTAGACCCCCCCCCCCCTCTCTTCTGACATCACAAAGAGTATGTGCCATATTTCAAATGAGAACAAAAACAACAAGAAGAAACCGTTAGTACAGCGAGAACACATTCGTCGACAGCTAACTCGACACACGTAGGCGGAACGGCAGTAAACAAGCACTGCACGAGAAAAAAAAGAAAGCGATAAACAATTAAAGCCGACAACGCAGATAACGGTATCTGCACGCATATTCGCTGCTAGAAAAAAAGAAAAGCACGAACTCTGGAGGATGCAGCGACGCAAACGAGCGCAGTGAAATCGCGCCAGTCGACAGGACGAAGAGCGGTTGGGAAGAGGAGTGCAGGATATCTCGAGAAATCGCTGCGTATGCAACCGCCGCGTTGAAACCGCACGCTCATCTTGTACGCAGAGTACAGAGCATGGTACGCAGTGTACAAACCACGCCGCGGCACAGTTGGAGCGGGCACTCCTTCGCATTAAAGCGCCTCTCATTTTCTCGAGTCTCCTCGCTTGCTCGTGCATCCCCTCCAGCCCGCTACGAACGAAATCTCTCAAAACCATCGCGGCGACCAAACGTTTCTTCTTCTTAGCCCCACAACGACGTCCCCTCGGGTTGCGGCGCGAGGAATTCATGCATATCGCGAGCGCCGCTACATTCTAATAACACGCGCATGCGTATAAAAAATTATAATAAAAATAAAAAAGCAGCAACGAGCCCGCGCCGCGCGCACCCGGCTTTCTTGGTTCTGGCGGCCGCTGCTGTGCGAGAGCGTAATTTATTGCCGTGGAGTGCGCGCTGCTCACAGCAAAGGCAGCAGCGGACGCCACCGCGGCGCGGACCGCGTGTTTCTATTTCCGCCCTTATTTTGCAGCGCCAATTCATTTTCATCTCGCCCTATCTCCCTTGCTGCTGCTCTATCCGTGTTTGTTGCTTTCCTCCTCCACCGATTCCTTCCTCTTCTCATTCCTCACTCGCCGCCTGGGCGTTTTCCATCTTTATAAAAATACCGCGGCTTGTTTTCTTCATTTGTTTTTCGCGGTTTTCCAGCTGGGGGAAACCCCAGGTCCTTGGTCTTATTTGCCCGCGCTCTCTGTTCGTTTGCCATGCTTTCTTTCTTCATCTTTGCCAAGTGGAAGAACATAAGGCGCAAGCGCGATCTTACAGGACAAATAAGCAAAGCACCAGAAAGCTAGAATCGCCTTTGGATTCGGTGGTGGCGTTATTGGTGGCAGTGGGAAGAGGGCAGACTGCTGGTATATTCGCGATGCCACTGTACAGACTATGTACGGGGGCGGTGCAATTGGAAAACGGAAATCAGATCTGCCGTTTGCTGTTTCTGCTGCCGCTGCTGCCAGCTACGGATATGGGCCTGCGGTCCCCCTCCCCCCCCCCCCCCCCATACCTTTCTTATTTTTCGTCTAAACTCGTTTCGCTGAGTGTGAGTCAGACGAGGCCGTTCCCCCTACGTAATACAACACAAGCAGCGCTATAGAATGCTATAGACACGTCAGAAGGCAGCTACGACGCCGTTTAAGGAAAAAAAAAAAATACGTCCCCGCTTCGTGATGCTGCTGGCGCGGTTGCAAGCTGTTCCTCCCACCCACTCTCCCTCTTTCTTGCCTTCGCTTTGTAGCACATACGTCTCTATTTTCTTCTCTCCATCCACGGCAGCCACTTTCTCCAGCCATTCATACGGATATATTAGGCGTGTATAACACGCCGGCAAATGGCCGCTCCTGCCTCGCAGGCGCTCGCTCCCAACACAGCTGAAAACGCTGCCCCTCCCCTTCCTCGGCAACACGGAGTTATCGTTTCCGCGTCGCGTGCCCCCTCCCTTCAAAGTCTTCGCCGCCGCCGCAGCGGAGCAAGAATAAAGGCCGAGCGATATGGGCGTCGCTTCCATATTTCTTCGCACCAGAGGCGGATTCGGTACGCGCGCCGTCGGATATCTATCAGCGCGTAAGTATTCGAGCGCTCGAAACTGCCTGAGGATGTACATGAAGGTTGGGAGGGAAACGCAATTGCAAAACATGGATAGCAAGCGATTCAGTATCCCCTGAGGCGGACAATGTGTTAGTAACGTACTCAGGACGAGACGAAGTAAAAAACAAACTTAGGCCAATTTATGAGCTTCCGAACGCCCTCGCCAACAAACTAGTTTATTACTTTTAGATACCTTCGAGTTATACTTAGCGAAACGGAGCGGGTCTAAAAGCAATAACAACAAAACTGAAATAACGTTCAACAGTCTAGCAAAAGAACAGGAGTTTAGGAAAGGCGGCGAAGCATGGAACTGGCACGGGAATACACGTATACCTACGGCTGGTAGGGACCGCAGATATCGAGGACAAGAGTGAAATAATTAGGAGGATAAGAACTGAGTGCAGCGCATTTCGCAAGTATACTCTCAAATGATGAACATCACCTAAATCAATATCTCTCAAGAGAAAAGTATATAACAGTTGTTCCTTCCAGTGCTCCGCTATGGCCGGATACGTGGAGGCTAACAAAAAGTGAAAATTGGAAATTGGTTTTTGGGGAAAGGAAATGGCGCGTATCTGTCTCGCATACCGGCGGACACCTGAACCGCAAACGTAAGGGAAAGGATAAAGGAGGGAGTGAAAGAAGAAAGGAAGAACGAGGAGCCGTAGTGGAGGGCTCCGGAATAATTTCGACCACCCGGAGATCTTTATAACGTGCACTGACATTGCATCGAAATATAATAATTGGTTTTTGGGGGAAAGGAAATGGCGCAGCATCTGTCTCATATATCGTTGGACACCTGAACCGCGCCGTAAGGGAAGGAGGAGTGAAAGAAGAAAGGAAGAAGAGGTGCCGTAGTGGAGGACTCCGGAATAATTTCGGCCACCTGGGTATCTTTAACGTGCACTGACATCGCACAGCACACGGGCGCCTTAGCGTTTATCCTCGATAAAAACGCAGCCGCCGCGGTCGGGTTCGAACCCGGGAACTCCGGATCAGTAGTCGAGCGCCCTAACCACTGAGCCACCGCGGCGGGGCGCATCGAAAAGTGCTGAAATTAACTTGAGGACAGCGCAGCGTGCTATGGAAAAGAAAATAGAGTGGGTCAGGTGACAAACGCGAGTTAATGATATCTTTGTTCAAATCAAGAAGAAAGGCAGAGCATGTTATGCGAAGGCAGGATAATCGGTGGCCCCTTAAGGTAACAGAGTACGTTCCAAAAGAAGGCAAGCGTAACAGGGGGCGGCAGAGCGTCAGGTTGCCGGATCCGTTAACAGGAAGTTTGAGCGGATAATGTGAATTAATTGGTTAATTAGAGGGATATGGGAGAGGCTTTTGTCTTGCTGACGACGCAGCTAGGTTGATGATAATGCTAATGGCGCCGACGACCATTAAACGTCGGGCCCGAACTAGTTGGCCACAGGGGGCTCGCGTAGAATGAATACACGAAACAGCCATCAGAACACGCAAGAGTCTACATGAGAGTCACTAGATGTAAGGATGTCGATGAAGCAAGTCTCCCCGTTTCACACACGAATGATAGAAATCAATACCTCACTGCGTGTGCGAGAGAGAGAGAGAGAGAGAGAGAGAGGAGAGAGAGAGAGAGAGAGAGAGAGAGAGGAGAGAGAGAGAGAGAGAGAGAGAGAGAGAGAGAGAGAGAGAGTCAACTTTATTGAGAGCCTGCAGTCGGTATGGCTACCCTAACACGGGTGCCGAGTTACGGCGACGCGGCCTGGACATCGTAACGTCAGCGCCTTTAAGACTGCATCCGGGTACTATCCGCGGGTAGCGTAAGGCTTGCGTCCTCCCCCGCTGAGTTTCCCCGGTCGCTGTCTATCGAGGGCCGCCGCGACCTGCTGGACGGCCTGAAGTTGGGTGTCGCAGTCTCCACTCCGCGCGGCAGCTTTAAACTGCGGCAGGATCGTTGTTCTCGCACTGGCCTCACACGGACAAAGTGTGATGCATTAAAAGCCATGCGTGACACGACATGCATGACGGCAATTTTCGCGCCAGTGACTCATAGTGTAATATATAAAAAAATGAACTGACCAAGTGGCGCGCTTAACGTCCGCCAATACAACTGAGATGTCGTTCTCAGTACTCGAGGAAGTATACGCAGAGCGCAGCCTCAGACTTCCCTATCGAAAGAAACAACGAGATATTTTCTGTTGCTACAACAGATATTCCTGCTGTAATTTGTGACCTAAACTTGACATAACTACAGGCATTTCGAGCGTACCAACAGGGCCTTCTGTAGCGTTGCACAGTCACCTGTAGTGATGAAAAAAAAACTGTTATTTCGCTCCGACAGGCGTCTGCGGATCACAACTGGACGAGCGGAAATTTCTGTCGTAATTTGGGACCAACTCTAAGCAAAACTTAACATGGCTGGTTACTTAACCCGGCTGATTATGACCATGATAATGATGACGATGATGTAGGCAGTGTGAGGAAATCAGGTCTCGGCAAAAGAAGACAAACAGGACGACGGACAAGAAACAGGGGTGGGGGCTAAGACGTTTCGGCTTCACGCTGCCCAGGCAGGTCGCCTTCCAACTTCTTTCTCACGTGATGACGATGCTGATGAGAGGAGGTGTGCGGGAGAAGAGAGCTCCCTGCCTGTATACCATTAAGACGACGCCACAAGGCGCTGGCCGGGCAAGATCTGTACGCGAACGGCGCTCACAGATCGAAACTGTTCACGCAACGCAAGAAGCCAAAGGAACGCGGGGCGCAACGAGTGCGCACGGAAATTGGGTCACGATGCGAGATGTTGCGTGATTACCCCCTTGGGTGAGGAGGAGGAGGAGCGGCGTCGTTTCCACGTAAGCAACGCGTAATGGCGATAGCCGTTTGCGCGCACGAGGCCGCACAACCCACGCACCGGACACGCCGGAATACACGGCACAAATCGCTAAAGTGGCTGCCGCTACAGGAAGACTGAGACGGGAAAGAAAGGAGGAGGAGGAGGAAAGATGAAGGAATGAAAGAAATAGATGGCGTTAATGATGCTACAGTAGGACATATGCTGCCGTTTTCGATGAATTCGGCGAGGACGGAGAGATAGAATGAAGAACGATCACGACACGGCAAACGCTGGCTCGCTGAACAGCAAGTGCAGGCGATTTTCAACAACTCTGCCTTCCGCGGTTCCTTTTCGCTCTTAGCTCGCCCCGACGATGGCGAGTTCTTTTTTGTGCCTGTAAAATAACGTTTCTGCGGATATAAACCTTTTGCTGTGCGACAGCGTTTGCCTCAAGGCGATCTTTTCTCGTTGTTCGTTCGCACTGAATTCACCTCCGAGAGAAACAGCGAACGAAGGTTGAAAGGAAACGAAAAAGAAAAAGAAGACAAAGGGAAAGAAAGAAAGAAAGAAAGAACGAAAGAAAGAAGGAAAGAAAGGAAGACGGGAAAAATCGAGGTACAAACAGTGTAAACAACGACAACAACAATAAAAACAAAACGCTTATTACGTTAACAGGTGGCACACTGGCGTCTTGATATCGCGATCGTGATTCGGTTACAACCTACGCCTCCGCATCCAGCAGCGGTAGAAACGGAGGAATACAGCGCCTCGTTCGACGCCCAGAAGGCGAAGACCGCCGAGCGAGAAGAAATCGAGGTCCGTGATCGGAGATGGAGGTGCCTTTCTTTCTTCTAGAAGCCCAGAGAGAAAGGCAGGGGCGATATCCACGGGGGAGCCATTAGGGAACCACACGGCCCGTTCATACACGTACAGAGGAAGGAGGACGGGGGGGCATAGAGTATACGTTATACGTAGAACGGCGCCGCCGAGGCCACGGCGGGACTTGTTCCCAGAGCGCTGTAACGCGGAACGATAACGATACGATAAACGGGACGTCGGGGGCCAAAGGGATGCCCGGAACGGCGCGAGTCCGCGGTGTGCGGTCTGCTCCTCCTTACAGCTGCAGACGCAATCTGGGTAGTGCGACCCACCGTACCGCCTTGACTTGCTATGCCTTCTTCGGCTCGGTTACATACACGCTACGTGGCCTCTCCGTATATAGGTGTGGATGTAGTAGAAAGAAAAAAAAGAATGGTCACTATTCGAATCATGCAGGCCAAAACGCCGAGCAGTACAGCCGGGGTCAAAAGTCTCTGGACCACGTGTTCCTCAAAAGAAGCCGATAGCTCTGGTATTAGCAGGCGGCTGGAAACCACACTTATGGAGATGAAAAAACAAAATTTTGTTCTTTCATGTGGTCCACAGGAACATGGGGCCCACAGACTTTTTTTTTTTTTGTCCCCCACTGCACACATGCGCGTCAGCGTTGAATGAAAACGCCAGAAATGGGCAAGATATAAATTATTTGGGCGAAGATAAGCCATCAGTGCAGACAAAACTCTGAAATGTGAAGTCTGATGCCGCTTAGCGCTGCAGAGCAAATAAGTGTCCGTAGGCAACGTACTGTCGGTGACAAGAAGTCTTCATTCAGGACATGTGAGCGGCTACCGAAGCCGACACTTCTTTTGTCAGCTAGTGGCACCACACCACAATTGTGGAAGGGAAGGCCTCACTCAAGTACTCTATTGCATGCTAGTCACATCAAGTTGTCGATGGCAGACAAATGCGCCCGTAGGCTACTTTTCGCGCCTCCCGGTAACATTTGTCCAACACTATACATTTCAGGCACCCAAAAACTGAACGCAGCCCTTCGACATAGTAGGCTGGGTGGCCTTTCAGTATACACCGGACAGCAGACGTCCGTTAAGGAATTTGCAAGCCTAAGTCCCACCTACGCTAACAGTAGGGGAAAAAATAATGTTGAGAATGTACACTGAGCTACGTTGAATCGGCAGAAGATGCTTTTTCGATGTGATACGTATTTTTCGGTTCAGTAGGCGGGAACGTCTTGGCTGTCACTTCACTCTGAGTAAATGAAAACCGAACGGCACGCAACAATTTTACGATTGCCAGTTTCCAGGACCACAACAAGAACACTAACTAGTTTTCGATGTTAGCCTTATTCACTCTATTCCAACTAACTAACCGTTCGCTTGCCTTTAGGCACGCAAGGGACTGGCGAATTAGAAAACCCGGCTGAAAGACAACGCGTCGAGTGTACGTCAGCGCACTTGGATACGCTTATCGACTTAGCTGCTCTCATGGGCGTTCGTTGTATGGTGTCGCAGCTTGGAAATCGAGACGCTCAATACACTTCGCCCACCGCGTGACAGGCTGCACAAAGGCCTGACGCGGAAACACCCACGGTCACTTCGAGCGGATCCGTTTGGAACTGTGCCAAAAACAGAAAGACGATAAGACAAGAGGCGTAAAGATGAGCGACGAGCTAAGAACACGTCAGCATCGGCAGGCGTCGAGGGGAACATCAGTAGTGAGAAGACCCATCGCGTCTCGCATCAGGCATAAATGGCCAGACAGCTATTGAGGGGGGGGTGACAGGCGAGAGCGAGGGAGAGGGGGATGGCGGAAGCCAAAGCGGGCGGAAGCAAAGCGGATAGCAGGCGAGTGTGAGGTGCAGCCAACGGCAGCGGCCAAGGAGCCTGCCCGGCGAGGCTCGGACTCCCGGACGCCGGGGCAGCCAAGCGGAGAGCAAACGGGCCGAGTCTAGCCAAGCCAGCAGAGTGTGTGCTCTCGCACGCACGCACGCAATCCAACAGCAAGCCAAGGCAGACAGCGGTCTCCCCTCCCCTCTTCGTGTTCAGCCTTTGGCTTTTCGCTCGGGAAGACAGCCGGGCAAGCTATACCGAGCTGCCCACTTTACGGATTTGCTTGTTTCGTTGTGTGCGCCCTTTGCGTTCTGCCACACAGGGAGGGAGGGAGGGTAGAGCTGTGTACTGGGGGCTCGCATGTTCTTGTCGTTGCGTGCCGGACGTGGTACGGCGGTGGGGAGTCTCTGAGAGAAGGGCAGGAAAGTGGGGGAGGGTTCGCAAGGGGCCGGCGGATGCGCACGAAAGCGCGCAGAGCGGAGCGGAAGCGCTTCTTCGGGCTTTCGGCTCTCTCCGAGCCTGTAGGACGCCGTCTCTGGAGCACCAAAGGGAGGAATAGCGTTTGGTCTCTCTCTCTCTCGCTCTCTCTCCAGATGACGTCATACTGCGCGCAGAAAAAAAATGCAATGGATGGAGGTCAAGGAGCATTCTGACGGAAATCTACTCGACTGTGGACCGTGTTAGCGCTATGGGAGGGAGCTCACGCCGTCTGTTAGACAAATTGAGGCTGCGGTGCCAATTCGACAATGCCGGTGCTAAGTGAGCGGTACTAGGGGTAAAGCATGCGTTCTGAAGTGGCCATGAACTGGACGTAAATGAACCACGCCCCGATGATATTCTATTTCAAAGACTCAACGCTACATGGTCAGCAGTGAGAACAAAAATATGCTGAGATCCCCGACCGTAGGACAACGAGTGTGCTGCCGTTAAAACCACTGCATGAAACAAAATTCCCTTAATGTGCGGCCTGGGATACGATGATAGAGCATGCTGGCGGGTACCGCTTGTTCAAGAGAGCTTTTGGAAATTCGCTGTTTAGCACCCACAAAATGATGACGATGATGATGATGATTATCGTGGGGGTGATGATGATGATGATAATAATAACAAGCGCCCATCCTGCAGCAATTTCTTTCGAGCAAAGCAAGCGGGGCACCTCCATTGCAGATTTCACTTGCAAAATCAGTATTGAACTACTGTGCTTTTCACTCAAACATACCCGAGCGGATGAGTGCAGTGGCAAATAAGGCCGCCGGCGTTCCTGTTCACTGCGAGTTTATCTCACCAACTTTTATTCTGCCATTTATAACATCAGCAATGCACCGCGCTTCTCTCTTAATCTTCCTATTTTTTTCCCAGTATTCCATTACCGAGCCGTGCGTATTTCGACCTAAGCCGTATTTCGGTCGAGTGCGAAAGGACGTACTTCCTGTCCGTCCGTCCACTTAGCCCCCACCGGACGCGACAAAAAGATGACGCCCACGTGACAGAGGGCGCCACACGCGCGAACAAGCATGCGATCTCCTCCCGACTTCCTCTCGTCGCCATGCTGGCTCACTCATCCCCCCCAAACCTCCTTCTCCCCGATAGGGTCTCGTTCCCTTTTTGTTTTCACTGCTATTTTTTCCAGATCGCTGGACCATTGCTGCACATCAGGCGAAGGACAAAGGAAGAGGACGACATTGAGAGCGACGAAAAGTGGGAGAGAGACAGCGCGAAAGAAACGACGCAAAAAAGAACGACAAAGAAAGAAAAAATAACGCGGTCAAGCCACGTCCGGCTATGAGTGGCACAAGACCGTTCGTCTTGTAGCCAGACTGCCATTAGAGGTCACCAGTGAGCCATCACAGGCAGGACAGGAGAGGAGGAAGGGGGGGGGGGGAAACGAGAGGGAGGAGGTCCATACCATTGCAAAGAAAAAAAGGACAAACTGAAGAGGAACGGAAGTGCGTGACGAAAGCGTGTACATCGGTCAGCCAGTCTCCCGAGTTTCTCGCCTTCGTGTCCGCAGCGAAAGTCCTCTTCCCGCACCCTAGCGTCCTCCACTCACGTTCTGGTAAGGGTTACCAGAGAAGAAGAAAAAAACCAGCGAGATCGATAAACAAGCAAGACGCGAGGTGAGCAGGCCAAACGCTAACAGTAACGAGGTGGCAAAGAGAAGGTGTGATGAACGAGCAACAGACCAAGCCAGACGTAATGGCAAGGTCCGCGAACAATCGATCAACCGGCCGTCAGCGATCCGGCCGCTTTCTGCCGCTACACGGTGGCACCAAATGAACGAGACAGAGGCGAGTATTAGATCAAGCAGCGCTTCGCGAGCAGTTGAAGGGCGGCTGCAGTGTCGAGAACGCGTGACAAAAATAATGAGTGGCTTTTGCCGATGCAGAGACACGGCCGGGTTCTCATGGCGCCGTTTACGAGCGTTGCTTCAGTCCAAGTCAGAGGGAAAGAGGTTAGCAGTGGGCTGTATACGGAGAAAAGGAGGAGAAAGTCAATCTCAAGAGAATAACGTCGCCTTCCCAACAAAGCGAGGCAGTTACACAAACGGATGAAACTTTCTGTGTTACTGTAAATGTAACTGGGTTACATTCCGGTCCGGTCCGTAAGATCGTAACACGACATACTCACATTGTGATTTGCGCGCGTTGTCGATTTTATCCGTGGCAGTAACACAGAAAGTTTCCTCCGTTTGAGTAACTGCCTGGCTTTGTTGGGAAGACTACGTTATTCGCATCAGACTGTCTTTCTCCCGGCCGTGGTTGTGTGTAGTTGTGTGAAGTCGCGTAATGTTCTCTTTATTGCGCAGTTATATCTACCATGAACCAATTCTGACTTGGCTTGGCGTCGGCGCTCCTGAAACTGGCAGCTCTCTAAAAAAAATGTAATTGGTCCTTACCATTTCTAAAATGTTTCGTCGCAAATTTCCTGTGCACTCAGCCCTATACGATTACGCTTAGGCTTTTCTCTGCATTCAGCTATACACAAGTGGTCAGTCTCGCAAGACACACGTGACAGGGCGTATTTCACTGGCCCTCCTGCGACTTCATGATGAATTTCAATGGCCCAAGGGCGACTTGGCAAACAGCGCCACGGCACAACGTGCACCGCTGCATACAAGGCGGGGTTCCGCCTGACATCTAAACGCTGCCCTTGAAACAAGTAATCTGTACGACCAGCTCAAGAATGAACGACCAGTTTCAACATATCTTTCAAATTAAAATCCTTTCCTCGGGGGAAAAAAATACCAGGATTTGAGTTTTGTCCCGTTGTTGAATCCCTATCGGCGTTTACATGAATGCGACTGAAGTCGACTCGAGTCATCTACTCTCTTCCTCGACGTTTTTGCACCATCATCAGCCTGACTACGCCCGCTGCAGGGCAAAGGCCTCTCCCATATCCCTCCAATTAACCCTGTCCTTTGCCAGCTGCGCCCACCATTTGCCTTCTGCCACCCCCTGCTACGCTTGCCTTCTCTTGGAATCCACTCTCTTACCCTAAAGGACCAGCGGTTGTCTTGCCCTCGCATCACATGCCCTGCCCAAGCTCATTTCTTCCTCTTGATTTCGACTAGGATGTCATTAACCCGCGTTTCTTCCCTCATCCACTCTGCCCGCTTCTGGTCTCTTAATATTACACCTATCATTTTTTCTTTAAATAGCTCGCTGAGCTGTCCTTAAGCTGGACCCTTTTCGTCAGCCCCCACGTGTTTGCACTTTCCCTCAGAAAAGTGGACTGGAGTCGACTTCTGTACACTCATGTAACCGCTGTTACTATATTGAAATTTTACCTGCGCTCAAAAGACACGGACTGAAAGATAAAGACACACACACACAGCGCTGGACTTACAACTGAATTTTTTATTCGGGAAACAAAGGAAAAGGCTTTTTTGCAAAAGGGAAGGTAGGACTGGACATGAGACGAGACAGTTTGTCGATTTTTTATCATCCGGGTGTTACCATCTTCCATTTTTATCAGCTGCTGATGTGTATAAAGAGCAGTGTTTCCCGAATAAAAAATTCGCTGTTACTAACTTCGGATGCACGCTTTCAAAAGGCAGTTACAACACCAACGCGAAAGCACACCGACAACGAAGCGCAAGAGACAGCTAGACAGACAAGCGACGGACACTTGTTTTTAAATACCCGTGCTATTTCGCAATCACCAAACACGAGACTCAGGTGCACAGGAAATTAGCGTATGGGCAGGAGACCCGCGAGCAGCAAAATTCAACGATCACACCGGTATCTAAGCGCCAAGAAAGACGGCAAACGGCCGGGCATAGAATGAAGCGACCGGTAAGCCGTAAAGCAGTGACTGGGCAAAATGAAGAGAATGAGTGCCAGGAAGAAGGTGAGAAACAAGTCCGGAGAAAAAAAAGCAAGAACTGAAAGCAGGGCAAGGATCCAGGAAAGCGCACCGCTCCGCCCAAGATACCCTCTTGGGGGGGACTTCAAAACAATGTCGCCGTACCGTGGCCCACGCGGGCCCTGGGCCGTCGATCGAATCTGGAAATTGGATTTCTTTTTCGCACCCCGGGGGGACCAATTAAGAGGCCGCTTTTCAGAGGCAGCGCCGCGTTAACCCCGCAGAGTCCCTACCCGGGAATAAGACGAAAATGACGACGGCGATGAGGAACACGAAGGAAAGAGATAGAGAGAGCGAAAGAGAAAGGAAGCGAATGCTTTGTGCAAAGTCAGAGAAATAAGTGGAAAAAAAAAGCTCCCGATGCGTCAGAGGTGAACACCCGCACGTCAAGCCTCGTTTGTCGTACCGATCACTGCCCAAATGCGTTGTAAAAGGAGTTATCAAGCGTCGCAAGAGTTCTTTGTGAAAAGCGGGCCTCCGGGACTGAGCTCGACAAGCTGAAAAGCGCCTTTACCAAATCCCATAACACTGCTGCTGATGCTACCACCACAGGGCAACGCGAACGAGGAGAGTGCTAAGCTCCGCGATGAGACGAGATTTCGAGGCGGCCAAAGTGATCGTGCAGACTTATTTTGTTGGTTTTTGAGGAAACTAGATGTCGTTGCAAGCGTCGGGAGAGTGATCCGCGTACATCTGACACTGTCTGATAGGTGCTGTGAGTGACGAAGAAACGCAAATTAGTTTCATCTGCGCTTAAGCCTCACCACACCATTACACGTGACTATAGCGCACATTTTTCCAACCAAACGAGAGCTACGGACGTCTTCTTTTTGAAGCAACGATAGTGAGTTCTAGCAAATCATTCCCGACTGTCATATGCGGCACATGTCCCATTGTTGCATATTTATTTATTTTACAATACTGCCGCTCTCAGCCGAGAGCCTAGCAGGAGGGAATGAACAATGATTTCTTGCACGCGTACAAGTATACGTGTGAGTGACACAAATCACGGAGGAACGACATAATTCATCAAAATACAAGCGACAAGGTAATAGAAATATACAATAGAAAATAACGTAGTATCATATCATTTATAGCAAGTGTTTCTTAGTTAAGAGCCGGCATACATACACGCTAAACTTAGCGCCATTAAAAATATGTTTGGACAGGTTTTGCACTGCGGTGATTATAAGCGGGAACAGGTAGTTTGCAGGCTTATAGCTGACTCGAAGGTGTGAGACTCCTGAACTCCACAAGCACACTAGGCTGCATTACACATTCGATATACAGAAATTCAGGAGTGCAAACTGCTGGGCTAGTTGGTTCATATTGCATAGAAAAGGAACCAGCGAAAATAGACGCAAGACAAGAACAAAGGAGGCACACACCACAACGCTGGACTTAAAACTGTTGTAAGTCCAGCGTTGTGGTGTGTGCCTCCTTTGTTCTTGTCTTGCGTCTATTTTCGCTGGTTCCTTTTCTATGCAATATACAGAAAGTACGTGCGAACCCAATGGTAAAGTGTCGCGACATTTGACGGCAGCTTTTTGAGTAAGCGTTTATGGATTGCAGCCGTGCGACTCACGTCACCCGCCCGCACCACGTGATTCAGCACCACGGAAAGAAGACGCCAGGGAGACTTACCTAGAAGAGAGAGAGAAAAGGAAAACGCACGGTTAGGATGCTTGCAAACATTCTGCAGTTCACATTGACAAGAACTGTTTACAAAAGGCGGTAAAATTAATCTAAAGCCTCAAATCCGATCCAATACAGGGTCATGTGAAAAACGATTTCAATCACACGCGCCAACGCCGCGACAGACGGAGTTCACCGCATTCCACTGTAGCTTTTTTGTTTTGTTTTTATTTATTTTCATTATGCGACCATGCGAGGCTACAGAACGGTATAACAGCGATTTTAATCACATTTACGGCACCCGCACTTGAAAGCAGCAAAAAGTGGCATTGCTAACAGGCACTCAGAAATGTGCCTTCTGGTGTTTGATAGTACAAAAGCAATCAACGGTGATACAAGGTGCAAACAAAAACACCGGGAGCATATATATCTTGAATAGCAAAGTGACACCATAAATGAACCCGCCGCGGTGGCTCAGTGGTTAGGGCGCTCGGCTACTGATCCGGAGTTCCCGGGTTCGAACCCGACCGCGGCGGCTGCGTTTTTATGGAGGAAAAACGCTGAGGCGCCCGTGTGCTGTGCGATGTCAGTGCACGTTAAAGATCCCCAGGTGGTCGAAATTATTCCGGAGCCCTCCACTACGGCACCTCTTTCTTCCTTTCTTTCACTTCCTCCTTTATCCCTTCCCTTACGGCGCGGTTCAGGTGTCCAACGATATATGAGACAGATACTGCGCCATTTCCTTTCCCCAAAAAACCAATTATTACTACTACTACTACTACTACTACTACTACTACTACTACTACTACTACTACCATAAATGAGACACTCTCAGACTTTTGGCGACTCTCTGGGCCGGAGAAAGACAACATGACGCCATAGAGCCCATTTTCGATTGGGTGCAGTGCCCTGTCCACCAGGCTTTCATTCTCATTGGCCACCTGGTGACCACATGACGTTTAGGCTACGACATACTACGACAACTCCCTTCACCCCAGAAAAAGTCACTGCCGAAGCTGCCGCTCTCAAATAAATAAAAAGAATATAGAGGGCTTACGCGTGTCGACCGTTCCCTGCCAATTTCCTTGCGTTCCAAATCGAATATTACGTCACCCCTGTGTGTGTGTAATGCCGAGCTACTCACTTCGGAAAAAAAATGAACTTAACTTTTCTAAACCGAACTAAGGGAATGCATTAACTTTCTTCTACCGCTTGCACTGGAGCGTACGACGCGCCCAGTACGCCTTTACTCTATCACATTCACGAAATTTCAATGCATTTTAATGACGACGTGAAATGGCAGCCCGTTTCGCAACACCATTCGGCTCCCGCAGCAGTTCAAAAATAAAAATAATCAAAGGTAATAGGGTGCCGATTGAAACTGCAGCGCAGCTGAGTGTGTATTGCAAAAGAGACGGCCAGGGACGAAGACAAGCGACGCAGAAGACTGCAGTAAAAGAAGGCGAAGGCAAAACAACCGCTGGGTAAAGAAAAACACGAGACATACAATGCACGAACAAACGAAGCAAGCGGCTCCCCTTTGCGAATAAAGTCCGGTGTGCGCCGCTTGTAAACAGACTTCGAAAAGACAGCGAGGGGACTAACTGATCGAGGTCCGGCTCATTTACAAGCGATTACCGGGATTCAGTCTTTCTCCCGTCTCCCATTCCCCAAACACACAGGCACACACACAAGGGCAATTCGTGCGTACAGTTCCCCTTCACTCCTATCCCCTTCTCCCCCTTCATCCCCAACATTTTCAAAACAGCCGCCGTCCGCCTTTGACAACACAGCCCGAGCTCTCTCATTTGTCCGCTGTCTCTCGATATTTGTGCGCTTACCGCGAGGCAGAGACAAAAGGGTGGGGCAGAACAAAAAGCGCCAGGGGAAGGAGGGAACGCGGTTCCCCTTTGGAGGTATCGTTCGCCTTTTCTTGCTTCCCAATTTTCACGCAACGCCAGCGGTTGTCCTCCGCTCTTCCCCTTGCACCTTGAACCCGACGCTCCCCCAAACCCCCTTTTTTTTTCTTCAGGGAAAACAGCTCCCTTTTGGGCAAACACGCTAAAACCGGACAGCAGCACTCTGCAAGATAAGGGGCTGACACAACCGGAGGGACCTACATGGGATGCACAGCTTGGACGGGGGAAAAAGACGACAAAACGGGAAAACAGGGCGGGGGACGGGCGCCCACGCCTTGCATTGCAAATGCCCCGAGTTTAGGGAGGGAGGAAGCCCCTGTTTGCGCTGCTTCATGATGCTTTTAACCAGCCTCATTTTCAAGCTGTATAGTTGAAAGAGAAAGGCCAAGGTCAAACGACGGTCGGGCGGCTTCGGGGGGTTTGACTTGCTAACGCGGCGAAAACTTAAGCGACGAAGATGCAGATGAAGCGCGGTAGTTTGAAATTTATTTTTAAAAAAGTGAACGATGAAGCGAGGAAGAAATTGAAGAGCTTTTAAGATTCCAAGAAGAAAGCGTTGATGAAAGTCAACTTTAGCGAAGTTCGTCCCGGGTCCGCTGTGTATTTACATACAGAAACAGGATCAAAGGAACGTTGACCAGGTAGCCGGCCTGGCATCACGGAACTCCACACGCTTTTTCCAGCGAGCAGGAGGCGCATGATTATAAGGCACCCTTCAACACAGACGGGAAATGCGATATCCAAGTGTAACTAGGACACCTTAGCAATTTGGCTACTAAGGTGATATTCTCAAGTAAAAAAACAACGCAATGCATGGTTCCACCTACCCTTTACTCTCAGCATCTCAAGAAGCGTTGGGAAGCTTTAATATCCGTTTGAAATAAATGAAGGGGCTTAACTACAAAACAGTAGTAACTGCGACTTCACAGATGATTCCAGCACGAACGGGAAACATAACCCATTCATTGCAGGTTATTACAGGTTATTCCAGGTGTCAAGATACTGATATACGAAGCGTAATGCAAAAAATTCACAGGGACACCCAATTCTATTGTGTGTTGGCAGTGCAATAGCTTTAGCAGCTGTTGATGCGTTTTCAGGAAGTGAACATCCAGTCTGCAGCCGCAGTGGCTCAGTGGTTATGGCGCTCGGCTGCTGACCCGAAAGACGCGGGTTCGATCCCGTTCCCAGCGGTCGAATTTCGATGGAGGCGAAATTCCAGAGGCTCGTGTACTGTGCGATGTCAGTGCACGTTACAGAACCCCATGTGGTCGAAATTTCCAGCGCCCTTCACTACAGCGGCTCTCATAGCCTGAGTCGCTTAGTGACGTTAAATCCCCATGAACGGAATTAAACCATAACTTCCGATCTATTGACTTCACTTCCATACAGAGAAGGGAACGAATGTTACAACCGATGGCACATTTCGGCCCTATGGGGTCCCTAATGTTATCGCTTTAATAAACATAATTAGCGTAAAACCGACCACTACCAACGTTCACCCGCTGCCAATCAGAAGAAAGATGCGCAAGCGACGGCGACATGACCAAACAAACAAAGAAAACAGGCGCGTATTTTCCTGTAACCACGACTTTCGGAGTCCAGACAAAGAAAGCAAACGACCTCTGGCTGCAAACAGAAAACTAGCGTTCGTGTTATACATACGCTCCCTGCGGTAGCATACATAGGAACACTATAGAAGACGGCGCTTTACCGCCATCTGTGCCTACGACAGAGTACACACGAATGATAGCCGACGAGAGCTTGTTAGCCAGACTCGCTCCCCTGGTTTCACGGAAGAGCGAAGCTTCGACCAGCCAGCGCGCACCGCTAGCGGGCACGCGCTTCCAGACAACAATGCGCCGTTCGCGGAAAGGCACGTTAGAAACGGAAGCCCACGCCTTTCCCCACCGAAAGGGAAGAGGAGGCGGGAAAGAGTACGCAGGCGCAACCGGCGCAATTTCAGCGCGAGCCTCAGGATCACCTGCCCAGTCCAGAACGGTAGCCAAGCTTCCGTCCCCGCAAGGCCCTGGCCCTCGGAGAGCACGGGTCGCGTCGGGCGGGTTGGGAAAGGAAGGGAGCGGAGTCGCGACGAGTCTCCGCAGCGGGAACAGAGCGGAGAGCCAGCGCTGTTTCCCCATCCCATCCGTCTATCCCCACCTACTTCCCAGCTGCCTACGAAGCACGCAGCGGTCCGCCGTTGTCCAATCTAGGGAGGACGACTCTCTCGCCAGGAATGGAAGCCGGGCCAATCTCTCCCGGGAGAAGAGCCTAACAAGCGCCGGAACTAATGGTTAGCTGCGACGGCGGGCCAGGGATGAACGAGGCACGGAAAGCGGGGAGGTGAGACGGAGAAGCAGGGTAGGGAGTGGGAGGAGGGCTCTACGACGGGCGGCCGGCCTCGGAGTGTCAAGTTGCAAGCCGCATACCGTTACACGATGAACGCCCTTTCGTACCCTGACGCATTATCGGGATGAGGAATATACAAGGATAACACAGCAGATGGAGAGGAATACGGTTAATGTATAAGGGGGAAATATGTGCGAACCACTCGTTCTGATACGAAAGAAGAAACCGTAACAGTTTTTAAAAATTAACTTCTCTTGAAATACGGATAGGGTGAGTAGCCGCTGTTGAATGTAATCCATGGCATCACCTCTGGTTTGCTACCCGGATTAAAATGTCAACGAATCACAACGGACTGTGTGGAAGAAGTCTATTCAGCGAGGCAACAAATGCTCGATTAATTCAAATTCTATTTTGCTTTAAAAAGATTAAACAGGTGAGGGGGTAAAAACAGCAAGTGTGGTTACTTCAGCCTCCCTTTTAGTTTCCGTGCCGCCAAGTGACTTCAGTGGGTGCTAATAAGTTCGTGAACACGTAATGAAATTTAGTAACTATTAATTCCGTAAATGCGTAAATGCAGCCTGTCACAAGTTTTCCTTTTTTCTAGTTCTGAAAAAGAGAACGGCCAGGTATTGAGTTACAATAAGCGGCAACACGAGCTTCGCTTTGTCAGTGGACTAGCACAAAGCGGCGACGCACGTGTCTTCACCCCCCCCCCCCCCCCCTGCACGCGCACACACACACGCCGACCGACGCAGCATGGTCGAATTCCAACGCTAAATTCGGGATGAAACGAGATGGCCACCGCCGACAAAGCGGACGGCGACATCGGATCTCGACCGCGTACAACAACTGCCCCCGAACAGAGAGACGCACAGTTCGAAAGCGAAGACGGCAAGAGGGAGACACAGAAGACCCTTCAACGTCAATTAGTTTAGGCTCGCGAGTCCGGCTATTCGAAGCTGCGGCGAGCGGGCGGGCCGTTTCACATTCGCGAGTTGAGATCGTTGATATTCAACCCATTTTACTAAAACAGTGCAACGCTGCAGAAGTTTGGGGCCAGCATCAGGGACGCAGGGCAGTGCGAGCAGTTGCAACCCAAAGCGTAAGGTAAGTACGTATACGGTTAGAGTAACTTTAGTCAAGCTACGTTAGGTTCAGTTTGGTCTGGTTAGAGTAGGTCAGGTTAGGGAATGGTAGGGTAGGGGTAGAGGGTAACGTATGTTGAGGAGGGAAACGCAGTGTAGTGTAGGCTGAGATACGTAATGTGCACAGACATAAGTACTGTTCATTTCAAAAGTTCTCAAGCCATCGTATTTCATTCAGAGCCTTGCGGTACGGATCTTATAGAACGCTTAGAGCTCTGAAAATCTGTAGAACGCGGACAACTTTACTCCTGGCCGTTTGAAAACATTTAATTGCGACGGGTGCTACCTAAGCTCAGCTAGGCAACCCAACGGGAAAACCGGTGATCCGAGCTTCCTGAAAAAGAGGCTACCTACACACGAACGGGAAAAACACGGTGGCTTGGCGCACGCTATGGTTATCGCAAGCGGCCGGAAACTGCGAGTAATCGGAACGACTCGCAGTTTCCAAGAGGCTGCACGGTTTTGTGCCGGGACCAAGTCTAAACCGCACAAAACAGGGGCGGCACTCCTTGAGAAGTGGAGGCAGGGAACGAGAGGAAGGAACCTATCGAGCACGAAAGGGAGCGTCTCTGTCCTCTCTCCCCATTTCCTGCTCCTTCTCGAATCGGGATGAAAGCCGTATCACGCAGAGAGGGAAGCGCGTTAGCGCTGGCCCTGAGCCCAAAAACTCGCCAAAGGCACGCACACGCCCGTTATACGGGCACGCACGCCTGCCGAGATGCTGGGACAGAAAGAAAAAAGAAAGAAACCGCGGCCGGTCGGATTGAGAACCGGCACGCAGTTGTATTTCCGTAATGAGGAGGCGGCGGTTCCTTGGAGCGAGCCGGCGCGAGCGCGCGCTATATAGCGCTTCCCTCTCGCTCTGCGCGCACGGACCGAGCACTTTTTGGGGAGGAAAATTGGGGAAAACGCGGGAGGGAGAAAGGAGGCGGTGTGCGTTAAGGGAAAGGGGGAGGAGGAGGGATGCTCGGAGGCAGGGAGAATGGAACCGCGGGAGCAGATGGCGGCGCGAGGCATTTGCAATCCGTTATTGGGGAGGAATCAGCCGCCCAGTGCGCCGAAGACAGCTCGATGGGGCGAGGTTGCGAAAAACGCTTGTTGCGCCGTGTACACACACGATGTTTGTGCAGTCGCCGTTAGAAGAGTGGTGGTTGTAGTTGGTGGTTGAGGAACACAGTGACGAGGGGAGTCGATAGGGACACTGAGAGAGAGGGCTTTGGGCGCATTGTCTCGCTCTCAAGAGGCCCGGTATGGTAACCGGCTGATTGGACGGTGCAGATCAGATTGTTTGTCACGTATCCAAACAAGGCGCATAATTGGATCGTCGCGAATTTCCGATGCGCAGAGACGATGTCGCCACGGGTGTCCGCATTAACGGGACCATACCATTGAGGATTGCACGCCAGGAACACCTTTCCGGTACCCCCGCTGCAAATGAACCCCCGAAAGAGTGAGATACTTTAAACTCCAAATCTGTAACTGGAATTTCGCCAAGAATGCTTCATGCCAGGAGTTTGAGCATCAAAAAACAATGCAAGTTCTTTTCGGTCACGTTAATACTCCAAGTACGGAAAGCGGACAACCGCGAATGAAAAATACAGCTGTTTTCGTCATTTTCGAGAGGTAAAAAAAAGTATTTCCGGCCCTTATGATGAACACGACGCCCCGGTTTTCACGGGCGTACCACTTACAGCCCCTACCGCTGAAGGTGAAATGGGTGCAAAGCGAAGGCGGAATAATTCACTTCTTTCAGCGTCAACGCCTACCGCCGCGTCACCGCCCTAAATTAACTGAAGAGTAAACTTGTTATTGTGCAAAACAATGCAGCGACCTGCGGTAGAACAATTTTAGACGAGGAAAAAAAAAAGACGTGGTTACAAAAATCAAGCCCGCGGGGGATGCGCCGCGGGTGGCAGGAACCGTTTGGCGCTACGCGAATCAGAATCTCTTCTTTTTTTTTTCATTTCTGGGAACTGCTAGTGGCAGACGCATGCACGGGCAAAGCCGCCATACCATACCCTACGCAGTGTATAACGCGGAGCTTCGTTCGGCTCACAAAGCACACCTTACGAACGGAGCAGGCCCTGAACTAGCAAAACGAAGAAACCAATTAACCGCCTGCCAAACGCAACACGCCTGTCCGCGTCGACTACAAAAAGAGACGCGAGATGCAGAGACATCGTCAGCGCCACCCAGCGGACGCTATCAGAACCGCGCGGTACCGTTGTTGTAAAACAAGAATTCCAGAGAGGTTGAGAGGGGGCTAGATGGAAAGGGTGTACCGTGGTTTCGACCACGGTGTAGTTTCGACAGTGTACACTACCCTTGCTGCAGTACCACGCGCTGGTACTAACACACACCCGGGCCAAACGAAGCCACACCAAGCCCGCGGCGTCCCCTCTTCAAAAGCCGGGCGCGCCAGCGGCGTTAATGAGTTGAGAAACTGATTAAACTCCGAGCCGGCCAACAATGGATTCCCCTCTGCCTCTTCGCGGGGAGCTAGCCATCCCCCTTTCCCACTACTGCCGACACCTCTCATCCCTCGCGGCTTTAACAATGTCGTCAGGAAGCATTTCATCAGCGAAGGCACTCATTGAAAACTCGCCCGTTGAAAAGCCGGCGCACGGGGAAAAGGAACCTCCCGAATGACAGCTTTGGGGAACCGGCGCCGCCTTGACTATGCATAGGGATTCGCCCCGCGGTGTGACTTTGTCGCGCTGGTGGCTCCGGGGCGATAACAAATTGAGACCCCGACGCGCGGGTGTATCAGTGAACAGAAAGTCGAGAGCCATGGGCTCACGTCCCCATTTTTTCCCGAAAGGGGACGTTGGTTTCTCAAGATTGGGGAAGGTTTGACAAATTGAGGAGGGGGACACGCTGCAACGCTACCAACGCTTTGAGGAACCAAACTAAATATGGCACGCGCACCTTCCCGCTCTTCTTACTTATTTATACATTAAACGGTATGGTCTTCCAGTAATATCTTCTATAAAAGGTAACCAATAAAAGTGCGTACACAGCCAATAAACTTTTCTTTCGCCGTATATGTCAATACCCTACCGTAGGAAACAGCTAGGCGAGGAAATTAAATAAAAATCTCTCGGCTCTTCAGGATTCGAGCTACACCAATGAGCGAGGAGACCTAATGGGAAAGCCCCCAGGGTGGAGCAGCTTTCAGTTAGGGAGTAATTACTCGTTAGCATCAGCCTAAGCAAGGCCGTACGGCTACAAAGGAAAGCTATGCAGATTCGGCAGAAACTCCGCAGTTGAAGAAAAGCCGAACTATTAACTAAACTAACCAGAATGGTTACCGGAAAGTAGGGCGGGAGCAAATCTTTCAGGAACTCGAAGCTTAAACAGCACTAGTCTGACGCTAACAGGCAAATCATCCTCATCATCATCAACAGATTAACTACGTCTACAGCAGGACAAAGGCCTCTCCCATATGACTCCAGTTAACTCTGTCCTGTGCCAGCTTCGGCCATATTAATGAGTAATTATTACTCCAGAAATGTGCGGAGACTACAAAAGGAAAACCTATCTGCAACAAATGCATGCAGAATTTCACACAGATACGGACAGACAGAAAGGCGTATGAGTTTAAACTGACGAGCCCCAGAGAAAACATTCAAATTCCCAACGCTGCTTTTGCCAGCGCCGACTTCATATGACACGTACCTACGAGGCGCACTCGTAAAGGCGTCGAGCGCACGAGCTTCATCATCGAGAAGAAACAAGCGCAAGCGTTTCAGCACCCGAAAAAAACTCTTCCCTAAAGGGCGCGGAAAACACGAGAGTTCGAATGTTGCACAATGCACTTCGCAAGAAGAATGGGGCAGTACGAAACGACGACCACGAATGCTGCCCCATACAACTCACCGACGACGCGTGCAGCGAATGCAGGCGAAAATAAGAGAGACCCACCGCGCATGCACTGCATGCATGCCTGCACAGTACACAACAGTGCAGGCGCGCCCCGGCACGCAGCTTGATTCGCGTAGAAAAAGAGAATGAAGAAAGTCAGACGCCGCCAGCGCTGCTCGCCTTCGCGTGGGCGGCGTGAAAACGATGACAAATGGACTCGCGGCGAATGAAGTATACGTTTCTCTGAAACGCCTCCACAGGCTAAACCCTCAGATTTCTTCCTCTCTCTCTCTCCCTCTTCTTTTCGCCCGACGTGGACAACGTTGTGATTTATGGCGAGGCACAAATGCAGGTCACACCGAACGCTCAGAGGAACGATGAGGACGTAACAAAAAGAAAGGGAAAGGGTGCGAGAACAGGGCGGGAGTGAGGGATACAGAGAAGCCGGAAGTTGTACAGCTACGAGCTAAACACTGGGGATCGTTAAAATGCGGCAAGGGGAAAAACAAAACTGGCTTTGTAACAAGGGACTATGAACGAGCGATGGTATAAGAGAAAGAAAAAAAAGGTTCGGTACAGGCATATAAACAGGGTCACGTAAAGAAGAAGGCGGCGCTGACCAGCAACCCGGATATACGCGGGCCAAGGACACCTGCGACACGAGATGACACGCGAAAACAAGAGCGAATAATATAAAAAAAGAGCTCAGATGGAAGAAAAGCGGCGCTGTCTGGGAGACTGGGGAACAGGCGGGGCAAGGCACGACGCGAGAGGGTTGTTGGTCGCGGAGTGGAGAGAAGGGAGCAACGGGGAGATAAGGAAGCGATGTGGAGAGAGAAAGAGTGCGTGGCGGCGGCGGGCTTAGCGCGGCAAGCGGCGGGTCGAGGGACGCAATTAGGGAGGACCACTCTCAGAGGGCCGTTAATTGAATTCGTCAGCTGACACGGCTGCCGGAGATTACGGCGCGGAGAAACGGTGGGACTCCCGGACAGGCAAGCCGTGCCCCCTGAGCGGTGAATGCGGGAGAGTTGCTACCTAGTGTACTGCGCTCTGGATCCTACACAACAACGACAACGCTGCCTCAGTGGAGAGACGCAGTTTCGGGGCCCGTAAAAGTGAGAAGCCAACGGGTAACCGGGCATGACAATGCAAGTCGCTGGCACCCTGATTCAAAAGCAGGGAAGGGGTGGAACAAACGAAACCGCGTGCGAACTGCGCACGTGTCGGTCATCCGCTGCGCAGTGTTTTGATGAATTGTCGGAAGAGAGAGAATCTAAATATTATTCAACAGCGGTTTCCTACCTCATCTAATGCAGTGCCTTCTAAAGGCACCTTCTGCGTTATGGGTTCAGCGAAGCAGCCCACCCTGCAGCTTAAAATCACAACGTAACAGAGCCTTACACTTTCAATTTTCCTTTCACAAACTGAGATCTTTGTTCTTGTTGCTGTTGTTAATAAGCTGTACACAAGTGTGCGTGAGGTCTGTAGGCCAACTAATTGAATTTTTATTGTCGTTGTTCTTGTTGTTGTTGTTAACAAGCTACACAACTGTGTTTAACGTAGGTTGGCCATTGGGATGTTACGCGGGGACACAGCATAACGCATTTTACGGCTCGGACCCCGTAAAGAAATCTCAGCGATTTATGTCAACAACTGCCTTCTCTAAAATTTCAAACACTTCTTTTTGGAAAGCGTACTGCTTGGTTGATCAACGAGAAAACATCACGACGGCAGCCTCAGAAAGCTCAGTTTTGCAGTCACCTCCACACGTAGCAACAAGCCTGCCAGAGACGGTTCTATAGCCAAGGAAATAAAAATTACACGAATAACGAAAACACTAAAAACAATTACAATACCTTCACCGCAAAGCGGCGAGGCGAAACGCAGACCACCGCCGAGCTCGTTTATACAAAACGCGGCGTAATTACGACGACGAAAAAAAAAACGAAAAAACTATTACGAAGCAAAGGCGAGACAAACGTGGGAGTGAGTCGGCGTATAACAACGACTCGATTTGTTTGCGGTTCTCGGGTCAGTTTTAATTGGGAGCAGGCCATGTCGGCTGCGCTCGGCCGGAGAGGTGCTTCCACGAGAGCTTACACGCACGCAGAGTGTGCGTACCGCTCTTCTCGAAGCTCGGAGTGTGTGAACTGCTTTTCTTTCAATTAGAATTACTATTATCATTCTTTCCAGGCTAGTCTTCTCTTATATTTTTTTTCCACTCACAAATATGAGAGAACACAGGCTCGAGAACGTGTGACAAACCTTACCTGAGCCCGAGTAAAAAGGGGGGAAAAAAAGGAAGTACAGACGGAACTGCGAACCGAGAGCTAGGCCACTTAAAAATCTCGTACACGAAAGAGGGGTACGAGTGGGAAAACATCCTAGAGTAACAAGAAAATAAAAACTATGCACTTACACGCCTCCCACTTCGCCACTTCAGAGAAAAAGACAACTGAAAGATTAAAGCCCCCCGCTCGGTTGTCTGCCTTTTTCCGGAACAGCGCGTCACAGCTTTGTAGAAACTCGAACGTGCATGATGTGGTAACCGTCATCAAGAAACGAAAGCGCGTTCCGTTCCCAGCCGCATCTCATAACGAGGAAAACAAAGCCGCCGCGACCAAATCGTGAGCCGTCACGTAGGATTTTAATAACCAGCACTCGATCTTGGAACAGAGCCTCTGTCCAGAATTGAAAC